>NW_024881881.1:0-577772 GCF_019059575.1 Amphibalanus amphitrite
TCAGCATCCTCTTCAACAAATCAACAAATTATCAATCGGGCACACTGTAGATTTCCGATCCATTTATGGAAACGTTTCCATTTTTAGAAACAATGTTCCAACAATGGATACGCCGTTTCCAAAAATAAGAACGGTCCTGTTCCATCACAATGGAGACTGCGTGCATCGCTACCTTTAAAGCAAACTGGCATTGCTTGCTGAAATTTGGCATGCGCAGGATGCCACCAATCGACAGCCGCCATTCTAGTTATATTCTATTCTCCGAATTTCCGATCAGAAACCGAAAGTCGACAAACGAGGCGATGCTTATAACATGTTCACGTGATAAAAAAAATTCACAAGTTTTTTCTAATCCAAATAAGGTCTGCACGTCGTCACACCAAATACCGTCGTATTCTGACGATGAATTTATTCATTCTAGCTCATGTGTAACATTGATATCAATTTTATATATTGAAATGATATCTACGCTTTATGTACTGCCCACTTTGGACCACATTTGTCCAGTAGGTTCTAGGAAATCTTAGTTTTAGTTGACTTTTGAATGAGCTAAGTTGCAGCGCGTAATATATTAGTACCAAACCCGACGTCCAAGGTAACTGCTGAGAGCAGAGATGCTAAACCAGTCCCAAAACATCAATTTTTAGTTGCATGTGAATTTTAAAAAACACATTTAAAGGGACTATCCCACCTTTAACATGGGGTTTGAGTTGAGATAGCCAAGTTTGCGGCGAGGTTCAGAAACCACTATCTATCTAGGTTGCAACCCCCGCGGCCTCTTGGTGTTGAAGAAATTTGTTCCCTTCATTTGAAAATGGGCCTTGCGCCAGGCCCTATCTTAAACATGGAGCGACCGTTAGTTTGACGTTACCTCGTTTAGTCATTCTGATTTAAATGGGTTTGTTCGTTGAAAAATCGCTTAAAACTTGGTCTGAGCTTTGTTATAGTGCCTACAGAGTAAAAAGAATCAGCTTTATGACAGTAATGTGGCCTGGGCCCTGGGGAAGGAGGTAATTTTGGGCTGTGACGTCACATATCATCCAATCTATAAAGTCGGCCACAATTTAACTGGTTTTAACAACATTTTAGAAGGTGGGATAGTTCCTTTAAGCTAAATTTGCACACATTTGAACTTCAGCGTTTCTATTTTTGGAACATCGGCGTTTCCATTTTTGGAAACAAAGTCTCCATAAATGGATATGATTCAGGAGCATTTTTAAGTGGTGAATTTGAATGCATACGACAGCTTTCCATGCAAGAAGACAAGTGCTTTTGGTGTATCCGTGCTTGTCTTACGCAAAACAGTGGTTATACCTACATCAAATCCAGCCACCCTTGGCAAGAAAATTTGTGCGGAAATGTTAGCGTTTCTATTTATGGAACAAGCGTTTCCATTTTTGGAACAGAAGAGTAGTCAAAATTGGAAACGTTTCCAATAAAAGAAATGTCTCCATAAATGAATCGGAGATACCACAGTGCGCCGGACTGTTATCAGCATTAATTGAGCTATTAGGGGTGGCATATGTCGATATCACATAAGACACCAAAATGCAAGTTACTCTGCAAGGAAGTATCCATAGCTCCATAGCAACCACCTAGCAACGTGAATCAAAGCTGTAAACAACTCGCGTTTGTCTCAGATGCGCATTTTTCGGAGCATATAACCAGAATCTGTTATCCTCGGCGTCATAATGAATGTTGCAAAACAGAGCGACCATTTGACTATCAATAAGGACGATTTTTGCGAAATTCATGTTTCTTGCCTAACTACCTTTCGAAAAAGTTAACAGACGCTAAACAAGTTAGTCGAGCCGACGAAGATGGTCGAGCGTGGCAGGGCAGCGTCAAACTCACCCGTGTCTGTTCTTCCCGAGTCTTCAAAGTCTTCTAGCGAAACCAAGCACAGAAAACTCACAAGTTTCAATGAAATTAGACAGCAACAATGTCTAACGAAACTTTAAAATAATCTTCTCTCACAAATGACACCTCAATCAACATCTCCGTCAAGGGTCCCGACCGAGTCCCGAGGCGACAAGAATATACCATACCCTGGGGCCAGGCAGTCACGTGACAGTTTCTGCTTGGTGTTTGAGTTGTGCCATCGTGGTTTATTGATATCTTTAAACAATTTTTAGACAAAATGTAGCTGAATATGTTAACATATATTTAAAAAAATAATTTTATTTAATAAACAGAAATAAGCAAAAAACAAAAGTTTTGGCCTAAGCGTAAAACTCTTATTTATGTAATACTCTTGACATTGCTTTGCATTGAAGATTCAGGCTAGAAAATTTTTCATACCCATTAGAGGTATAATACAATTTATACAATACTTATTTCCAGTGGCGCGGGAACTTCTTCCAGACTGGGGGGGCTGAACCATCATAGAGATCAACCTAGGGTACTATTACTAAGTGCTCGAGCGAGGAACATATTGAATATAATTAGATAAATAAAAGAAGTTGACCTTTTCCTCGACATCAAAAATGTAAAAAGCCGAATAATATATTTTAAAAAACGGTGAGCTTTCGGCCACTGGCCTTTATCAAACCAACGTGATAACAATGTTAAAAGACGATCCTGTGAATAATCTGTCTGCCATTTTTCAAAAACCGATTGTCATTTTTCAAAAACCGATTGTCTACATCGGACACTATGTAGACAATCGGTCTATCTAATAGTTTGCCCTTATGAGTAGCGCCTTTCCTAAAATATCACGATCTTCGGTTTTTGAAAAATGGCAGACAGATTATTCACAGGATCGTCTTTTAACATTGTTATCACGTTGGTTTGATAAAGGCCAGTGGCCGAAAGCTCACCGTTTTTTAAAATATATTATTCGGCTTTTTACATTTTTGATGTCGAGGAAAAGGTCAACTTCTTTTATTTATCTAATTATACAACCTAGGGTACCCCTAAATCTAGTTTTCTCATCGGTTTTAGGCCACTTATTTCTCAGACCTTGGCCTTTTCAACGAAAAAAAAGAAGAAAATATTTGCAAAAAAAGTGAGGTATTCCGTCTCAGCTGAGTGAAGAAACTAACCGTTTTGGCAGCCTGGAATAAAGGTTTTAAGCTGCCAAATGAGTTGCCGAGTCAGTAAAATAGGTAGATTTTTCACTCACATGCTTTCTTCCTTTGTGACTCACAACCCCTAATTTGGGGAGGACAAGCTGCCCCAACGGTTCCTGGCCTCATGAAAAGTTGTGAAGCACCGCCCCCACGGCCCCAGAGTTGTGAGGGCAAGCTTCCCCCACTGCCCTCTCCCCCGGTTCCCGCGCCTATGTATGAATCTATGAAATTGTGTTGGTAGATTTTCGATTTCGATTCCTCCAGCTGGGGGGGCTCAAATACATTACGAGCCCCCCCAGCCGAAAAGTTGGAGGGGCTCAGCCCCCCCTAGCCCCCCCCGGTTCCCGCGCCACTGCTTATTTCTATGCTAAGATGGCTCTAGCGTATCCGGCAAATAAAATGGGCATAGGTATAAATACGCATAAAAAAATAAGTTAACATAGACTTGGGTATAACCACGGATCACATACTGCCCGGGCCTATAAGGTGTCACATAAGGTGATCCGTGGTATAACTAATGGTCAGAAGAGGGCAAGCAGCGCGCTTGGGATGAGGCGTTCTCTAAGACGTCTCAGCAGCGTCTGCTGGATGGGGCAAACCAGGTGGTCCGGGTGCGTCTTCTTGCTGCCGCAGAGCCCCACACCGCCGCCTGGGTGCAAGCCCTCCCAGTCACCAGTCTGGGACTCCACCTGGAGGACGAAACCGTCCGGGTAGCAGTGGCGCTGCGACTCGGGGCACCGGTATGTGACCGCACAACTGCCAGCTCTGCCGTCGTCCTGCTGATCGACTGGGCCACCACGGTCTCTCCTGTGCCAAGAGTGCTGGCCGCCACGCACGTCACGCCAACCTTAATGACGTGCTGCGGCGGGCACTCAGCAGCACAGGGCTCGAGTGTTTTAGAGCCCACCGGCCTTGACAGAGGTGACGGCCGACGTCCCGATGGGATAACGCTCTCCCCTTTCAGCCGAGGAATGAGCCTGATATGGGACGCCACCTGCTGCGACACCTTCTCTGCAACTGCTGTCATCAGCTCTGCCTTGAGTCCTGGTAGCGCCGCTAGATGTGTGAAGAAATAGACATCTGACAATTGGCTGACTTCCCTGCCTCCCGGCCGCTACTCAGGTCCACCACTCGCCGTTGTCAGTGCACGGTTTTTCTAGCAAGCTCCAGCCTAGTATTGATCTTATTCAGTATTTACGGTACGAAGATTTGATAACGGAATGTGACGTTTCCACATCATGCTTGATGGTTGAAGTTTGCAACGTTAACAACTACCAAGTCAAGTCGCCGCCCCAGTCATCTGGCACGTCTCTGTCATCGAATAAAGCCAATGAACAAGAAAGTTATTATTTTCCAGCATAAATGAAAATATATAACACTGCTACAGGCGGTACGCGGATGTCATGCACTACACACAACGATTCAATCGAATAAAAACTGGATTAACCATAAATAATAACAGTACAGCACTGGATTAACCATAAATAATAACAGTACAGCACCAAACACTTGAGATGCACATTATAGTACTTTAGAATTTAGATGCACAGAGGAGTAATGAGACTAAAAGTTTTAGCACGCCCTATCTTAAAGGAAAAGGGCCACCTTCGTGAAATATGAAGATATCGTTGTTTTTCATTTTGACATTATTATTTTTCATTTTCTTTTTAAAACTGGTGCCAGAAGTGCACAATTTGCGAAAAAGTATTTAAAACTATTTAACATATTGGTACTATGTTGATACTCTCTACGGCACCTACTGTATGATGGCATAGCGATGACGTCACACTCAAACCAATCAGCGTTCAGAAGACAGACTCGTCGGATTGTGTCAGATAAGCTGATTGGTTAAAGCTGAGCTGGTTGGAGCTGATTGGTAAAAAACCAAAGCCTCGCCGCGGGTGGCTGTATTGTCGGATAAGAACGCATTCCTGGGATAAGAACGCATTCCTGGCGTATTTTCTTTTAAAATTGCCGATAACTACGAATGGAGGCCGAAATCGGCCGTAAGGAGGTAGACAAATAGGTTTTCGGACACGGGCTACAAGATGGCTATCTCAGTTTCAATCCCCATGTTAAAGGTGGCCCTTTTCCTTTAAAAATATTGAACGAGATATTTCCACAGTGCAAAAACAAAACCGAAATCCGACATAAAACCGATTCCAGGTTCAATGTCCACAGATTTAAAAACAAAACTTTCAAGTGCCCCCATGGTAAAAAAAAATGACCAAAGACGGAATTGTAACAAAGAATAAATAAAGATATGTGCGGCAAACGAAGAGCGGCACTGGACGAGCGTCTGCCCAAAGTAGGCGCCCAGAGTTACTCCTTAGCCCAGCGGGCAGCAGCAAATGAATTACAGCCAAAGGAAGAATATGCATTAGTCTATTAAGGCTCATCGCACCATGACGAGGCACAGCTCGGATAACGCGATTCGCCTGCGTCCTCCAGGCGAGAAGCACCTCGAGTAGGCTGCCGTGTCTTGACCAACTGCCGCATCCGTCGTCCGCGCCGCAGGCCTCCCAGCGGCGCATCGGCCGTCGACCGGCGTGGGGCCCGGATGTGACTAGTGCAGCTCCGTGGGGTGCCCTGCCGCGCTCTGCCGAGTGTGCAGAGAGCAGGTAGACTGGTGGCGGTGAAGAAAACAAGCTGTTATCTTCTTTCGGGATCTGTAAAGAAGCATTCCACTAAAAACTACATCCAAAACGTTTTCATATTTTTTTACAGAACACAATGCAGTAGCCAAAATAGATATGAAGTATGTGAAGACAACAGTCTACTGCCATTAGATAACTGATCCTGATGGACAAATACTTTAGATACTAGTATATCATAAGGTGGTTCAAAGGCCGGTGCCGTTTTCTTCCAGGGGAGGCGCCCCGGCCGCCGTGCTGGGGCGTAACGCAGTCCGTGCTTTTAGCACAGCAAAATATCCACCCAGGCTAGATTAAAGTCACGACAACCTAGGATTAAGAGTGGCTACAGACTTCAGACTTTATGCAGACTTAACATTGAGGTATTATATGTGCAACTAAATGACACACATGGTGTTTGTTCTAACCTTCTCAACAGAAAGTGGACGTGTCAGGACAGCACCCCTTGGTGACCATTATACTCAAGGGGTGTAGGAACTGATTCCCCAGGGGTGAAGCGATAGAAGCAAAAACATGAGTCACTGGATCCCTCCTGTGTCTTCCCTCCAGCAGGAAAAAATATATGCGTGATGCCCAATGTGACTAATAACTGCATATCATAAAGCTGGAAATATTGTACAAAGTTGTGACAACACAAGCAAACTATGCATGTCACTGCTCTTGTTATTGCTATATGAGACCCCACAAGACACAAAAATATGTCGCTGCAATGTGAGCTATTCTTATAGGGTTATTGTAGTTGTCCAGTGACCAAGGCCAAACAATATTGGCCGAAATATTTGGACTTGCATACACAATACAATCCCAGTGAATTCCAGTGAATTCATTCTACATTTTCACTACATCAAAAGTGAATGAAATTAAGTGATAATCAAAGACTCTGGAAAAGAAGATCAGCATAACTACATATGTCTTGTTTCCAAAGCTAAAGTATGATCCTCAATGTTGCAAAAGTTGCTTGGCTTTTACAATAATGAACAATACAATAACTTTGAATAAAAAACAACATATGGTAAAGTGAAAACACTTATCCAGCACTAAGCAGATTATTTCTAAGCTCGTTTAAGTCCCAATTTCTGCTATATTTCGCTTGGAGTCACTTCATAGTTTGAACTCAAGGTGCCTTGTGGATTTACCTCAGGTATGTAGGTAAATCCACAAGGATTTATGGGCTTTACCTCAGTTATGTAGCTGCTCCCTCAATTTAAGTTTCTCGTTAAATTTCATTGAGGCGTTGCAAGATGGGCTGTAGCCGAATTCTCTTCCCTGTTTAGCTGATGCTGATAATACCTGAACATTTCTAATTCCAATTTTTATAGCTGTTAACAATTGCTAAAGGCTCATGTACCTAGACAATAATGACTTTACAGAGGAAACCCCTGGCTGTGTTTCATGGGCGCGCTGCCAGCAGCTGCCAGCACATTCCGTGGAGCTAGCGTCAACCTCTGGTAGTGTTGGAGGCATAGGCTTGTTGATGTCTATGGAAGCCAAAAGTGGCTGGCAGAGTGCCGCGTTAAACCACCCTTATTTTTTGCACAATAATGGTGTGATAACTGTTCCTGCAAAAAAATATAAGGTGAAGTGAAGTAAAATCAGGTCAAACATTTATATATACCCAAAAGTAGCAGTGTATGGAGTACCTATATTCACATTACCATTCCAATAATATGATGCACAACAGGCCATAGAAAAACCAGTGAATGTTGAATTGTACCCCAATTTCAATATAAATATGGCACTTGGCAATAACAGTTAAACACACCGCTTTTTATGTTAAATCAACAGAGAAAACTCCTGAACATAAAAAATGATCAGAATGTATAAGGATAATAGCATAAATAAAAATCGACGACATCAGCGCCTATCATCGCCCTTGCGCATTCACCACTCCCCATTCCACGCACAGATTGTTTACCCCTTGGTTTACCCCGTGTTCGCAGTCTCCCTGACGACGGAGATTCTATACGCCCACCGACCAATCACGTTCAAGATCAGCGGGGCTTGGCCGCAGTTCTCGAACGCCATTGGCCAGATTAAGCAGGACCTTCGTCGTCAGGAAAACTGTGAACACGGCGTTACATATTTCGCTATGGTAACAAAAGCGCCAGAATTGACTACCAGAATCGGATCCGAAGGTCAAATGGGTCACGTGACTGACAAGTTCAGATGGACAACACCTGGAAAACGGCACAACGTGCAATAACGTTCTATATATCATTGGAAAGAGCATCAAAAGTTGTATAACCTATCAACTTTTCACTTAAATATATCTATAACGCAAAATGTTATAAAGCAGCAAAGACGCTCCCATTGACTTTGCATGTTAAAAAAATTCTTCTTTAAACGAGCTCAAAAAGAACAAACGAATTCTGACAGCTTAACGAAGCATAACAACATATTCTATGGTCTTTTCTCAACAAGTCCTGAAAGTTTAAACAAAATCGTATCATATAATTTTGTACAATGAGCGAATGAAAATGCCTCTGCAAAAACGTCCATTGACTTAACATGGGGAGCGAAAAAAGTTCAACTTCAAACTCGTGCAACTCAAGTTAACGAATTCTGACGGGTATACGGCGCACACTGGCGTGTACCAGAACGTGTTTGCCATAAAATGCTGGGAAGAAAACCACCTCCTTCTTGGCTCGTTTTCCCGCCATTGGCGATCGCGCAAAAAGTGTCCAAAACCCCGTTGACTTAACATGGGGAAAATGCAATTGCACGTGGCACGCGCAATGATTTTTGTTGCGAGTAGCGACCGGTACCATCAGGTAGATCACCTGCAAAAGTCTATACCCTGAAATTTTTACGATCCTAAACGCAAAACTCTAGGCTGCGACCAAGTTGCCCCAATCTCAGGCCAACTTTGCAAACATAGCCCGGAGAAGGACCGCTCCGGTTGTTTTTCAATAGAAAAACACAATTCTAACGAATAGTGTTTGTCTTTTCAAACAACCTGCGGTTACGCAGCAAAAACGCCCGCCGCCAAACGAGAGGATGAGCCTTGCACGTGCAGACCGGAGTCGGTGTGCTACGGACTGACGTGCACGGCACCCTATTCGCCGGTCTATAGCGGTGTGCCAAATTTGAGTGCAATCGACCCGGCTGTTTTCGAGATCTGGAAGCGACACCCTGCACGTGCGCACGTGCAGCCTGGGCCCCAAGTGACTTGTGCACGGCACTCTATTCGCCGGTTTCTAGCGATGTACCAAATTTAATCTGAATCGGCCAAGCCGTTTCCAAGATCGGGAAACGACCCCTACACGTGCGCACGTGCAGCTGCACCCCAACCGTGGCACATGAAAATACATACTTACTGACTTGTGCACGGCACCCTACTAACCAGTCTCTAGGGGTATGCCAAATTTGAGCACAGTCGGCCCAGCCGTTCTTGAGATCTGGAAGCGTCAGCCTGCACGTGCGCACGTGCCAAATGGGTCCCATCTGAGTTGTGCACGGCACCCTACTCGCCGATCCCTAACGGTGTGCCAACTTTGATTGCAATCGGCCCGGCCGTTCTCGAGATCTGGAAGCGTCACCCTGCCCGTGCGCACGTGCAGCGGCACCCCAACCGTGACACATGGAAATGCATTGCGGGGTGGGTGCCTACACCCATGCCAAGGATCAGCGCAATCGGCAAAATAACTAGAGTTATTACACTTGCTACCGAAATGACACCTCTTCGTTTTGCACGTGGCACGTGCATTAGGGGTCACCCATACGCATCGAGAACAGCACACTACGTGTAAGAAAGGAAGAAGCTATCCCACACAAAAGACCGCGAGTGAATCGGTCAAGCGGTTGTGGAGATATAACCTTTGCAAAGGCGCCCCCACAACGGCCGACTGCTAATATTCAGCAATAATCAGTGTCGCGTCCGCACATGGGAGGTGTCCCCTTCACCTGTTCGTATATTCTAATATGGTTGGGTTCAAATCACAGTCGAGCCCTGCTTTTTTACAACTTTTCTTGAAAACGGCACACCGTGCAGTGACGTTCTATACATCAATGGAAAGAGCATCGAAAGTCGTATATTATATCAACTTTTCACCTATATATATTACTAACGATAAAAGTTATAGAGGAATAAAGACGCACCCATTGACTTTCCATGTTAAAAATTTTCATTTTCAAACGAACTTTATTAGAAAAAACGATTTCTGCCAGCTTAACGAAGCATACCAGCATGTACTATGCTCCTTTCTCTACAAGATATAAGAGTTTGGGCGAAATCTATCTCTAAAATTTTGTACAAAGATCGAATGAAAATGTCTCTGCAAAGTCTCGACATCGCCGTCCATTGACTTAACATGGGACACAGCAAAATTCCAACTTTGATCTCGTGCAAAGACACGTTCCGAGATTCTGAGGGGTATACAGCGCACACTGGCGTGTACCCAAACGTGTTTGCCATAAAATGCTGGGAAGAAAACCACCTCCTTCTTGGCTCGTTTTCCCGCCATTGGCGATCGCGCAAAAAGTGTCCAAAACCCCGTTGACTTAACATGGGGAAAATGGAATCGCACGTGCCACGTGCCACGAGGTTTTAAGCGAGTAGCGACCGGTGCCATAAGGTAGATCGCCTCCGGGAGCCCAAACACTGAACTTTTTACGAAGATTGTACATTTCGTCTAGGCCCCAATCAAGATGTCTCGATTCGCTGCCAGACTTGCAAAACATAGCCCGGAGAACGACCGCTCCGGTTGTTTTTCAATAGAAAAACACAATTCTAACGAATAGTGTTTGTCTATTTCAAACAACCTGCGGTTATTCAATAGAAAAACACAATTCTAACGAATAGTGTTTGTCTTTTCAAACAACCTGCGGTTATTTCTGACGATCTCCGGCGCATCAGCGGCGAACTCGTAAATCATTAAACCCGTTATAAAAATCTTCAATAGCGCCCGGCAGCCTCCCGCCGGCCACCATCTTCTCTCTCGTATTTCTGACGATCTCCGGCGCATCAGCGGCGAACTCGCTGTCTTTCTTGACGAACAACCAGTCGTGCATGACGCGGAAGGCCATGTAGCCCTGCTGCGCCATGAACCAGCGCATCTGGTCAGCCTGCGGGTTCCACATCCCGCCCATGTAGCTCTCCGCCAGAACGATCTGGAACGGGGAACAGAGACGGTGTGATTTCCAGCCTTCGAGTATAATGCAAGAGAGCTTGGTGGGATGGAGAGTGTGAGTGAAGACGTGAAGAGGTCAGGTATCGTTGAGAGACGGGAGTGCGAACTGCGAGCCGAAAGACATAGGAAGCGATTTGCGAAGTACCTATATGGCTGATCAACGTCGCTAAAATACTCGAGAAAAAAAGCATGCATGATCCGTACCAAATGGAACATAGTGGCGACATATTATTGCCCCATTCAATTGTTAATTTGTTCGCCGGTACGGTAAGCTTCACACTACTACTTCAGTTACGAGGAAGCATTGAAAATGCTGACTGATAGCAAACGTTTGCCAGGTGTCCCCAGATTTACCAACTAGTCGATCAAAACGATGAACCCACCTTAATATCGAGTAGATGCCAGGGCAGGTACGCCAGGACTCCCATCTCCACCCCTTCCACATCCAGGCTGAAGAAATCCACTGTGGTCCGATTCATGGCCAGCAATATCGTGTAGAGCGGGTAGCAGTCCACCGGGTACTTCAGCAACTCCTCCCGGGAGCCCTTCTTCATGTGGATGATGTGGTCAGACTGCTTCTGAGCCGAGAGGCCGTCCTCGACCGAACTGAATCCGCTGTCTACCTGGTCGCGGAAAATCGCCTGTAGCGAAATGGAAAGTCGTGACGCGATTTGGTGGTGGTTGGTGCACCTGTGACTTGTGAGCCATGAGGTCTATACTTGTTAACAGGCAAGCGTATTCCGTAAAGCGATTCATGGAAAATTAGCCGGCCTCATGCCTCTAGGTTATTTTCGTACGCCCTTTCACACATTTATTTATTAATTTGCTCTTAATATTGTTATTCATTCATTCATTCATTCATTCATTCATTCATTCATTCATTCATTCATTCATTCATTCATTCATTCAATTCATTCATTCATATAATAGACCGTTCAAGGGATAAAACATTTCAGTATTTTCCGTACCGTAGAGCGCCTGTCACTTCATACTTCAGAGCTAATAGCGAGTTGCACTTGCATAAAAACGGCAGATCCATAAGAGAGTAAGCTCATCATAGCCTGGCCTCCGCATCCTCTAAAAGACCGGTCCTTTTGGATGAATAAATGACTCGTGCTACGATTGATAGAGCCTCTGTTTACTATAACCGCGGCACCCAGTGTCCCTACCTGGAACGGAGCTCCCGTCTGACTGCAGCAGGCGTGCAGGGCCCACGAGCGGCGGTGCTTGGTCATCAGCCGGGGGAACAGCGTTCGGGAAGGCTCGATCAGCAGCCCCCGCCAGCCCAGAGAGCGCTCCAGCAGCAGGGTGTTGGACATCTGTTCGCCGTCGTACGCGCCCGTCTCGATGAAAAAGCCGCCCGTCTGCCGTAAAAAAATATTTTTGTTAAAATGCGACAATTTTTATGCCTATAAGTTATCTAGTCACAACACCACCGTCTAAAAGTAAACGTCCATGACTCGAGAATCGAGATCGACTACATCTATTTCTTCACTTGTTGCACAGACCCCTTCATTGAGAACTATGGGGATCATTCGCTGAACCGATGAAGTATACAGATTAGTGAGGTCCATGAGGATTCAAAAACATAAACGAGAATAACATAAGATTAGGCAAACCAAATAATAATAGCAAAAATTAGAGAAAAAAAAACGAAAAAAGGACTTCAGTTCCCCGCTCCCATACCTTGTTTCTGGTGAGTGCCAGTATGAGCTGCACCTGGCCGGCCTGGCCGTAGTTCGGCAGGGCCTTCTCTGTGAGGTTGTAGGGCAGCCAGCTGGGTGGGCGGATCCGAGAGGCGACCTCCGCCACCAGGGCGGGGTCCGTGGCACGCGGCGGCCACCCATCGTGGTTTACTGCGGGAAGAAGGTAAAACACTGACTGCTAGTGGCTGGTTGTTTTTGAAGGTGCAGAATTTTATGTTTATTTATTTTGGGTAGTTAATTCGGCAGCGTTTTATGCAATTGTACTTAGGTAACCGTCTATTTGCATGCATATAACGTTCATATGCCCGGGCCAAGCATCATTAACAAAAATATAAACAGAATCACGATACACTCGTCACATTAATGCTCGTAAGGAAAGCCGGAGAAAAGGCTAAATCAGTGTAGCCCATTATTTCTCCAGGAAACATAGGTATTTAAAAGAGCCGGTGGCTTGCTCCATGTTTTTGGGAGGGAGCGGGGGGCTTACCTATAACGCTATGGCCGACCAGAAATGTGAAAATTATAGCAGATATCGTCCAATCCTTCTTGAGATGGGAACCTAAAAAAAAAAAACAAAGTGTGAAGCTGTGAACAGAGCAAAGAATTCGCACTTAAAATAATGTTTTGCAAATTTTGTTTCCGTTCAATGCAATCAGCGATCACCAAGGTACAATTAACTAATGGAAACTTTCCTCTGCATACGGTTTTTAAAGCTCGATTTTTTATTGCAGCTAATCAGACAAATTTTGGTTTCACTTACTGTTTGACATGGCTTCCTGGCTGTGTGCAGCACTACACTAACAAAAACAAAAAAATCATCCGCGCTCTAGCGACCTATTGAGCTCTTATCCATGCCAACGGCAGCTTTCCTCGGCTTAGGAGTTCTGCTGGATCCTTAGCAAGCGTATACCACACTTTTGCGATCACTCCTCGCACAACAAATCACAGCCTACAACCCTTGTCTCTTTTTACTCTGTTCACTTTTTTCAGTTTTCTTTCTTCTCTTTCATTTGTTCTCTGCTCTTTCTTCTATTGTTTCTTTTCCAAGTTCTCTTTCCTCCCTTTTCTCTGCTCTCTTCTTTCTTCTTTCTTCTATCTTCCCTCTGCTCGCTGTCTCTCTCCGCTCTCCTGTCCACTGTCTCGCACTCCTCTCCACAGCTCTGAAGGCCGGGACGCTCCTGTCGGGACTCAGGTCTCGGGACTCGGGGCTCACACCGCCAGGGTCGGGACTCGGACCGCCAGGGTCGGGCCGGCCGGGGTCAACGCTCGCTCGCGCGGCCGGCGCTCGGCCCGACCCCACGGGCAGCGCACTGTAGGCCGGCAGCCTGAAAAAGCGCTAGAAATTCCCCCAAACTGACTGTCCGCAATATGAACAAAATAGGTATCATTTAATCCCGAATTGATCGAAGAATACGATTCCGATGCTAGTTTTGCCCTAAGGTCAAAATTGAGGTCGTCAGTTGTCATCAAACACAAGACAATTTAGGCTCTCTATAGGCCACCACATTTACCGATTTTAATGATGAACTTTGGTGGTAATTTTTTAGTTGACCAATCGTCGTTTTGAACGAAATTTGCTGTCAGACTAGTTCAGGGCACTGTTGTTCACTGTGCCAACATCATTCTGACATATTGCATCGCTTTTCTGCAAGATAAGCTAGCTGTTTGCAAGCAGCTGCAAGACGTAATTTAAAATCATATCCAATTTTTTAATTAGACTTTTATAAAAACGTTATTTCGGGCGGCTAAAAATGAACATTTTATACTAGCCTCTGATTACTCATCTTTTGTTCCATATAGGTGCTTTGCTGCTTTTCCCTGCTACTTTTCGAGATATGCGCCAGTAAACCACATGATGTAGGGGCAATTGTCACCTCGCCGCTCTACTGAAGGCCCGGCGCTCTTTAAAACGCTGGAAGTTGTGAAAAACAAACGCTTATAATCTAAATAAAATATATGTCCCTGAGCTCAGAATTGATCAACGCACACAATGCTGTCAACATTTCTGGGCCAAACTAAAAAATTCAGTCATTATTAACCCCTAAACACAAGTCAGTGATAATCAACAACAACTTGCTCTTTAGGTAAACTTTTTGAGAAATGTTATTTCGAGCCGCTAAAAATGGCCATGCCATACAGACCACCAATCATCTTTCTGTCATGCCCTACTCGCAATTTTTGCTAATGCCTGCTACTCTTCAAGGTCACGTGACCTCACCATTAAAAGTGAATGGGGAAATAAGGAAACTGTTGTTTTTGCGCATGGAATGATTTCAAACTATCTCAAGCACACGGAATCGTGATTTCGTGCACTCCTTGCAAGATCCGATGCTTTACTTTTGCATTTTTTACCTTCCGTGACGTCATTTATGACGTCACACCGGTCATATGAGTTTCTCGTCAATAACTCATGATGAAATTGAGCCAGCGACTCGGGAAAGTCACCAATGGACTCGGGAAGACCTCCCGAATCGAATGATATGCGATACGACCTCCTTCGATTAAGTTCGTGGCCTGATGGGCTCTGAACTGACCTTGACTCGAGGTCAATACCTTAAGTTGACCTCACCCGAACAAAAAGTATACCATTCGACGCACCTGAGCCAGGCGAACACGATGGTGCCAAAATCGCTGCTCTGCGGCCATTTTTTGCGAAATTATTTGCCAAAAACAAAACTCTATCTTGGGCTTTTTGACTTCACCTCAGAGGTTACCGGTTGACCTTGGGCCTTAAAATCGGGTATCAATCGTTCCGCCTTGAAACGGCGCACACGCTTGTTTTTTCCGCGAGGCTCTAGCTCCATTAGGGGCGAAACGGCAAAAAGGGGTCGTACCAACCCTCCCCCCCTCGGCCGGCCGAGGGGGTGGGGGGTCCGACAATAGGTCCGGCGAGGGTTAAGCAGCCCCACTTCGTTTTTAGCATGTTTGCTTGTCACTGAGATCAACAACTCAATCACAAATAATTTCTAGCACTTTTCCGGACCCCCGGCCCAGTGTGCAGCGGCGGCGGTGGAGAAAGGTTATACGCGCCGTGCTGATGGTATAGCGTAGGATGGCAGGCCGCCATGTGCTACCAATATTGCATCTGGGGCTATAAGCACGCAAAAATACGTGACGAAATAAGTCAGTCTATATTTTTTTCAATGCAGGCACAGACCCGTAAAATCAATTTTCTATATAATGATTAACAGGTTGATTTAGGATTATTGAATTATTTTTGTCTTTTTTTAGTGTTGCTGTGAAGACAAAACGATACTACTCTTTTCGTCAACCCAAAATTCCTCCCAGTTCCGCATTACATTGACCTTGAGCCCTGTGTGTATCCCGTGACCTTGAACCCGCACCCTCTCCCCTCACCCTTCCACCGTCCCACACCAGCAGCCCTTCCCCTCCCCTTCCCCACCAATTCTGTCCCTTTTCCACCACCGATGATTCGGCAATACGGACGTGGCGCCGGCCCAATACCGACGCCCTGTAGAGCGTTTCGCGCCAGAGACGATTCTGGCGCGATATTGCATTCCGGCGCAGTGCGAGGTGGAAAAATGAAGGAGACGGCGGCACTGGATCGAGCGGCGGGAGTTGGTATAGTTGGTATAAGGGGGAGTATGGGGATAATTTGGCGGAATGCTTTCGGTTGAGATGAGATGGCCAGAGGCACTCCGAAATGTAAATTAATTCAAGGCAATATCAGGAAAATATTTAGTAATGTGGTCATGAATAGCAATCAACTCGCACAAAGGTTTGCTTATAAGAAAAATACATTTAGAAAAATAGCCCAACAAGCATCTGAACAACCAGCTGATCAAAAAATTATTTTCTCGATAGCAAATACAGATCAAAGCAACTGTGCACACAATGATGTTAGCTGGTCTGCCGTAATTTAAAGCAGCAAAACGGTCTTTTACATTCGCATTCAGTTGATCCACATTCAAAATGACACTTATCACATCTTGCAATCAGTCACCAGTGTGTTCCGGTTGCTACTCGAAACTGCGGCTTCCGCACATTATTCTTGATTTACGATATTGCTTGTCATTTGGGAGCAGTCTCATCAATGATCCCCTCCAGAATCTTGCGGGAAAGTGAAGTTATCTGTTGTAATTTAAAGTCATTCGTTGTTGGGGAAATCAACCGAGCTACATTCCAAGAAAGTGTATATCTAGAAGGTTCTGAGGCATAAGAACAATGTAAGTTGCTATGCAAAAATTATCTTGCGATGATGTATGCATTTGTAACATTTATCTACATGCTCGCATAGCGACGGCTGCCGTTAGGCTGATTTTCTTGGTAGCTTCGTCCTTCTATTCAACATCAGCTTAAGTTACACAAAATGCCTCATTGTTTGATCTTAAGCTTTTCGTCGCAAAATGTGTGCCTTCCATCTTATTTGAATCATTATTGCTTCGCAAAACTCTGCCATCTAAGTGGACAAAAAGGTGGACATCTAAGTGGACCTGTAATGTGCGTGATATTGTATCGCGAAAATTGATGCTTCTTCTGAGACATATCTAAGGACCGTATACCTACGTCCTGTTTCTTCTTCTTATAGCTCAATTGGCGATCGCATGCAGATGATTCACCGCAGTGTAGGTGGATTCTGCACTGAAACATAACGCACTTAAAAAGAATGTACTTCTTGCCCGTTTCACCGTATTCCGATTCCTCCCTCCTCCATGTCTCTGATTTCCGAGTTGAGTTCGTCTCTGCAGTGTGGCCCGGGCAGCGGTAAGGCGCCCTCGAGTCGCCGCGGGGCGGGCGGGCGCCTGCGTCTCTCAGATCGATTGAAGTCCGTCACCGACTCGTGGGTGAGACCCGGGTCACTCGTGAGCGGGCAGAGTGACCGTTGGCTGCGACGGACCGACGGACGGGGGACGGAGAGCGCGACACGCTGCCACGGAGGACACGCGTCGCCCACCCAGGGAGAACACTCACTGAGGGAGGACACGCTCGCTGAGGGACGACACGCCCAGTGCGGCAGGACACGCCCATTTCGGGCGGACGGGCAGTCCTCGTGGTGGAGTGGTGCGTGTGCTATGCGTGGTGTCAGAAGCGAGATGATGAGATTGAGATATGATTGAGGTGGATATTATCGTGACGCTCGTTAAACAGTTTTACTAGCTTAAAAAAAAATCATTTTTTCATTTCAATGTACTGGTTCCGGGCATGCATTCAGTAAAAAACGTTCATACGTCTTTCACACAGATTGTGTAAACGCAAAAGAAACAACGTTGCCCGGTAACATTAACGAAATCCCGATAATATCTGCCCTCGTACTGTACTTCCAGGTGAGGCATCCACAGTGCGTGCGTGGCAAGTGCTAGCTTAATGTGCATCAGTGAGTTAGTGGCAATACCTACTGTGTGAGCTTATCTTGTGAAAATATCGTTAAAAAACCGCCTGACACTCAGCTCATCATCGCCCGTCACTTCCTTCTCTCAACTCAGGTAAGTTTCGCCGTCGGGGTCATCGCACGATCAGCGAGCAAAGCCGATGTGTATTACCCGTGTCTTCTCCCAAAAATGGAGCCGGAATGTCTTTTTTTTTAGCTCTGAGCACACAGACAAACAACTGAGGTCAAAGTTGTAGCAACAGGTAGACCAAGGGAGAAGTCGTCATGGCCGAAAGTGAAACAATGGTGAGACTGCAGCGCGTGCTACCTGCGTCCTGCCGTAACAAATGAGCATGCAAATTGTACATGCGGACATAACAAACAGTCTCAGATACATCATACAGTCCTGCAGGAAAGCAGTGTATCATAAAATCTGAACATGATGTCTTCTCAGACCAGCTACACACTTGAAATAAATACATGATGAAGATCCACTAACTTCTAGAATAGACTGTTGTTAATCGACAGCAATCACCTAAACAGTCCCGCAACATAAAACCATCACGTGATTGGCTGTTGAAGACAGAACTGGACTTTTTACGGTAGCACAGCGGAGGTTTTGTCCAGCACTGATTACAAGCCTCAATGGAGCTTAAAGGGCACGGCCCTGTCGGGTCGGTCAGGCCTAAAGCAGAAACGATCGGTCCGACCATTATCAGGTCATTTGAAACCACAAAACGACCGAGCAATAACAGTGAATCAAATATTGTACGATATTGTTTGGGTCGTCGTAGCTGAGACTAATTTATCAGAATTTTATTTACAGGGTGCTTAGAGGTTAAAAGTAACTATCATAATAGCTTGCATTGATCACATTTAGGAATTTTATTAAATTATTAAAACTTCTGTACTGTCCATACCATTTTGATGTTTGTTTTTGACTTGATGTCTTTACTTTTTATCATTTTTATTTTTGTTTTTGTTAATGCTTTTTTGTTGTATGGTAGTTATTTGCTGTTATCACCTCTTTCCTCTTCCATGGTTCTCTTGTGAGCTAAGATTCATTTATGTTGATTGTTATGATGATGTTGATACTGATGATTAATTGCTTGATTTATTTATTTATTTATTTATTTATTTATTCATTTATTTATTGTTTGTTTGTTTGTGATAGGACGATGCTGGTGATTTTGGAACAATGCTGATTTACTGCATCATACACAAACCAATATTTTTCTCTTTATTTCCTTCAAGATTTCGATTCCATTTTTGTGATTTCTGCTCAACTAACCATGAAACTATTCACCTTTTTTCTAGACACCCTCCAGAACCGCGCACCAAACCGACAAAACCGTCCTTGGGCCGTCTGCCCTTGAAAGGTCGTCGGCCCGGTAACCCTTCCTCTCCGGCCGGGCCGCCCCGCTACCCCTCCCCGAACGGGGTAGGCGCCCGTCGTATGGGCATCTACTGAACCAGAGCGGCCATGGGCTCAACGGGTTAACCGGCACCAGCCGGTCACTGACGTCTCTCGTTAATCGGACATCTCGCCGGCCATTCAGCCGGTGTCGGCGTCCCGATTATCGAGCCGGGCGAGTTCAAAGGATGGGTGAGAAAAACTCGCCGATGGGTGAGAAAAACTCACCCTTGCCCCGGCCACCTGGCTGCGCGCTTTGTTCGCCGTTTGATTCGTCAAAGGGCCCGGCTGAATCGAAGGAGAGCGATGAAAACGATACAGCTCAGCGGAATTATACTCCCGTGTGAAATGTCGCGGCTCGCGGCGCGAGGGATGGCGCTATTGAAACGGGCACGTAGATGATTTATATCGGATAGAGCCATTGACACCGGGGGAGGTATTCTGACATTCTGTTCGATACCGGATTTTTTTAAGGAGTTTTTTTTTAGCTCGGTTGACTGTGCTCACTGAACCTGAGATAGTAGGTACTGGATCGAATGGCAGTTTTGGTGGAGAAGTTGCATCAATTCGCTCCACTATGGTTTTAGGATTGGTGGGGAGCCTAAAAATCAACATCCCTAAACATTAGGCTGCATTACGGGAGTGAAACTATTGGGGGGGGGGGGCGTCCGGATACCCTTGACTACGCTGATGGCGGAGCTCTTGCATTAGTTGACTTTTTTCTTGGCATCATGCGAAAACGATCATATACTTTTCCATATGCATTTATGGCGCAGCATTCTCCTGCATATACGCATTACGCATATAAACCCATGTCCCTGATCCCTACCTCTCATATTGCCAAAAGATGCCTTTCCATTAGGATATCATAAATCACCACGCTTAGTTAGATCTACCACCACTAGATGACAGGACAGGCGCAATCTTCACTCGTCGAGCACCACTCTCTCAGTGTAGTTCGCTTCACCATCAACAGGTGGCAGTGCATACAGCAGGCGCGTGTAGCCCTTTCGTGGACGCAGCGTAGCTAAACTGGCATGCGTTGGGCCTTATCAAGGGCGGCGCCACCGTGGGGGCAGTGGGGGCAGACTGCCCCCACTGACAGGAGGCCGTGGGGGCAAGACTATGTTTTTGCCCCCACAAAAATTGGCTGATGTGGAAAAGGGAACAGAAGACCGGTGCAACATTCATGATAGGCGGTTATACCTAATAGTACGCTTGTTTTTGACGATTCCCGTATCAAGTGCATCAGCAGAAAGTTCGTTCTCAGACCGTCTGTTGCATATCTCCTACTCCCACTCATTCTTCTACTCATTTTGATCCACCAGAAGGCTGCCATGTGATAGGTATGTATATATCCGGGTTATTTGGAAATGTATGTGGGTCACCCTAATGAGCTTACTCTGGTATATCAATCGTGTGTGAGAGAATCGCACGTATTGATATACGTACTACGCCTACGGGAAAAGGGAAAGTTCTGTTTTGCCTAGTTCAGTACCTAGTCAGTACCTAGTTCTAGGTACGTACTGACTATTGTTTTGAGGAATACACCATTTTACATCTCAACGAGCAACATAACGTTTTCACAGGTCTTTGTGTCTCGCAATCTTAGTTTTATAGTTTTATTTACTCGCGACCTTAAGCCGGCCGGGCCCGGGGGGTAATCCCAACCACCGCAGCCCGGGGTACCTGTTGTGTTCTCGCGTATCAAGCAACAGCTCACTTTTCTTCCTGCTTCCTCGTGTATTCATTGTAACGCGCAATTCCCCCAATACCAACTCAGTGCCGCACCATTCTCCTATCTCCGGCCAACAGCTGATCGCAGTCAGCTGCTCCTGACCCCTAGTGCCATCTAGCGCAGCTGATCGCCATCAGCCGGTGCACACTGCCGGTGCCAGTGCCATCTATCGGCAAACCCAACATCGTCCCCCTCTGAAATATACAATGCATAGGTACAGTACAGAACGCAGCGCAGAACAAACACATACAGTCGCTCAGTGATAAGTCAGCCTATCGGGCTCCCGTCTGCTACGCTCCGGGTACCGACGAGCTGGAGGCACCGCCACCGTCTCCGCCCGGCTCGGCCCTCCCACGTCTACAGGCCACAGAACATCTGCATCCTCATTTGCTGGTAAGGACCGCGCAGTCACTAGTCGCCGGGCATGCACCCGCTGACCGTCCGACAACTGATAGCTCACTGGCCCTGTGCGCCGCACCACACGAAGGACCTCACCATACACACGCGCCTTGGCTACCGGATCTCTCACACGCACCAAATCTCCGACTTCCCATGTGGGTAACAGAGTTCGCCGACAACGTGCATTGTGCCTGTTTACATACCGGCTTTGATATGCATTCACACGATCCCGCACGCGAGCGTCGTTCACATGTTCAGCAGGCACTACACTCGAGTCTACACGCGTACGCATTCGTCTGCCCCCACGCATCGCCTCGAATGGCGAAATACCAGTAGCAGAATGAGGCGTGCTCCTGTACACCTGAAGGAATGATCGGACATGAGCAGCCCTTGGCTTTCCCATCAGGCGTGCCGTCGCCACAGACTCCTTGATAGTGCGATTTAATCTCTCGACCATCCCACATGTCTGCGGTGAGTAGGTAGAGCTACGTGCATGTGTAATATTGTAAGAACGCAACCAGTCCTGAAACTCCTTAGAGCAAAACTGAGGTCCATTATCTGTCTGGAGCTTGGAAGGTACTCCTTCCCGTGAGAACACGGCTTCTAGAAACTCAATCACCTGGGTAGATTTCACCTCGGAAACAAACGCCACTTCAGGCCAACGACTATACACATCGACTAGAACCAGACCAAAACGCTCACTAGCTGGACCGGGCAGGGGTCCAATGATATCACACTCTAGGTGCTGCCACGGCCCGGGCGGTAGAGGTATTGCCTGCAGAGGAGGACTACAGGGCACTGCCGACTTTGAATGAACCGCACAAAGCTGGCAAGACCGCAGCGCCTCATCAACCTCCCGGCTAGCACCCGGCCACCAGTACCTGTCACGTAATCTACGTTTAGTTCGCACCAAGCCCTGATGCGTCTCGTGGGCGAGCTGCACCACACGACGTCGCAAAGTCGTCGGCACAACCAGTCTGTCACCACAAAAGATCAGCGAACCCTGGCAACTCAACTCCATTCTAACCGAAAAGTATGGCTGCAGCTCGGGTTCTGCCGAGCATCGGCGAGGCCATCGCCCTGACTGTATATGACCTCTAAGCAACTGAAAAGTACTATCATCTGCACTATACTGTCGCCATTCAGACTCTGATATGGCGTTAGGAGCACCATTGTCACTGTACAGCGCTGCTATCTCAATACTATCGTCATCCTCCCACTCAGAGTCCCTAACAGGTAGGCGGGACAGACCATCCGCCACGCCGTTCTGGGCCGATCGCACATACTCAGTGTCAAAACTGTACGCCAGAAGCCTCGCTTCCCAGCGCGCGATACGTCTCCCTGCACGTGTTGAACCTTTGGGCCCAAATATCGTACACAACGCCTGGTTATCTGTACGAAGTAGAAAACGGCGTCCCCAGAGAAACGTGTGCCATTTCTCTACCGCCCATACACAACATAAGGCTTCCTTCTCCACTGTGCTGTACGACCGCTCCGCTGCAGAGAGCGAACGTGAAGCGTAAGCGACCACACGCTCCTCACGACCCTTGAACTGACTAATGTAAGCCCCGAGGCCTACGTCACTTGCATCAGTAGTGACTACAGTAGGTAAGCTCGGATCAAAAAGTGCTAATGATGGGGACCTAATCACCGCCTGTTTGACCTCACTGACCAGTCTAGACAGATCAGTGGACCACTCGAATGGTTCCCGCTGGACCGCTCGCCGTAGCGGTTCGACCATCGTGGAAAACTGCGGTACGAATTTAGAGTAGAACCCGACAGCGCCAAGGAATGACTGCAGTTTGGCAGCACTGTCTGGCTCTGGTGCCTCAGTCAGTGGAGCAAGACGCTCAGGGTCCAGTTCAACCCTGCCTTGAGAGACGATGAAGCCCAAAAAATGAATGCTCCTAGCACTCTGCACGCACTTCGCATGGTTCACTTGTACGTTATGTCGCCTGAAAACCTCCAGCACCTGCGCTACTCGGCGATCGTGCTCTACTTGAGTCGCAGCATGAACTACTACGTCATCAAGGTAGACCTCTACTCCATCTATACCGCGGAGCATATCGTTCATGATCCCCTGGAATGCCGGTCCACTGGACGCGAGACCAAATGGACACCTCACATACCTAAACAGCCCTTCGTGCGTGATAAATGCCGTCAGATCCCGCGACCTTGGGTGTAATTCCACCTGATGGTACGCATCCTTTAAATCGAATACTGAGTACACAGCAGACCCATGAAGACGCGAGAGCACATCATCCATATGTGGGATCGGATACGCATCAGTAATGACAGCACGGTTGACCTGTCGCATGTCAACACAAATCCGAATAGACCCATTTCTTTTCTTTCCCACTACAATCGGAGAGACCCAAGAACTCGCATGTATACGCTCTATCACCCCTTGTGATTCTAGTTCTCTGAGACGAGCACTAACCTCATCACGAACCGAGAGAGGAAGGCGCCTCAGGCCCTGTCGTACAGGTGGAATCGTCGGGTCGATCGTGACCTCATGCTGGTACCCACTGATCGGTGAGCTGACACTGTCTCTGTGAGCCGGCTCGGCTGTCTGACTGGAAACTCCACTCTGTTTTGCAGACACAGCACACACTTCAGTATCTACGATATTGACACCAAACTCTCTCATAAGGTCAAGTCCCATCAACGGCCTACCATGTGGCACCACATACACTTTCACCATCTTTGTGACGTCACGGCAAGTTACATTTACACTGCATGTACCCAGCACCTGCAAGTATGCACCTCCATATGACCTTAGTGGGGTGTCACTCCTCTCCAGCAAGGCATCCTTGACCAGGAATTTAGGTACCACAGACACTGGAGACCCTGTGTCCACTACCATTTCACCTGACCTGCCCTCAACAGACACTGGTATTGTCAGCTGTCCCCTCTTTGTAGCACATATAGACATAAGTGTCACTGCATTTACACCAGCCACTGTTCGACGACCTCGACAGACACCTGCCAGATGATTACGCTTCCCACAGTTCTGACAGATGTGCCCCCTAGCAGGACAAGCGGGGGACTTAGCATAGTGTCCCAACTGCCCACAGCAAAAACAAGTGGGTTCCCTCTCCCTCAAACCTGGCTGAGTAGCAGGCAGAGTAGATCTAGTAGCACTAGCGGGCTGATTTGCTGTAGAAGCTGCCTGCCTGGGCGGTGCTCGTGCCGGCTGGGCATGGAGCCCAGGTCCAGGCCGTCTCGCTGAAGCAGCTGGATGCACTGGCCCAGCTCGGGCACCTGGACCGGAACCACCCCGTCGACCACCAGGTTGCTGGAGAAGCCGAACTTCTGCAGGAGACCTGTGCTGCAACGCCTGGGCCTCCCTGTCAGCTGTTTCGACTGTTTCCGCCAGCTGCAGAGTTTTGGTAAGAGTCAAATCACTCTCCATCAGCAAGCGTTGACGTAGCTTGCCAGATACTGTTTTCTCCACGACTTGATCACGGATAAATTCATCAGTTTTGTCACCATAGTCACAGGACACAGCCATTTGTCGTAGTACACTGACCCACTGGGCTGTGCTCTCAGAACTCAACTGACCTCTGCTGCGGAACCGATAACGTTCTGCCACTATATTTGTCTTGGGCACAAAGAACTCTTGCAGCTTCCTTTTCGTATAAGCCATTTCAGTTTCATTCTCTGTTTTTACCAGTTCAGGCAAATTCTGGTAAATCCGTTGGCCCTCAAGGCCTAAGCAGTGCAGTAAAATGGCTTTCTGGCGCCCTGGGGGAAAGGTATCACCCCCATTGCAAGAAGGTAATTATCAAAAGCAGCTATCCACTGCACCCAGGGCACTCGCGGCTCACCTGGGGTGGGCAAGAAGGCAGGTGGGGCGCCAGCCAGTAGATCCATATCAATATTCGCACCGAAAAATACAGATCTTGAGAAGCAGGAGAAATATCAAGGCACACCAGCAGAAAGTAGTGCCACAGTAAAGCAAAGGCAGTTCGATCACTCGTCGCCACTTTTGTTGTGTTCTCGCGTATCAAGCAACAGCTCACTTTTCTTCCTGCTTCCTCGTGTATTCATTGTAACGCGCAATTCCCCCAATACCAACTCAGTGCCGCACCATTCTCCCAAGGCCCTAAATACAAGGTTGCACGGACTTATTTCTACTAAACCTACCAGAATATAGTTTCACGGTTGATTATTTAAATAATTATTCAATCAAAATTTCTTTATTATTATCTCGTAATCATTTATAAGCAATTTTATAAATCAACTTTCAATTTGCTTGCCTTTTACTAGCAAAATAACTTTTCTAGTATTGGGTCAACATAGTGGTGTAGCAGTAGGAACCACATCTGGCAAAACCCCAATGCCTACATACAGCAGAAAAGCAGCCACCAGGTGTCGCCACAGTCGCCACTTGGTCGCCACACAGATGTCGCGCGCGTCGCCAATCGCCACACTACCGATTTCCATACGGACGCATATGTACGGATATGTATAGGAAAGTCGCCCTTAAGGATTACGCTTACATCCTTTGCTTATGAGGTCGGTGGTTGGAAATTGGGAGGGGCTCAGCTATTTTCGACCACGGATATGCCTTTATCACATGATGAGGAACATGCTGATAAGCGTATTATGCGTCATAACAGCACAAAAGTATTTTTAATCATTTTTCAAAAATAGCCGTTCTGCCGTATCTTTCAGTGCAAGGTGCCGTCGGTCATCCCCGACGTGACGTCACGCAGGGAATTTGCCAGATTTTCCTACTAGACTTCGACACCCCCTGCATTCTCCTATCTCCGGCCAACAGCTGATCGCAGTCAGCTGCTCCTGACCCCTAGTGCCATCTAGCGCAGCTGATCGCCATCAGCCGGTGCACACTGCCGGTGCCAGTGCCATCTATCGGCAAACCCAACAGTACCCCCCCCCCCCACACTTGTCTAACTCCGTAAATAAGGCAGCTACGGAAACAAAAATGGTACCAAACGAAATACGAGAAGATTCTAAAGCATCCAAACTTTTTTACCTCAAGCCAATTTTCAAGGTCAGAAGTCAAGGTCAAAGGCAAAAACCGGCACTTTGTAGTGGTATCAAACATCTTTTGTGGTCCAGAGGACGGCATGATGCATGAAACCGGCTAAAATGGATGTTTAACGAAAGAAGAGAGTCTGGAGATTCCGATGATGTGCATAACATTCAAGTTCAAGGTCACGGTCATGCTCAAAATTGACCACAAACTTTGCCACCTTTTCTTAAATCTTGTATACTAAATTCCGAGATGTTTTGAAGCTTAGCGGACCCCTATTTGTATTTTGTGCTTTACCTTACGATAGACGGGCTGCTACAACTCAAGGTCAAAGCCACAAGAGAGTATCCTTGCTAGAGGCTATTTCACTTATTCAAGTCAGGCATAATAACTATGACATGTTTTGCCATCCCGAGACTCTAAATGAATGCTTAGAGCAAAATGGATGCCAGAATCGTGATCAGCGGCTACGAAATCATCACAAACGACCTTTCATGTGTCAAAGTCAACCAAAGGTCATTCGAGGTCACATGAGTGTTGAGGTCAACGTAAAACCTGACCGTTCCCAAACAATATATATGTCATTCGACGTGGCTTGACAAGGCGAATGCGAAGGTACCTTTGCCGTAGCTCTAGGACCATTTTTGTTGAAGTTATTTGCGAAAAAACTAAAGCCCCAGTTCGGGGTCGTTGACCTGACCTCTGACCTCAGGTCACCAAAGTTTCTTAAGTATTTTTTCTAGGTCAAATGCTACACAACCGTGCTCGTAATTTGTCTCTATTTTATTTCTAATACTATTTTTGGCAGCTAGCTGAAGTTCACGTCTGTGACGCTGAAGTTTGCCGTGCAGGGGTCTAGAAAAATCGGCCCTGAGACGTGATCAAGGAGGCTAGGTCCAATTTTTTTTGCTTCAAAAGATGTCAAATCAATGTAAAATAAGGTACAACAAGTTTGGTCTTTCTATCCCTAAGCGTTCGTGAGGTATCGCAAATATTCGCCAGGGGGAGACGAAAACGCCCCCCCCCCCCCCTCCGGGCCCGCGAGGGTTAATGGCTAAGCTCAATACGTATGCATTAAACCTGAAACCATAATAATTTTGAATGGCAACATCTAACTAGGGGCAAGGTGCTCATGGATTTTGCAGATTGGCGTATCAGACAACAGTCTGATCACCTCAAGCTTGCCCCCACTGGCGAAAATTCGTGGCGCCGCCACTGGGCCTTATCCTGCCTCAGCTGGCTTCTGTTGCTCGGAACTCGGAGTCACTAACCCCAGCTGAGATCTGACAGCGTCTAGCCTTGATACAGTTTTTTTCTTTTTTGTATTGTTGCAAGCGACCGAACAAATGAATTTGCCTTTTACGTCAGATTGCTGCTGAAGACTACTGGTTGTGGTTATTATATAATGGTCGAGTGCAAAGCATGCAAGCGTCCACTAAAAAAGTGGATGCCATTGCGTCTCCACCACGCTACACTGTAAAAAAAAACTTACAAGCCTCTCGTAGAGGAATTCTCAGCGCAAAAATAACATTGCAGGAGCGTGTAAATTTGGCTAATTTTAGGCTAGTTGCCGAGTAACAAGCTTGTTCGACAAGGCTGTGCCTCGTATGCATACGACCACCGTGCTCCACCTAGTTTGACAACACGCACGTAAATAGCGTGGGTAGTGCGTCTACTAGGTGTCATAACAGCCCCTGCCTGGTAAGGTAACTAGCCACTGCCTACTAATCCATACCCAGTAATGGTACTAGCCCCCAAGGCTAGTAATGGTACTAGCATTCCGTCGACGGAATTCCGTCGACCAGTGCCCCCGACTCTCGACCGCCACCCGCAAGTAAACAGACTGAGTAGCGCTGCAGCACATTTATTCGGGCACGAGAACGAGAACGAGAACAATAACAACGCCAGGACAATAACTATAACTTTAACAACAACAACAACAACAACAACAACAACAACAACAACAACTAACTGAATAATTTTCAATAAGGTTTCTTAAATAACCACCATCAAACATTTGTGGTTTTTTCATTAGCTCTGCACCGGCGGCAGTCGCGGGGTGCAGGTAGGCCAGGACATACATGGCCCCATTCTTCACCAGAGAAGTCTGTAATGGGTGAAAAAACGAATATTAACATTATTATTATCATAAGGCATACCAATCTGGAAAATGATTAAATTAAAGTTGAATAAAGTGATAGATTCCTGCCACAAGCTAGCTTAAGTCCCAAACATATAGCTATTCTGACTTGGATAGACGATACCGGCGCACTTCTGCCAACGACGGGCAACATTATCCTTCGCCCCAGTGGGGGGGGGGGGCATATGTTACCACCCTGTCCCGTTTTTTTGCGTGTGAATAAAAAACCGCGGCGCGTAGCGCCGCGCCGCTTGGGGTAGCTTTTGGTACATCAATTTTGTACAATGTGTGAAATTTTTGACCCCAGGTCATGTCAGGTCAGGTCACCAGGTCAAGTTAACTGACCAAGCCTAAAAAAAAGTTTGCAATCATGTCCAGCCTGCAGTGTTTGTCAGAAAGGTTTTAAACTTGGTGGATTGCATGTTGTTATGGGCGCCTACAATTTGTATATCTCGGATTTTTTATATCTGTGACCTAAGGTCAGGTCAGTGGCGTGACCTTTCCATTACAAGTCAATGGAGAAAAATGAAAATGCCTCTAGATCCGTGTGTACGCATCGGAACAGTCCAAATATTTCAGAATCACAATGATGTAGTCCACTCGTGATGACCAAGGTGTCATTTTTGCTGATAGCCTCTAGACAGGTCATCCGAGGTCACTTGAGGCTACAAACAGTTTTTTGCCAATAACTCGCGATTGGAAAGAGCTAGAACGCTGGGGATGGTCTCATTGTGTTTGTCTTGTTGAGACGCATCGACTGATATGCAACATGACCTTTTCCGGTAAGGTCATGACCTTGACCTGAGGTCAAATATTCAAGTTGACCTTTCAAGGTCAAATTATAGTTCATTCGACGCGTCTCGGCGAGGGGAACACGATTCTGGCCATAGAAATGTCGTGGCTTTTTGTAGTCGAAAGTTATTGTCGAAAAACACTTTTCGTAAAAACAGCTGTTTTTGGAGTTTTTGCCCTCTGGAGGCTAAACCGTTGACCTGAGGTCAATATTGATAATGACCTTTTCAAAAGAAGAGTTCAAAAGCTATCGTTTGCTCTTCCATGCGTTTTTCTAGCTACCATAGTTCCTGAGATAGCGGCATGTTTTCTGAAAAATATTATGACAATTGGCAAATTTTGACCTTTGATGACCTCTGGTGACCCCAATATAGCTCTAAGGTGAAAAATGACCAAATACTTTCAAACTTACGCATTTAGAGCTATCGACTGCTTTTTACCGCGTCTTTCTAGCCCTCTTAGTTTTTGAGTTAGAGGTGGGTGGTAACATATGCCCCCCCTCACTAGGGCGAAGTTGGCTGAGACCGCCACTGGGGCGCGGGTTATGCGATACTATACATCTTCTAAGAAGCTCAACAACATAATAACTTTTGTTTACAAATGGACAACCTTTTTGTTGAGCACACAGCAAATGATACGAGATGCCTCACCTTCAATCAAGCCAAAGAGCAGTTGGGCAGACACACACAGCAATGGCGACGCAACACAAAATGGACGCCGGCTCCCGGAAGCGGGGGGGGGGACTCCTTCTGAAAGCAGCCACAGACTCCTAGGTTGTAACATGCGACGAGGATAGCTATGAGGCACATCCTCATAGCCATCCGAAGCCGCTTACCACGCAAGCTTGCCAGCACGTTTACCAGCTGCAGGCGTTCGTGACAACAAGCGGGGTTGCACGCAAGGTTATCCGTTTAGTAGGTGCCAGCCGGGGCCTCGTCAGCTGAGCTAATAGCGAAATGACCTAATTGAGGGACACGCTAAAAACTGGCCGAGAACAAGCCAACGGCGGGTAACACTGTGAGGCTGTGCGTAGTTCATTAACACTGCGCAAAATTAGGTTCCTGAACATGTTCTCGCTCGTAGGCATTTGTTCCACAAGCGGCATTGTTAACGTGCATGGCTCTGACTACTAATGTCCATATATGTTGTAACGAGGAGCAAGGGAGGCACTCGTAAAAAATGCCTAATTTCAAAATTAGCTAGTGAATATTTTTTACAGTGTATAAGTGTGCACTGTGCATGATACCTAAAATAATGAACAGCGCTTGTCTACTACTAATGCTTACACATTGCACATTACACACTCACCTTCAAGCGTCGATCACTAAAGCTAACTTTACCATGACCTCATAATGCATAGTTCATGTCGTGAACGAATTCACTTGTTGGCCCTCTCAATCACGACTAGTAAATCTTACTGCCTCCCCCACACCATTCCGTGGATTATGAGAGCGTTTACAGTTCACGCGCACTGCGCAGCGCATCGTGACCCAGAGATCAGCGAGGTCGTGACCTCTTGACCCCGCCGTGTGTGAGATGTTCCGAGCGTGAGATGTGCGTGAGCCTATATGAAGTGTTTATCACTTTGCTCAGATGAAGTTTCATTGCGTTGCGTTTGTTGTTTCCTGGCTTGTTCGTGTGTGCAGGTTTGACGGCACGCATTGTTAGCTGGATGAAGGGCATTATTACCCGCCGTGAGGGCTCAATTACTCATTGTTACGGTTTCTGAATTGAACACAGCGTACAGACGAACCATTCGTGGGAGCTTTCGCTTTAGCCTTTGAACTTGCTCGACGACGCTTTTAGAGAAGAGTAGGAATCAAACGCAATTTTAAAGTATTACGCAGGTAAATCATAACACATTTTTTACGCATTTTAAATTAATGTCACTTAGGGCTCCCTCCGAAAAAAAATATCAAATAGCCTCACTTATGTCAAATAGGTCCACCTTACAGTATATCAAAAGGCATATACATTGTTAACCTCATCTACTATACTATTTGTGAAATGAAACTCTGTATGTGTTTCTGTGTGTTTGCACCGTGCAGAGGGGTGCTTTGACGCCGTGCACAGGTCAAACGGTGCGGTCGATGGGGCTGAAATTTTCGCAGGGTGTCGATGACGTCACGGGCACGTGCAGTGTCGTGTTTCGAGTCCCGGGGGGTGGATGGTTCGCACGTGGCACGCGCTGGAAAAACGTGCTTTTTCTTCAAATTTTGCTCGGCTCTCAAGCTTGCTTCAAGGCATCGGCAGCCGGGTTCAATCGCCTTTGACAATAAAATGCATGACGATCGGCGGCGGGTGCCTCTCATTTGCAGATTGGCAGCTTATTTATTTTGCTAAACAGAGGCGAATGAAGGTGTTGATTTTCGGAAAATAAAGACAGTTTTCAATGCGCTTACACAAATGCACCGCGTTTGCCGTAGTGCGCCAAATTTGTTACGAGGTGTCATTTTTGCCGCAAACGCACAACTTTGTCAAATATGGTCCGATAAACGTGCAATTCGGTGGAAGGATGCATGACAAAACGACAAGTACAAATGCACCACTTTTGTCGCAATGCGCCACATTTGTCACAAGGCGCTATTTCTATCAAATACGATTAAGAAAAATGGAATTACACGAATCGGAGCAGGGTTAGGAACTATTTTTTTAGTTCATCAGTTTATCTGATAGTCTGTGACCTCACATGACCCAGTGGTAGTGGTATTATGGGTAGTGGTAAGGGTAGTAGTAGGGGTAGGGGTAGTAGTAGTAGTAGTAGTAGTAGGGTAGTAGTAGTAGTAGTAGTAGGGTAGTGGTAGAGGTAGTAGTAGTGGTATGGGTATTAATAGGGTTAGTGGTAGTTGTAGGGGTAGGGGTAGTGGTAATGGTAGTGGTAGTGGTAGTGGTAGTGGTAGGGTAGTGGTAGTGGTAGTGGTAGGGGTAGTAGTAGTGGTAGGGGTAGTAGGAGGGGTAGTGGTAGTGGTAGGGGTAGTGGTAGGGGTAGTGGTAGAGGTAGTGGTAGAGGTAGTGGTAGGAGTAGTGGTAGTGGTAGTGGTAGTGGTAGGGGTAGGGGTAGTGGTAGGAGTAGTGGTATGGGTAGAATTAGTAAAAGTGTGGTACAGGCCGATCCAATGTGACGTGGTGACCTATACGACCTGGCCTCACCGAAGGTGACCTGGCCTGACCCAGTGTGACCAGGGATGACCGATTTGACCTGACTTGACCCCGTATGACCCAAATTTTATCCAACTAAGCCATCAGAATATTCCTTTATATATCTGCCTCCAGACGGCTCATCGGTATGAAGCAAACACCATTCGAAAGCAAACTGGCTGCTGCGTATTTTATGGCTACGCCGCGAAGCAAGTGGCGCAGCCGCTTGTCTATATTACTATTTGAGGAAGGCGTAGTTTCTGTCTATTACGAAGGTCGCGACATGGTGCTACGTAGCGCGGGTTACAGGTCACACCGTTGCACCTACCGCGCTGAAATTTGCGCAAGTTATAGAACAAGGATGGACAACGTGCCTTTGAGCGGTCTCGGCTCGATCGGATCGATAGCGAGCGCGTGGCGCGTGCCCAAAAAGTGCAAATTCGCGTCATTGACTTTACATGTATAAATCGGCTGGCAAAAACGGGCGAAAATGGCTAAATTTGCCCGACACGGGTCCGTTCCCCGTGCAATATCTCGGTAGCCGTGCGCCCGATCGGCACGGGGAAAACAGCATCGTGTAGAGAATCGAACGGGCAATCGAATAGTGTGCGGTGCAGGGGTGGCACGCGCCACGTGCAAGTGTGAGGGCAATTTCATTTCAAAAAGTGCCATTTTAAACGGATTTTGGAATTTATATTAATTTCAGGTGATCGTCAGACGGAATGAGTTGAAACAGCGCCTATTAGCAATAAAAATGTACCGTCTCTCATGGAAAAATTGTGAAAAGCTAATTGATCAAAAACAATGTGGAAAAAATCGCTGAATTAAAATGGTATTTGTCCATAATGTGCCACTAAAAAGATACACGGGATTTGCTGCTTAACCTGATACGCTTGACAATTGAAAATGCTATCATTAGAAAGAGCATTCAATTCTCTCCAAGATCCAATCATGACGTTTGCATGACAAGCAACAGTATTCTTTAAAATATAAATGTTTTAAACCTCTGCAAAACGATTTTTAGCGAAAATTATCTACGCCTTTCATTTGTCTTAAAACTACGCACCTCAATTATAAAGCACATTTGACAGATTCTGAAGTGGAAAGCATGCTTATCAGACACGGGCACCTCGATGCGGTGGATATTTTTTCCACAAACCAAAACGTTTAGCCGTCAAAAAGCAATCGACCGAAATGGATAGATAACCCAACCGACACAAGAACAACCGAACACCCGCCGATCGAAAATATCCCTTTTCGCGTTGCGGAGCACGCGGGTCACCCTAGTCTATATTACTATTTGAGGAGGGTGCGTCTGTCCGTTACCGAGGTCCCGACTTGGTGGTGCTTTGCGTGGACTACAGGCCAGACCGTTGCACCTAGCCCGGTGAAATTTGCACAACTCATAGATCAAGGATGCGCGACGTGCCTTTGAGGGGTCTGGCCTCGATCGGGTCGATAGGAAGCGCGTGGCGCGTGCCCAAAAAGTGCAAATTCGCGTCATAGACTTTACATGTATTAATCGGCTTGCAAAATCGGGCGAAAACGGCTAATTTTGGCCGACACGGGTCCAGTTCCCGTGCAATATCTTGGTGGCCAGGGGTCCGACCGGCACGGGGCAAACAGCATCGTGTACAGAATTGAACGGGCTATTGAATGGTGTGCAATGCAGAGGATAGCACGCGCCACGTGCACCGGAGAGGGCACTTTTATTTGAAAAATTGCGGTTTTTGAGGGATTTTGGAATTAATTTTATTTTTAGGTGACCGTTAAATGGAGCGAGTTGAATCAACGCCTATTTGCAAGAGAAAGGTACCGCCTCTCATATAAAAATTGTGAAAAGCTGATTGATCCAAATCAAGGTGGTGCAAATCACAGGAGAAAATGGTGTTTGTCAATTTTGTGCCACTTTATTAATCACACGGGGTTTGCTGCATAACCTGATACCTTTGGCAATTGAATATGGTACCATTGGATAGAGCATTCAATTCTGTCCAATATTCACTCTTCATTTTTGCATGATTAGCAACAGTATCCTTAAAAATGTAAATGTTCCAAACCATTACATTGTCATTTTTAGCGAAATTCATCGATGGCCCTCAAAAGACTTCACGCCAGTTTTCGAATCATTCTAAAGAAGAACGCATGATAATACGACACGGGCACCTCGATGCGATGTATCTTTTTGTTTTCTTACAAAATGCTTGGCCGTCAAAAAGCAATCGAACGAAATGGATATCTACCAACCAAATCGACACAGACCAACCCAATACCCACGGGTCAAAAAATCTCCCCTTCGCGTTGCGGAGCACGCGGGTAACCCTAGTTTACTTACCAATTACCAATTACAGATCAATGCCTGCGAAGTAGGTATGTCGCTATCTTGACACGATTAGCAAAGCCCTTTCTGAGGAATCGCTTCAGCTGGTCACGTACTATCCTCCGTGACAAATGTCACGTCCCGCTTTCTCGTCACTGTCGTCCGATTGTTGTCATGGCAACCGGCGGACCAACCGTCGACTTGCACTTCAAAGGCACCGCCGACAGCACGCCAAAGAGGCCTTGATAGTTTCACGCCTCACTGGACGAAAACGGCGCATCGGAGACACGATCGGACACAAAAGTGGCGCAGCGGCGGCGATTGGTGCGCTGCATTAGCTGCACTCTGCGCCACATTAGTCGTCGTCGGTGAGCGAACAATGCAGACAAATGGCAATTGACAACTTTAAGTGCGGCGCTTTGATCTTAGAAAAACTGCGGTACTTCTGAAAAATGTTTATGTTTTTGACATTGCACTAAGACCTGCCTTTGTTCGGACAGCCAAACAATTAGACATGACTGGGAAAAAATGTTTCAGAAATATGGAGCAAATTAAATATGTTTTAGCTAAAAAAATGTTGATCGAACTCGGAAATCTGGTGGACAATTTGCAATTTGCATGAATGAGAGGCAGAAGGTGCAACAGAAGCGACAAATTATATCGATGTATTTTAATCAAAATGACAAAATTTATATCATTTTTTACAACACTCTAAGCAACGCTACATGTTATTTTCTAAATTTGTCACATCAGCGACACATAAACTACAACCCAGAGATAGTCTAACTCCCAGCGGTGCATTTCGGCCCGTTTTGGCGACGAGCCGGGTTCATTTGCAGCCGAGCAGCGCGTGACAGATGTTTGAGGCGCTGGCGATTTGTGGAGACAAATGCGCCGCGCCCGGAGACAAATGCGACGCGGCCGCGCCGTCTCTGGACGCAATCCTCCTCTCTGGCAAAACGGCCAGCCACCCAGACATTGCTGACACTTTGCGGACTGCCGGCTAAATTCGGCGACGAAGCCCGCTCAGTGAAAATTTCCAGCTATATTCAGAGACTGTTCAGGATTTATGACGATCGCAATTGGACTTCAGTGGAGGCGCTGTAAAATGTGACAATGGAAGCCATGGGCGCCGCCACCGGGGGGGACGGGGGGACGCGTCCCCCCCACTCTCAGAATGGAAGGGGGACGTCCCCCCCCAAACTCATTACGGAGCGAGCGAAGCGAGCGTAGTCTTTCGTAGGTTAACGGAAATTTCTGAGTATGCCGTGGTCACGCTTTTGCTAGGCTTATATCTCAGCAACCACTTGACCGATTTACATGCGGTAATTTTTGTAGGGTAGCACTATAGATTCATTCCTTCTAACGAGCATCGGACTATTCCCGATCAGCGTTACCGCTGGCGTCTCGCTGGTTTCCCCAGATTCTCACGAAAATTTCCCTATTTTAAAAATCATTTCCCTAGATGCGGTTATTTTCATGGAATTTGACGTACTTTCCTCATTTTAACCATTCGTGTTATAGTCGCTGCGTCCGAAAACTGCAATTGACTACATTCTGTAACGTTAACGCAAGAGATTCTTATGAAATTGCTGGCATACCTATAGCAAATTACTGCATGGTATAATATAAGTGGGTGCATAGGCGGCGGAACGGGGAGGGCACCGGGGCATCGTGCCCCTCTTTGATTTTGGCATTTTAACATTAGTCCTATGGGCGTTGCATGGAAAGAATGGGACCAAAAGTCGGCAGTGCCCCCCCTCCCTTAATTGGAGGCGTTCCGCCGCTACTGAGTGGGTGGTATATCGCAAATTGTGTGTTGCGGGACGCGGGAAACTACCGTATGGGTAGCGGTAGTGCTGGCGATAAGAGACGAGTCGATGCATTATTTTGCATGCCGTCAGTTTGACCGTAAAGGAGTGAAATGCGCTAGAAATTTTAAAAATCACGTCAAAACAAAAACTTTGATGTAAAAAATTAGCCGCATCCGAAATGGTACAAAGCATGGAAGCAGTTTGCTTTGAACTAATAGGAAGAATTATTTATACATGCATACAAATGTAATTCCTTTTACGTATATCTTTAAAACGAGAGTATCAAACCTGAATTTTGTGAAAAATGTTCTCATATTTAGGTATTTGATATGACATGCGGAAGAATAATTCATGACAACAATGATTTCGATTGTTAAAAAATACCAAGATTCTTACAGATAAATAAAAATACAACAATTTTCGGGTTTGTGGTATTTCCCTAGATTTCGTGTGAAATCCATATATCCCTAGACCTTCGCTGATTTCCATAGAAAAGGGAAATTTCCCTAGCAGCGGTAACCCTGTTCCCGATGCATGTGAGTGACCCCATATGCACGTGCCACGTGAAAAACGAAGAGGTGTCAGTTTTGTAACAATTTCAATATCTCGGCAACTACTGGGCCGATTGCGCTGAAAGTTGGCATGTACGTAGGTATACCCACTAGGCAATGCATATCCGTGTGCCACAGTTGGGGTGCTGCTGCACGTGTGCACATGCAGGGGTCGATTCCAGATCTCGAGAACGGCTGAACCGATTGTGCTGAAATCTGATGCATGGTTAGGGACCGGTTAGTAGGGTGCCGTGCAAAGGTCAGTTGGGACCCATTGCGCACGTGCAGGGTGCCGCTTCCAGATCTCGAGAACGGCTGGGTCGATTGCGCTCAAATTTGGCACATCGTTAGGGACCGGTTAGAAGGGTGCAGTGCACAAGTTAGTTGGAGGTATCCCCTCGCAATTTCGCACGTGCAAGGCCCACCCCACCCTCTCGCTCGCTCCGTTGGTCGCCCCAAAAGGCGTTTTACTTATTGTTATCCTACTCGAAATTTGATTAGGCCCTTCGGTCAAATGAGACCATTTCAGAGCCGCAAGTATGAAAGAATTAGTGGGAGACATTGGTCGGGGCAGCCACCCCAGTGAGCCACTTGGGATGAACCCGACCAATTGAACAGGCAGCCCAGCCCACTGGCACTCACTGCACCCGGCAAAGGACTATAGCTCCAGTGGAGCCATTCCCGCATGGGATAGAGTTGCCCGTCCAGCCCGGAGCAGGGGGTTGCGGCGTGGAGGAGAAGGATTTGACTGTCCTGAGGATGGAAGAGATGGAACGGCCGGTGCCGAATCTGAGAGGGTCCAGGAGGTTTAGATACTCAGTATATGGGGTGTGGGCCTACATGCATTGGTCTGACCCCTGCCACCTCGGCCAACAAAATCTCCAGCTCTTATCCGACCTGTCATCGCGGAATTGCCGATTTTTGATATCGTGATCAACGTGTGTCGTATAACACGACTGGCCGAACACGGGCCTAATATATTTCGTCTAACCAGCCAAGAGCATGACTTTACACCAATCCGACCTCGAAGTCAAAATCCGAACATTTTCGAAGACTTCAACTCCGACTCTGGCCAAAACTGGCCAAAACAGTCAACTCCGACTGATTCCGGCTCCGACCCCACACTTCTGCAGTCACGCTACACTAAATTTCCAGCTTCTAAGAAATAAGCTATACGGTTGACAGCACCACAAAACTTTGAGGCGACTAGACTAGGTACTTGACTTGGTTTTCCTGACCTAAGGTTTTCTGGTATCAAGCTTGTTACACAGGCTGCAAAATTCGTATTTTGGAGCAGTTTTGCCTAATGTTTTTTTTTTTTGCCAATTTTCGCGGAGCTTCGCGCCGATTCGTGCACAAACCAAAAAGAGAGATTTGTGACTATACCACGCCCTCTCCCCCACGCGGGTATGCAATATGCATTACCTATGCAATACCTATGCATTATCGATCATATTAGTGGCATACATCAGCAATTATACCGTGATAGAACACGACTACGAGACTTTGCCGTATCAAACTGAATCGGACATCAGATGTGTATATAGGTATAGGTACTCGGTGGGAATGCGGTCTATAGCCATTACTTTAAGGAAACACCTAAACATGGGTGTCCATTTCCGCCAAGTCGGGGGTGCCCGAGCTCTCCAAATTCCCCGCCTTGGCTTTGGAGCCTCAACAGACCGCGCGGGTCAAGGTCACCGCTAGGGCGGCGGCGGATTTGCTGCGCCCGGGCACCCCCAGCTCGTTAGAAATCGACACCTATGTACCTAAACTACTTTCCTCAAACCAGTTGTTTTGCCACAGTTTTATGAGTTTTTAACTTAAAATGGTCAGGAAATAATGAATATTTACCAAAGGATTTTTTTATTTATTTTTACATCACTATTTTCCATCTTTCGTAGAGGCTACTTGCCTATATTGCAGCGGAAGCTGATTACGCGTTGACCAAGCATAGTACGTAGTTCAAACCAGCTGAATGCTGATTGGCTAGCATTTTTCCGTAAGGGAATGGATTCCTCGGTAAGAGAATGACAAAGTGTAATATATGGGAATGACTTCAGTCTTCAAACCTAAAATCAATCGATACCGATATATTTGGCTAGGGCGATCGTTGGGCCATAAAAGCTCATGATTTGTTCTCGTCTCAGCTCAAGCTACAAAACTGTTACTTCAGTTCAAAACCCTATGTTAAAAGTGGCATATTTGCTTTAAACGTTGAATGCATCCGACCGAAAAGCCACGGTAAGAATGTCTACTTTTGGGTTTTCAGTCGGTCAGTCCGTCCCCCCCAGTCTAAAATCCGTGGCGGCGCCCCTGATGGAAGCGGCTAGATAATGGATACCGTGAGCCCGTATTTAATGTGGATGGACTGGAAAACTCCGCATCTAAATATATCCACCAGTAGTGAAATCAAAGGATGTATGGAGAACTTCAGGAAATTATCGCACAGCAATAGCCGTACTCTGAATGAAGAGCTAAGACTTTCCAGAGGACAAAAAGATGAATATTCCAATTCGTAAATGCATTTCATTGCCCAACATGTTCAAAAAAATAGACGGGATGACAAAAATGAGGAGAGAGAGAGAGAGAGAGAGAGAGAGAGAGAGAGAGAGAGAGAGAGAGAGAGAGAGAGAGAGAGAGAGAGAGAGAGAGAGAGAGAGAGAGAGAGAGAGAGAGAGAGAGAGAGAGAGAGAGAGAGAGAGAGAGAGAGAGAGAGAGAGAGAGAGAGAGAGAGAGAGAGAGTTGACAGTCAGTGGCAGAAGTAATGGTGAGTTCTAGAGCAGAATAGCTCCCGTATATGTAAATCTTTGTTGCCTTCCATGTTGTCGGGACTCCAAGACAGAGTGCAGCACCAAGACCGGCACTGCCCTGCAACTCCCCACACACGTGTCTTTCTCTTCCCCAGCTCACCGCTTCCAAACACCCTCGAGACACCCCTCTTCCCTCTATTTCCACCATCCCCCATCCCCTCCCCACGTGTCGTCTATCCCCACCAGCAGCTCTGTCAGTTGGAGCGACTTTCGCTGACAGGTGCCGGACCGACCGCTCTCCCAGGTCATCTGTTTATTCCCGCCTGTTGCAGCTGCTACCGTGAGCAGGATACGCCCCGACCGGACGGCGGTGGTGGTCCTGTAGCACGCTACATCTTGAACATTTAACGTAGTATCTTTTCGGCACGGCTCGGTCCGGCAGTCCCCCCCCCCCTCGCAGTCCGGTCACAGGCCTAGCCCTCCATTCACACACCCGTCGCTGCTACCGGGTGACGCACAGCTGAGCGGAGCGCTGCTGCTGCGCTCTCCTCCCCTCTCATTATTCACTACCCCCCCCCCCCCCGTCACCAGGCCCGCCATCCCCATTCAGCACTTTTCCCCAACTCCCTCAACGAGCACTGTCCGTGAGAATAGCCGCAGTAGACACATCTGCGAGAAGACGATGCCGGTCACATCAGTACGAACCGCCGAGGCACAGCTGAGTCAACAAGCTACGTCAGGACTGCGGCCGGCGGCGGCGGCGAGCGAGCACGTTAAGGTACTCTGTCACTTGTCACGTACTCTGTCAGGTACCACAACAGCTGCGCCGCGCTGAGTCCCACGGAGGGAATGGCAAAACCAGAAAGATCCTACGGCAAGCAAAAACGCTGTAGTTCCAGAGGTCTTCGCAATGGGCAGCCGTTAAACTCTCATTACGACGCTCGCCTATGGAGACAGCTACCGCAGGATGAGCGATCCGAGCCTCCTCAAATAACGCTGGATCAGTAAGATATGTCAACAGATCATGGAGCAGTGTCAAGGATGGATGCCGGCTGGAGCACACAGCCTCCTTTGTCGGGTACAGCAACCCAGGGTGAGCGACCCGGCAGAACGACTTCAAGGTGACCTCCACAACAAGCCGCAAGCAATGACCTGTAGTTCCAGAGATCTCCGCAGAGGAAGAAGGCGCTGCGTTACGGCCACGCCCCGGTACGGTGGGCGGAGCAAGAGTGACGTCACAGGGGCGTTGGCGGCAGACGAAACGGAAGGAAACAAAAGTTTGAATAAAATGAAATTGAAGAATCAAAATTAAAACTCGAAAATCACAAACCTTTCGGGGATTGTTTTATGCCAGCGATTACTAAAATGATAAAGCACTCAACACGAAGACGATTCGACGGCTAAAAATTGCAGGCACAGAGGAGCAAGGTGACTAAACAGGACAGAGGGCGCCATCTTACGGCCCCACCCACCAGAAGAAGGCAGAGGAAGATGACGTCGCAAGGGCGTGGCAGTCACCCCCCCCCCCCCCCCCCAACTATAAAAGGGTGCGCCACCCAACCAGAGGGGGAATCACAGTCGAGCAGCCGAGAGCCACAGTCCACAGCTGGAGCCGGAGACGCCATCTGGGAGCCGCCGTCAGTCCGGGGTCACCCGCGAGAAGCCTCTTCAGTTCGAGTGATCAGAACCGAGGACAGCAGCCGACGCTTGTGACCACACTGAGAATCGGAAGCACAGAGAAACTCCAGAATGTGAGTGTTGTTCAAAAGTCTGCTCAATCCCGATCCTTGACCCCCCCCCCCCTTCTGCCCGGTTGCCGTGCCAGTGACGACTGCCAAACATTTTCGGTTGCCATAAAATGCACTCTCAATTGGAATTGGAAAACTTAAATTACTTTGAACTTATTGGTCCAGACACCCTAGTAGCATATTAGGATCTGAATTGTGAGGTCATGTCAGAGCCGCCAGCAAATACGTTATTGCCAGTTGGAGCCGGTATGTTTCGCGATTAGACCGAGAGCGAGATGCTAAAATTTGAATAAGCAGCTCAGTTGTCACGAACGTTGAAATTGATGACAGGATGCGTGTCAGCATTGAATAATGAATATGTCTTTGTGGTTGGCCAAGCTGGTTCGTTCGATTTATTATCGGCGGTAGTCAGGTGCGATTGAGATTTGAGGTTGGGAAGTTTGTGAAATTAAGGGTTTAGATTCGTGCTGTACTCACTAAAATTTGCATTGCAAAATCATTGGTAATATTGCTGTAGGAATTAATTGCGAAGTCGAAATCAATTATAGAACAGGTAAATACGGTTGAAAAGGAATGTAATGTTTTAAGGTGGCGACTGATTCATGCGATCGATCTATGAATATGGCTATGAGTTATGATTTTCGACAGATACGAATGCTTGAGCTTACGGCGGAATTTCTTCTGTTACTTAGGTGCAGAGTTGTGAGCAGTGGTTTGAGGTTGACGGTTTGACACTTTGCGACTTTAGATGGTCACTTTGCGTCATTAAAATTGCGAAATGTCGAGTAACAGGTAGATGTAGAATTGTTTGTGGTTAGAACCAATATGCGACTAACATAGGTACCGATCGTTGTGCTTTTGTAGAATAAATACTAGAAAGGACCATCTTTGTTGGGGAACGATTAAATGGGACAGGAATTTAATTAAAAAAAAAACTTACGTGAAATGGAGCTGATGAGATGTCGAACGGGGAGATATTGCAGCGATATTTTACCAGATTCACACTCACTGACACATCCGGTAAAACTTCCCGGCCAGAAGAGATAACACGCACGAGCACTGTACCGCGAGTGGTGACGCGCCCTTAGCGGCGTGACTGACTGACGGTGTCGACGCGGCGCCGGCCGGTGGCCGTGGTAATCGTCGTTCCCGACGCGGGCGTTGAGCCGCCAGAGGGCGCGAGAAGCGGCCACAACAGGGGCAGTGGGTTAGCCGTAATTGGGCGCGGGCGGTAGGTGAAGGTCAGCGTATAGGAGCATGGTTAGTTGTGGAAAGTTGCAACGGGATAAGAACATAAACAGTTAATGCATAATTAAATATGACATGCTATATGATATCTAGGACTGCGCTTCGTTTGATGTGCATTGTTTACTGCTAATAGGATGATTTAAATTATATTTTCTATGAGAAGCTAGGGACCCCTATGACAATATTCTGGCACTCTATAAAGATAATTTGTATAGATAACTAGTAGCCCATCAGAAGCTATTGAACGAGTTTCAAGGAGTCATTTCCGTTTGAGCATTCAGCAATTCACTATGATACGGTGGATCACAACCAGACGACAGATCGGTGCGTACTAATTGGTTCTAGATCATCTGATTAAATCAAGAACGGTTCAAGGTTTGTTAGGATTGCATACGAGAACTGATGATTAGGTTCACACGTGCAGCAGCAATTAGGGCTTGAGATTACGATTTGGTTGGATAAATAATGCGTTTTTGTTCTTCGCGTTCTTGCGAGTTAGCGCCAATAATTACTCCACCAATATTGGCACCGGGCATTTTGAGGCACAGACGGCTTGTTTGCCCGTCTCCTATGGCGTAACGTTTACCAGCATGACCGTATGAGACACAGATGCACTTCTCTAAACCCACGTCCAGACCGGAATAATAAGAGGGACACGCCGTCACGTACGCAGGGCATATGCACGTTTTCCGCCAGTGGTACCGGCCACTGTTAATTTTCCCGCTTAGGTAACACTGGGTGAGAAGGCAGTGAGAGGTTTCTACGGCAGGGGAGAGGGGGAAGATTGGCACAGTGCAGTGGAGAGTAAGTTATGCCAAAGGCAGTAAGCCGAAGGTCAGGGGTGAGTCACCCAAAGGGCGGATAAGGCGAGCCGTAGTGTCCCGGATAAGTCCTCATACTTATTTCGTAAAGGTACTTTAATCGGTACTGGACAGCCTCAGGGGAGGGAAGAATGTACTCCAGGACACGTAAGGCCTTGAAGAGTAAATCCCATGGTTTAAGGACAGTTCCAGGATATGAACTGTGGTCCCTGGGTCGTGAACGGGAATGTTACACGCGGACCGGAAGAGGGCATAGGTAATCTCTCCCGGTAGAGAGATAAGTCGGATGTAAATCGCGTATGTGTGTACCATAAGTCTATCGGACGTGTAGTGAATCCCATACATTAGTAGGGTGGATATTTGTGCAATTATTCTGGACGGCCCTGCGATAAGTATCTTTGTCGCCGGTTAGCGGAGCATGCATATGGATTTCGGAAAGAGACATTTATCTCGCCGGGGAGATCGTTGTTGATCCGACGCCTAGCACTATCGGAGGGAATTTTGAGGGCTACGAATTAAATTTGGGTGAATACATGAAAGGTGAATGTAACGCGAGCAAGGGTGTGAGAATGGTGAAGGATGAATCTTAGAATAAGGCCGATAGGAATTGCGTAGAATTCGGTTACGGCAGTCGAGCTAGCAACCCTCGAGGGCAACTAAACTATAGCGACGCTAATACGAATTAAGTGGGCAATTTTCGTAATGGGGAGGCCAGTGATATAGGAATGGGTGACTGGACGAATGATCACACTCAATTAATCAATGTATGTAATTACCACCCATAAGTTTGGCAGTGGTCATCGGGACTTCGAATGCCCTGTCCTTCACCAGCCCAACTGTGCCGCAAACCCAGCTGATCGGATCCCTCTATCCCTAATCCGAGCAGTGAAGAAGCATCTCGTGCATCATGGTCTATACAATGAACAGAATCATCAAGCCTCTAAATCAAAAAGCATCTTCCATCAGATGTATTTGTATGCAAGGTGGATCTGGATCTCTGAAGATCTCTATCAGGTGGATCTCTATCTAAATCTCCATCTCAGGATCTAATCTCCATCTCAGGATCTCTAGATCTCTCTCGGGATCTTTTCCAAGACTCTCAAGCTCCCCTGTTCTACCAGCTTTACTATCGAGGATCTCCCAGCAGCAATTTGCTCTCTCTTCTGCTACAACCAGCCGAACAACAATGGACCGCAGTATTTGATGAACCGCAAAGAAGATGCCGTTTTTTATTCCTTCTTTCTTTCTTTCTCTAAATCCCCTTGCTACAGTCCCGTGACCCTGAACTTGATCTGGTTACTGCAGACGGATAGAGAGAGGTTGGGAGCGGAGGGGAGAGGGGAGGAGGATGCAGAGGGGAGAGAGAGTGGGAGGAGAAACGTGAGTCCGTGAGAATTCAATGTTCTTTACTGAAACACACTGCCATTGACTTTTAAAGGGACCCTCCCGGCTCCCACCTTCAAAAAAGTTAATGAATTGGCATAAAAGTGATGTCCCTTGGCTCGGAAAGATCAAAAATGAATATCTACTCAATTTCACCGAAAAGTATTCACTGGTTTTCAAGATATTAGGCTTTTACTTTTGTTTACTTTTTGGGATCTCCGCTGTTCCTAGCGACTCATTTGGAAGCAATAATTTGGCAGCCTCGAAGTGCGGCAGACGTTGCGCGCAAAGCAGTGTATACCACCACGTGTTAACGATGGTTTTAGTCTACAAATCGTTAGATCTCCGCTGACGTCACAAATTCTAAGGGGGCATTCAAATGCATTAGCCCCTTAGGATTCGAAAACTGCAAATTTGAAATTCCATATCTCCGAATTAAAGCATTTTTCGATGTTGTGAGTGCCCAAACCGGGATTTTCAGGCCATGGCCACCAATTTGGCTATCTCAACTCAAAACTAATGTTAAGGTGGGATGGTCACTTTAACCCTAGAACGCCTAGGGGGGGTTGTATCAACCCCCCCCCCCTGAGGTTTTTTCGAAGTGCACGCTAAACGGCTTGTCGTAGCGGGCTGAAATTTTCAGTACCCTCTGGGGCAACCTTTGCGCATCTTTTGCCGAAAAAAATTGATCGGGTCATGTCAGGTCACGGAGTTATGACGTCATAGGAGGTACAGCCTCCGGCCGGATTTTCACAAACTGAGTGCCAACGCCCGAGGTTTCCTGCCGGTGGTACGGACATCGGTTGATGGATCGTGATGAAACTTCCCATGCATGTTGGGGCAAGTATTGGCTATCATATGGTATAAGAAATTTGACCGGGTCAGGTCAGGTCACGGAGCTATGACGTCACAAGAGGAACAGCGTCCGGTACTATTTTTGAAAAGCGCCCGAACCACTATTTTGCTAATTCTTGTCACCTCAATGGGAATATGCAGCAATATTAGCTTCTATAGGGAGCAAATGGACCTCCCAAATCCAAAAATACAATCAGATTTCAAAAATTTAAATTTTGATTTTTCGAATTTCTGCCGCCGACTGTGACCTTGCCGACTTCCGGCGCTCCCAACGCGCCATTTTTAGAGCTAGGGAAACGAAATACATACCAAACGATAGAGAATTGATCAAGGAACACGATAGTGAAGGTTTCAAGTCGATATCTTGCACCGTTTTGCCGCAATCGCCGCCGAAAGTTGAAAAAAGTCTATTTTTCCGAAAATTTGACCTTTGACCGGTCAAAAGTAGGTCAAATGTTGACCTAGGACCAAAAAATATACCACCAATCGCGAGATCTCGTTGAGAGCAATCCGCTGTTTTTTTCCGCTAAGCTCTACGACCTTCCGTTTCGAAACGCCAGGGGGGGGGGTCGTAACAACCCCCCCCCCCCCTGGTCATTCGTGTTATGAGAAATGGCCTGGTCGTGCGAGGGTTAAACTCACTACAAACTTGCAAGCATTGCAATGCCTTTCCTTGCACTTATGACTTAAATGCATTTAAAATGACTTTGCAGCTACACTTTGTTATTTTACGGGCAGTGTTCAATGTGATCAATCAAATACGAGCATCTGTATATCGTGAGATGCTGAAGCACAGTACTGAATTGGGCTTGGCAGACCAAGTGCCCCCGCCAACTATAAAATTGTAATAAAAGTGGCTGTGAACTAACTTCTCCCATGAATCGTTCTGAACTCTTTGCAACAGCCGTAGTGATACTGCATGAATGAATAAAATGCTGCTAAATTACTCCAGATAGTAAACTGCTCGCTGTCTCTGAGACTGGGCCGTTTCCAGTCGCCTAAGAATAGATAGCCCTTGGTTCTAGGCTAGAGATGCCCTTTTTGAACCCGCAAACCCGCTTTCTGCGGGTTTTCAAAACCCGCAGGGTTTTTGGCGGGTTCGAGAAGCAAAACTTGTCGTGTGGCGGGTATTTGGCGGTCAGACTTTAGAACCTATTTTTTTTTTTTTAGATGCAAAACACAATGCCAAGTGCATTTGATCAGGTTAACAATACAATATTCATCAAAACAACTTTTAAAACAGAACCAAATATAAAAATATATCAAGGAAGCACATTTCAAATGCAAAACTGAAAACAACCAGCAATAGCATCCACAGTCTAGCAATGACCAAACCAGGGTACAAACAACAAACTACAAAGCATAAATAAATGCTGATGAAAGTATTCCATAAAACATAAAAGAACCTGAAAGCAAACTTATAGGAAGCTGAACTGAAGTCTATGTGCAGTGTGCACTAGATATACATTATGGAAGAACCCAGACTAAAATGAGATGTTGTCTGTTGATGTTGAAAATCAGAGCAAATGCCACATGTTACTTCATTTGCGTCTGGTCGGCATAAAAAAGAGCTAAACAAAATTTGATGCAAATTCATTGATAACCTATCCTACTCTATGTTCTGTCCCACCATATATTACGAAAATAACACACCAATTACCTGCAATTACCCTTACAAAAAATCAAAATATTGACTGGCATGCGGCCCAAACATAACGCAATACAATACTGGCGCACTTTCGACATTCTGACAAGGATTGGCATTTGACTGCGTCAATTTTGGTCTCTGCATGAGGCGAAGGAAAGCTGTCATTGATGACGCAATATTAATTTTACAATCAATTTTTCTGTCTTGGTTTTTGAATACCTCAAAATAGCAGTTATACATGTTATAAAACCACGTAGCTGGTCGCATTTATTTCTTTTGTCTTTTTACGTCCTTATCATTTGTATGCCGACTGCCGAGAGAGGACCAGCCGGAGACTGGAGAGCATTACCAAGACCAACTATAAAATTATTACATTTTATTTTAGTATTTACTGTCTCTTTATTTCCTAACCGGTGATTAACCTCTGAATTGTAAAACTTTAGCTGTTGTGTGAAATAATATTATCAGAATGGCACATTAATATGCATTATACAACGGTGTTTTCGCAACAAGTTCGCACTAACTACGGCTGCAATAATTTAGTCGCTGTAACATTCCTTGCAATCAGCTGTTGGTGACGCTTCTGACGCATGTTTCCAAAAATGCGTGGTTCATTGGTTAGTTGGTTTTTGCTGGGCTTTTGCATGATTTGTTTTATGTGTAGATCGACTGGATACGCATTATTCACCGTGTCACTATTTATTTTTAACTGGAAATCGCATATCTTTCTAGTTGAGGTTTATTTGCCATTGGGTCTACAGTGCAGGGATATTTTTATCTCGCACTCCTCTGAGATGCAAAGATAAGAATTTGTTATATCTGCATCCCTCTGAGATGCAAAGATAAGGTCTCGAGGGTTCATAGCGAAAAATCAAGAGTTCATGTGATGATGGGTCAATAACCGAACGACATTTTTAATGGTTGTTTATGGATGAAACTTATGAAATACGAACAAACTACTTTGAATCTATTTTTACATAGATGAATGCATTTAAATATAATATTCTATTAATTAAGAATAAACCTCAACATAGAAAGATATAGGATTCCTCATGGCTCACTCGTGGAAGATCGTATATCTTTTCCTCGCGTGTTACAGAAAAACCTCGCTCCTTCGTCGCTCGGTTTTTCAGTAACTCGCTTGGAAAAGATATCCTTATCTTCCACTCGGAGCCATGAAGAATCCTCTATATCTTTTTATATCAACATTCATTTTGATAACAGTATCATTCCAGAAGCCTAACATTGAGAGGAACCAGAGTGAAATTTTGATCCTCAGCCAATGCTGAAGGGTAAGGTGAGAGAAAGATTTTAGTGAATTCTTTTCAGAACGGAATTTCAAATGTATTGATGCATTATTCGTTTTCCATTATCCAGTGTGCACTTCCTGAGGACTTAACATAGCAACTTCAAGCCCTTACTATCTGTTTGGCTGTCTTTTTCTGCACAACAATGAAGCAAGTAAGGTTTATATAGCTCTAGCATTGACCTAGCTGTATTTTTTCCTTGCAAAGGCAGGTTTTTAAAATTGCGGGTTTTTTGCGGGTTCGGCTCAGCCAAAATCAGCTTGCGGGTAGTTGTGGTTGGGCAAGGGGTAGCTGCGGGGCGGGGCGGGGCGGGTAATGAAATTGCAAATTTGGTGCATCTCTATTCTAGGCTCTCTAACTCTTAGCGCTCTGTTCCGTCTTAGAGGACCGTAGCGCTCTCTCTCTCTCTCTCTCTCTCTCTCTCTCTCTCTCTCTCTCTCTCTCTCTCTCTCTCTCTCTCTCTCTCTCTCTCTCTCTCTCTCTCTCCCTCTCTCTCTCTCTCTCTCTCTCTCCTATTTCCCTCTCTCTCTCCTCTCTCTCTCTCCTCTCTCTGTCTCTCTCTCTCTCTATTCCCCCTCTCTCTCTCTCTCTCTTTCTCTCTCTCCCTCTCTCTCTCCTTTTCTCTCTCCTTCTCTCCAACCAATGGTGCCAGCGTCTCAGCTCCTACAGACGTGGTACACTGCAAGGAAGGAAATTCGTAACAAGTCTCCACTCTCACACCATGGCCTTCAAACTGGTTATAATCTCAAATGCACGATCCTAATTCCTAACCTCCGAGACTGAGATGCAACTTTTCCTTAAAAGGCTTAGCCATGGGGCGCTAGGCGCTGGCCCTATAACAAAGAGTTAATGTTTGCCTACCTATTTGTAGACGAAGCATATCACAAAAGTAGCTCAGTGTTCTGCCAACATTTTTGTGCTGAACAAAACAACAGTTGAACTAACAAGTAAAACAAGCACATGCCTATACGCTCGTCGGAATGCCAGTTAAAGCTGTTTTCTGTCTTGCTTCTACTTCGTTAGAATAGCCCTATAGGGAGATGTAGCTAAACATGTTTGTTGATTAATTAATACCTACGTCATATTTTATTTGATTGCCTATCAAAGTTCCAACTCGTTCGATGTGCTTTTCCGTTATTTATTGCCGTTAACTCGGCCTTAACCTCCACCATTTGTCAATGCGCGCAATTAATCACATACGACGCTATCTAACCGAAAGCAATGTGCAGGCTGCTATAAATATGTGGTTGATGATTGTTCCCAATGCTGACGTTGTAGCATCACTAAATGTCCAGTCAAATGGGACCAATTTAGACGAAAGGATCCGCGCAAGCTAAAACAAACTGAAAACACTACGCGTCCCTACAGCCATCTGAATAAAGCTCACGGTGGCTTGTGCCTTATTCTGGTCACAAAAGCTTAATTTTTGCGTACGAAGTTTGCGTACGAAATCATAGTGTGTTCCATATGATATCAAAACAAGTGTGTGCCTAAAAATATACCTACATCTGAACATTGCAAACCACTTGGTGGTCGGTTGCCTGAAAAATTTGCTTATTACAGAATTCAAAGAAAATAATTAATTAAAATAATTAGAATAATTAAAATAATTAAAATAATTAATATGTTCGTGTTTTCTTGGAACCCCCATGAGGCCTCATGTTTGGAATGCTCGTAGCGCTAATTGAGCCAATCCACCAATGGAAAAAATGCCTAGTAAGCCGAAAACGTGTCCAACTATCAGGCTAATCAACCACATAATTCCTGGCGCTGCCTGGCTCTTAGATCACATTCCAGCACTTCCCTGTTCAATGCAAATTCTCCGCCGCAAGTTGAACATTTGTGAAGGAAATGGTTGTCCGAGCATTACAATTGTAAGACGCTAGCCCAAGGGTCGGTTTGAATCAGATATAATAATTGTAGATCTCATGCCGGACTACGATTTATGTGACTATTCACTTGTTGAATTACTGCATGCGCTGCATCGAATCGGCTGCTCAAAATACACCTGGAAGTTTGACGGTAAATTGCTACATAAGTCGTTGCACGCGCCGACTTATTGTTACGTTTTGACGTAGATGATTTACAAATGTTCCATTAAAAAAAGATCGAAGATGTCAATGCACCTGCAGTTTATTATGTAACGGTATGATAATGCAACATCTTTTAAATAGTACGCGTCGCATAACGTTTTAGCATATCGATTCAAGTACGCATCCTCGCATGTAACACCGGTCATCGCCCTATCAGGCCTCACAACCTCCAAGAACAGGCAAGTGCGTGCCACCTGCGCCCACATCCGGCCGCCCCGTCAGCAGCGCGCTGCGTGACCCACTGGTGGGCGCCCTCCACCTACCGAGCCGGCCCACCAATCGGCACATCTCAACCCACAAATCTTCATATCTCAGCCCCAGCAGCGGCCATGAAGCGCCATTTGCATGGCCGGCTGCACGCACCGCACTGCCGATGGACTGTTGCAGGGACGCGCAGTGGGGCCCGCGCTCTTTGCTGAATGCATGAATGTAGTGCATCGCAGCGAGTGAGGTCCAGGCTACTGATGGAAAGCCGTTGTAGGAAAGGAATTTGGGATCAGCAATGTGGACGTAATATTGTATTTTTTTTGCCGTACATGGTGTCGCATTATTTTTCGCTTTACCCAGGTTTTTATGTATTTACGTATTTTTAACACCTGATGCATGAGATCGCGACTCAACCACAAAAGATATCGGCGCACCGTTGTATCATGCGTGGGGATCGTTTCATTCTACAGTAAGTATCCTCCAAAAGATGGCGCAGTGATCGCCGTCCGCAGCAGAAGTCTCGGCTGGCTGAACGCCGTTACGGCTCATATTTCGATAATCAGCGGGCGGGAGATGAGCCTTACGATGCCGCTGGAGTAACGGTCTGACCTCAAAGCTGACCCGTAGTGAACATAGTGGGATTCTGATGGTCCGATGGAGGTGGTTCCGCCGTACCCTAGCGTGACGACGAGAGAGGAACCCACATGTGCGACTTTTGACGACTTCCTGAGTAAAAAAATATATACAGTGTCTTCACTCTTCAGCATGTTCCGCAGCCACCTTCGGCGCCTATTGGTAAATTTGATGAGCAAATGACCTTTAAGGAGTAATGTACTATGAAAATTTCGATAAGAAACTTTGTGTTTGATCGTGGACTATTAATTTCGTGCAATAAGTCCGGCACTGCGAGGGACGACCATTAGGAACACTTTTATAAAACGTTTCACTTTAATTACGGAGCGAGCGAAGCGAGCGGAGTCTCATACTGAATTAAGGGAAAATCCTGAGTATGAGCGGCCGGCCGGCCGGCCGGCCGGCCGTGGGGACGCTCTTCAAAAGCTAATATCTTAGGAACGGGACATCCGATTGACAAGCGGTCTTCTTTACTGAATGTCACTTGGACGTAAAAGTTATGTGGTGTGATGGCCACCATGCGTTCTTGCCAACTACTGCACGTGGCGCGTGGTAAAGTTGGACATTTTTTAAGAACCCCCAAAATTGCAACCTCAATAACGGCACAACGGTTGGGCCGATTGAATTGAAACTCGGTACACAGTTAGGTCTCCATCAGATAATTCATCTGCATGTGTTAAGGTTGGGGTGCTACAGCACGTGCGCACGTGCAGGGGGCGCTCCCAGATCTCGAGAACGGCCTGGCCGATTGCGCTCAAATTTGGTACACGGTTGGGGACCAGTTAGTAGGGTGCCGTGCAAAAGTCAGTTTGGACCCCGCTTGCACGTGCGCACGTGCAGTGTGCCGCTTCCAGATCTCGAGAACGGCTAGGCCGATTGCGTTGAAATTTGGCACATCGCTAAAGACCGATTAGTAGGGTGCAGTGCACAAGTTAGTTGGAGGTACCCCCTCGCAATTTCGCACGTGCAAGGCCCATCCTCTCGCTCGCTCCGTTAGTCGCCCAAAAGGCGTTTTACTGGTTATTTGAGTTGAGCAAATCAAGTTTCACTTTCTCTGTTTATTTCGCCTCTCCTTTCTTTGTCTTTACAGTTTACATGCAAGACCTATGTGTAGAGCTGGGCGATTGATAAATGCAATTGTTCGAGTAACTGAGTGGTCACTCGTACAGGAGAATCATAGCATGCATGAGCCTCATTTGCCACAGGAAATTGGACGACCTTTCGAGCAGGGAACCCATGGCATGCCTTACTTCTGTGACATCAACCGGCAGCCACTAGACATTACCAGCCTATAAAGTTCCTTCGTAGCACTCCTGATATAGCCCAGCTATTAGGCAGCAATGTTAGGGATTGTACAATAGACTCAATCCCTTGTATACCTCGGACCTCAGTATATATACAGTGGAACATCACCGATTTCCCTTTTAACAAATATGATAAGGCGTGTCGACTACGCACAGTTAATAACAACGAACATGCATGACACTGCACACTGCACAGTGCACAGTGCATATTGCATAACAAGGGGTTTCACTCCGATCGCTTTCCAATTTCCTTTGCTCTAGCCGCTTGGCGCTTACCCTCGCCGGCCGATCCTGACCGATACATTTGGCACCGGGCAGTGCCCGGGCAGGCCGAGTGCCATTCTGTGCACCCGTTTTCCTCCAATTGTCCGATGTTATCACCCGCTCGGCACGCCGGCTCCGCCCGCTTCCAGGAGCCGAGATTGCCATGGTGTTGGCCCGGCGGGTCTATCTCACCAGCCGGCGCGCACGCTTTCCTCCGACGTGTCCAGCAGTGCTGGCCACAAGGCCAGGTGCTGATGTCAATAAGGTTTTATCCCGTATGTGTTGCTGTTATAGGAGCTACGTGTCATTGAGAAGGCTAGGTAGCTGGGCACCTCCTGAGATCGATGCAGATCCGATGAGATTTTGGGGTCGGAAAAAAAGAGAATAGTCTTCGAGAGTTCGGTCTTTAACTGTGGCTCTGACATGGTGACAAGGTTACAAAAAGTGATTTGAGGACGGGTCATTCAAAATGACCTGGTGAGATGACATGACCTTTCAAGTTATGAGATCATATCTAGCATACAACGTGTGAAATTGATGAACCAATAGTCATGCCCTGTCCTGGGAGAGTCACGTTTCGAGTGTAGTAGGCAAGTGTTTTGGCTCTCTCATCAGTCTAAATCGCTTCCGTCACCACTTCACCCCTGCGGCACTCCAGCTCATCATTCAGGCCCATGTAATGTCGCATGTTACCTACTGCTTACCTGTGTGGGGAGGCGCATGTAGGGGAAAGTGGGGTAAGACGGGCACCTTAACTTTGGAGCCATTTTTCGGCCGGTTAGAAACATCATAGAAACGGGAAACTGGGTGAAAACCTTTTTCAGACATTTTACTTTCATTTGCCAGAAGATGAGACTTAGACCTGATTCAACAAATAAACTGCAGCTATTTTTGCAAAACCTTGCAAAAACCCGTCTTACCCCACCCCATGGGGTAAGACGGTCACATGGGTAGGGCAAGACGGCCAGCTTCTTTCACCGATCAGCGCAGCTCGCAACAAATGCCCGAGATTAGCCGCATTTATACAGTCGCTCGTTGGTCTCAAGTGCTTCGGAAATGGCAGTATACGAGATTCGTGCAGAAGGCGTATGCTCCTATATAGGCCCTAGTTCAGAAGCCATGTAGAACCGTTTTTCACATTCATTATTCGAGAATAAACTGTGCCGAAGGAATATTGCTAACATGTCTGTGAGTATCGGAATCGAACATATTCTTATTAGAAATGCTTCTTTTTTCCTACAGCAACAAAAATATTTTCACCATTACAGACCCATTGGGTTCATAGTTGCCCGTCTTACCCCAAACTCAATGTCAGAAGTTCAGCACGATTTTTCGCTGTGGACAATTTGATGCAGACAAAGCAAATCCGCCGTAAATGAACACTGTTGGCATATGAGTGTACCACAAGTGATTGCGAGTTTTTAACTCTATAGTGCTGTACACAAAAGCTTGCACAATACATTATGGATGTTTTCAATGAAATGAGTGTTTTAAAGAAATCAAAATAAAAGATTATCGACTGAACACAAATTCACCAGACTTGAATGGTGGTGTGTAGTGGGAAAGGCAATTCTGGTCCTAACTTTTCTTGCTCGTAGCGCTATTGGTTTGGTCTGCAGAAGGGGTGCCCGTCTTACCTACCCTGACCGTCTTACCCCACTTTCCCCTAAGACGCACGTTAGGCGGCACGGGCGGACATCGATAGCAGCGCCTCTATCGGTGACTAGGGAAAGCTGGGCTGTAGGCGACGAAATACCGGCTGAATTGTCACACGTTTGATAGGTTTATAGACATCCGTCTTGTGAAAAAGTTGAACTTTTGCCTTCAATATTTCTACAGGCAATTTTAGAAGTGTCTTCACATAGATTACAAAACCGTTTAGATTATTGTATTCACTTCAAGCCTTCCCTGTTGTTCTTGACGATGATGCGGGAACTATTTCTAATTAGTGTTTCTAGCTTAGTAAAAGAACATATTGTGCAAACGATGAAAAAAACATAAATGGAAGATTTTAAATGCAATTTTCTCTAGCAATTAATGATTAATTATCTACAGATCAAGAAAAAGGTGCATGCTAACTGATAATTTAAAGTTCTTTGGGCCAGTTGTTTTCTTCTTTTCTTACGTCGCCCCAATGGCCGCGAATACACTTCTGATAACGCCTATCGAGCAGGCGCGAGTGCAAAAGGTACTCAATTTTGCAGCCAGAGTGATCACTGGCAAGCGAAAAAGAGACCACATCTCGCCAGCCATGCGCTCGCTCGAGTGGCCCACGTTCCAGGAGATGGTGACCGAGCGCGACCTCATCAACGTCCACAGGGCCATTCATGACGATCATGCACCGGCCGCGCTCCGCTCTCTCTTTGTGCCCCGAAACCGAGTATCGGTCAGGGACACCCGAGCTCATGAGCGCTGCCTGCAACTGCCTCGCTGCAGACTGGAAGCAACCAGGCGTTCTTTCGTGTACCGAGCCGCCTCGGCGTGGAACGCATTACCGGTGTCGGCGCTGGAGTGTCCGACCCGCGGTGCGTTCAGGGCCCAGCTGAGGCGGCGCCATGTGGAGGGCACATAATGGGTGTCCGCCAGTCACTGATGTGTACTCCACTTCGCTGTCATATGTATAGATGTATTGTGTTTTTAAGCCATGTCATTTTATATCAGGTATGCCATCTTTCATACAATTGTTTTACATGCATTGTATCGTACTGTATGACGATAATCTCGAAAAACCTCAGCGGTCTGCGAGGACAGATTTGAAATAAACTACTACTACTACTACTACTACATGCTGAATTCGCAACGCTATGCGCTGCAGTTTTTCGCCATGCACGAAAAGCCTTATGGACTGGGGCGGATATTCTTCCCCCCCCCCCCCCCGGCTTGCGCGGGTAGTGCCCCGGGCATAACCTGAACTTGTGGCAACAGCGGTTGCCATGACAACATCAAACTCTGTTGACCGCATGTCGATAATGCATCAGCATCGGGACAGACACCTTTGTGCCACAACTCTCAAAGTGATGGCCACATGGTTCACCGAAATTTCCTTTATTGAGACTACTCGACCATCGGTGATGGCGTCGCAAAGACCTGTCCTATACTGTTCACTGCGGTGTATTTAATGGCCGTAGACAGACTTTCCCCGTTAGGTTTCCAGCAGCGGTGGCCAGGATCGGCGGGTGATGAGTGAGTCCGGTGTGTGTCTCTCTGGAACTGAACTGAACAAACGTGAACAGAGGTTAACGGATGGAACTTTGTGCGGAGCTGGGAGGGCCCGGGCGCAGCAAATCCGCCGCCGCCCTAGCTGTGACCTTGACCTCCGCGGTCTGTTGCGGCTCCAAAGCCAAGCCGGCGTCGAATTTGGAGAGCTCGGGCCCTCCCAGCTCGGCACAAAGTTCCACCTATGCTGAGAGTATCTAAGCCCGTCGTGCTAAACCCCCACCCTGATAGTGTGAGAGCAGGTCAACATTAACCACCTGGTACAGCGGCTGAGGTTTTCCGAACAATTTAGCTGCAATTTGTCCGAATAATCGGATCCCGGATGGATGGTGAGGGAGCCCGTTAAACAGAGCTTGCTAAGCACGCCAGGAGCCAAACACTTCGGAAATTGATCTATGGAAAGGAAAAGTTAAAAAGGTTCATATTTGTATCATATGTACGACATTAGGTAAAGGTATTCCTACCTCACGCTTTTGAACCTCATCGAGAGAGTACGTAGACATTCAAGAGCTCCAGTTACCGCAACACAATAGGAGTTCCTCCTTCAGCAATTGTACATACAATGCACATAGCTTAAGTTTAGAATAAGTCCTTACTTTTCAGGTCACGACTGAGTTTGTACCATGTTGCAAAACCCAACGAAGGTCAGAGGTAGCACTGGTATCAGCAAGTAGGAAAAACATGTCGGCCACCAACAAAGAACGAAAAAGGTCGGCATCTGCCCGTCCTGATGTGTTAATGGCGCCCGCGGTCCGCATTGAATCCCTCACCCTTCCTTTGATGCCACACGTCAGCAGCTCTAGCTGAGTCGGACTTGCACCTCTAGCTGAGTCGGGCGAGTGCCGATGTGGCAGCTGGCCGCGGTCACGTGACCGAGCGTGACCCTTGTGCGGGCCGAGTAGAGGGCGTTGTTTTGTGCCCGGTGTGCTGAGGGGCGGACGTGTGAGCTGGAGCTGCGCGAAATGTAAGTGGATTCTGTATTTGAATTATACTTTGTTCTTTCTTGATATTGCTATAAACATGCTGATCGATTCATTAACGTAATATAGTTGTTTGTTCGAGTTTGATTTATGTACGTGTTTACTTTCGCTAGGCAGAGTGAGCACCGCGGAGTCGGGCTGCTCGTGAGTCCGGGGATGTTTGGCGGCCGAGCTGTGGCTGTGGGTTCCCCCGTGACGGACCGTGTGGACGGAGCGATCTTCGTGATGAGATCGACTTGTTGAGCGCCGGAGACGTGAACAGCCGGTATGTTTAACGTTGCGTCTGATTTACTGTACGAAATTGCCCGAATTGTTAAGTGTTAATTAATCGAGTAAATGATAGCGCTAATAGTAACTTTGGTTCTAGAATTGCAGCAATATTTATTTCATGTTATGTTCAATGCACGGCTCACAATATGTCGTTTTGTTCGGACATGTCGATTGTGGACGTGATTGTGTACTGACCGGTGCATTGTCTGTGTGTTTGTGTCCGGGCAGTAACGGACAGTTTCGGACTGCCTCGAGAGCTGCAGACGAATAGAGGTCCAGTTGACGGCACAGCGTTTTTGACTACGAGGGCGCTCGGTTTGGCCCACGGCTGAGGCCGTGGCGGCTACATGATGTATTTCTATTACGTCCAAGCAGCGCAGTCTCATCTAGCTCTCCCAGAGACGCCCAGCCAGACAAGATGACTGATGGCCCCGTCAACGATGGTGTCGAAGACGGCTTGGACCAACCTAGAGATGGATGTGTCGGAAGAACAAAAAATGGCAACAGTGGCTTCAGGGGGCTGCTCCGAACGCTGCTCCCCCTTTTCAGCTGGATGGTTCACCTGTTGTTGATGGTCTTTCTCAGTCAGCAGCTGTATTCGCAGTACCGGGACTACCACGCCCAGCCGGTCAGCTCCATCGTCCTCAGACGTCAGGCGCCCTTCCCGCGTCTGACACTCTGTCCCAGAGTGCCTCTGAAGGACACCAAACTCCTCTACGACGCGGAAATGCTCCTCACCGAAGGTAATATCACAGTTGAGCAGTTCTACAACATGACGACGCTGGATTTGCTCGAGTGTGACGAGACGCAGTTTCAGTGCTATCAAAGCCGGTTCAACATGATGCGCAGCTTCAAAAGCGAGTCGCCGTACTCTGCGTATGAACCGATCCCTGGCACAAGCTGGCTGGGAAGTTGGCGCGCGCGATACTACCTGACCCTATCACGGCTCGACCAGAAGGTCCATCCGATCCGTTGTCTGACTTTCGATCCGAGTCAGCAACTAAGAGACAGTGCTAAGGAGGACATCGTCCACCTCTGTCTGAAACTGAAGGCCGTGCCGCTCTTCCAAGACGCCAAAGCATACCGGTTGTTTGTGCACGACACCGAGGAGCCTAACGTCGGCGACCTTTGGGCGACCTGGCTGCTGCTGAGCTCGGCCCGGATGTGGAACAGACCGCGTCGCTAGACATCCCGCACGAAGAATCCCTCTCGCTGCGCCTGACCGCCCGGATGTTCATCTTGGCCAACCTCTGGCGCCGGCCTTGTCGTGAGGAGCCCGGCTACTCTGCCATCCAGTGTCTGAAGGAGTGTCTGTGGAGTCGTCTGGCGGCCAACATCTCCTGCCGGCTGCCGCACATGGTCGGCGCCGGGGTGTGCCTGCCCGACACGAGCGGACCCCTCGACCACCTGCCACTCTGCACGAGGCCCGTACAGATGGGATCCAAAGGCAAGGCGGGGAGATGGAGAGTTCGGTCCTGCAAGACTATGGAAGAGTCTTGCACGCATATCGACGTGACATGGTACAGGCCGAGCAACCTGGAGCCGCGAGTGATTGACGATGCTCACGGGACGACCTGGTTTTATGATGAGCTGCGACTTGACCCGGAATTACAGACCACATCCACCCCAAGTACCACAATTGGAACTAGAACACCAAAACGGCGCCCTCGGAGCAGTGAGAGGAAGACGGCCGAGTTGAATCTCGGGATCTGCACTCCACCGGAAGACCTGGAAACGGTGGTCGAAGACAGTCTTCTGACCAGCACGAAAGACTGCCACTGTCCTCCCGCCTGTCATCAAACACTATACAATCTACTCGTCTACAAACAGGAAACCTATCAGAAATGCAGCTCCGAACTGACCATGTCGGTCGACTTGAGAGCCGATGAGATCGGTGAGGCGATCACCTTCACCCTACCGACGCTGCTCGCCAACATCGGAGGCATGGTTGGCATTGTCACCGGCTACGCGATGTTCACGCTGGCGGGCGCCGGAGAGGCCTTGGCGTGGAGGTTTATCCGAAAGTGAAGTTGGCGTCACATCTGCTGTCCGCTTTGCTTTCTTGTCAGGAGCACACCCTATTATCATTCCCTTGCATATATCCCACTGTTGGCATATGATATTTCTAGTTCGTGTCGTCTGCACCTGTCTTTAAACGCTTTCTCGTGTCAATCTTGTTTCTGTACTTAGCTTGATACCGAACCGGAGGCCGTTGCCCTACAGTATTATGTATTTGGATCCCGTCATTGAGCTTGTATTGTCTGTTGCTGGGCCTGCTGTGGTCGCCACGCTATATGTGTGAGGCTTTTGATGTCAAGAAATACAAACCTACATATACATTCTGGCGAATTGAATGATGAGATCATGAGACTAGTAGCGTAGGTATAGTTATCCGACACAGCGCGAAATCTGTTAATAAGCAGGAAGGGGTGTTAGGGAATTTGGTCACCGTTTGTAAGCAATAGTGTTCTACGAGGGTACTTTTCAATTAACAACGCTCAGACTGTTAATGTCCCAATGACACAAAAGCAAGGAACAATTGTCACACGTATCCTCCTAATATAAGAATTCGCTCGTGACATTTTTACAGTGATGGTAAGTAGCGTCGTGGCTGTCTGCCACCGAGAGCTGACATCGCCCTACACATTGGCCCTCGTCGCTTACCATGACGGATATCGGACGGTAATCTGGCAATTGGTGATGGTCCGGCGGCCGGCACGTGAGTTTCTCTCCGAGGAGCTCATCGGCCTCTCCTTCTTTGACAAGGGGACGACGGTCGAGGAAAAGAGGCGATCGCCACCTCCATGCAGCAGCGGCTGAGAGAGAAGAACCCTGGCGCGCCGACGTCTCCCTCGACGTGGTGGGGCGGCGCTCGCTGGCGTCGTTTGCATCTGTCGGTCTCGGTACCACCCTCGGGACCAGCCACGATTTTCTCAAAGTCGACCCGGCCGAGTGGTCGACGACCGTCCCATACGGGTGGTGAAGGACTTTGCGGGAGGGGTGTTGCACTGTGACCCTCATCAGTGGGACGGGAAATTTGTAGCGCCTTATAATCTGACTTGAGTCAACTATAAAATGAGACTTGAGACACTTATAATCTCATTAGGTTTTTGTAGCTGTGTAAAGTAATTCAATGTAATAAAAGCCATCTTTTGTTATTCTGCTAAGCCTGTTTTACTTGTTATACAATGTCGCTCGCTAGTCATGTTTCTGTCATGCTACTTCCTCCCTATTTATCAGGCTGCATCTCTGTGTTCCCTCGACTTCCGGTAGTATTTCCGGTCTAGCCGCGACGTTTCGGTATCTTCCTGTTGTATTTCCGGTCGCATTGTTCGTCTACCACCGTCGTCTATGATACCAGATTTGTCTTATCAAACGAATCTGGCAGTGTGCAATGGATAACCTGTGGAAGTAACCAGAAGGTTTAAATTTCTTGGATAGAAACTATCCGACCGAAAATCGATAATTTTGATGGTGGCTCTTGTTTGGTTGTCCCATCTGATTCTCTTCTCTGGTTGATTATAGTTAGATGCTCGGTTTTTAGCGACAGTGCTCTGACATCCTTGGACCCATGTAAACACAGCTGAATACACTGCCAATTAGATGATACAAGACTCAGCTACGTCGGCACACATGAGCTCCCGCGGTACTCAAACCTCGCAATAGCACCTTATAAAACTACCCGTCTATCCATGTGTAGTGACTGTCTAGTATGTAGCCAGGTTTTATGTGTACGTCTTCCAACTCGAGTTCTATAGGCATTGGTGTTCGCAGTGTAGGTAAAACCTCAGTGCTCAATGATGCACCAAAGTGAAATAATTGTGATATATATTTAAGAAACTTCAGCTATTTATTAGACAATGCACTCCGCACAGTCCACATGAAGGCAGTCATGCGTGACAACACCCTCAAACCGTGTAAAAATACACCATCCCATTACGTAATCACAAATAACGCTCATGGGCACGGCTGAAAAAGCAGCCCATTTGCGTAATCCACATGAATGTCTGACTGGACGGAGAATGGACCCGGGCGTTGTCCGACAGCTCCAGGACTCGTCTGTCTCAGCTGTCAGAGCTGTCAGAGCTGTGGCAGCTGGCGGGTCCGAGGGAGGACGGACACCGGTCTGTTTTGGTCACACAAATGTCCTGGGGGTTGGGCGGCGTGCTGTGCTCCCAGCGACAGTCGGGGATTTGATTGACAGCGGGGAGGGGGGATGTGGTAACAGGTGATGCTTGATCCAGGTGTTGGAAAGTGGAGCATCCGATTTCGAAGTTACTTTGAACTGGAAGAAATATAAAAAGTGATAGCACACGTAGCCTATAATTTCTAGCATGGAAGGCTTCAAAAGAAACTAAAGCCGTTTGGCCGATGACTAGTGAGTACATCAGCCAACTTCCTTTGACGATTTTTCACTATACAGGGTGGGGCAGAAAGATTTACCTCTTGATTTTCTTAAATATTTCGGCCCCGAACAAAGATATCAAATTGATTTCTGGCACATATATGCAGTAACATGTACACATCTCAGCGACGGCATAATGACTCAATATGGTCACCTTTGTCCTTCACCACTGCTTCGAAACGTCCCTCTGCGGAGGGGCACGAGCGCCGCACTGTATCCCCGCCAAGATTCGACGGTGCCGTCTCGAGGGCCAGCTTCAGGGCGGCGATTCTGCTGTGTGGCACTGCACACACCCTCCTCTCTAAGATGGCCTAGATTGCGAAGTCCATCGGGTTCAGGTCTGGACTTGATGATGGCCGAATGTCTTTGTCCCAGAACCCAGGCATGTGGGTCTTCCACCACGGTTGAGCGATGTTGGCCGTTTGCGGCGGCGCACCGTCCTGGACGAACACGTATCCGTCTCAGAACGACTGAGTGACCCAAGACAAAGCATATTCCTCCAGCAGATGGACTTGAACCTCTGAATTCACTTTCACAGCCTCCTTGATGAAGACCAAGGCGCCTTTTGAGCCGTCGGATGCGACGGTAGCCCAAACCATGACACCAGCAGGCTTCAAGCAACAAAAAATGGTGCGAATAGCAGGATCAATGCTGGATGGACCATCTGCCAAAATGTTGACGCTTTGGGAGTGTCTCTGGGGCTCAGGCATGAACATGTTGTCATTGGCCCAGCAAAATGCTTTGTTACCGGCGCTCCTGATCTCCTCCAATATCTTTTGGATCCTGTGTAGCCGGTTTTCCCTGGATGCCGCCGAAATTAGGTGTCGACGTTGCATCCTGTATGGCATAAAGCCTAAGCCGTCGTTTATGATTCTCTTGGCGGTTCTGGGCTAAACAACGAGTTCCCTTGGCAGTTTGCGCATGCTTCACCGAGGAATTGAAACACCTTCTTGTGCACGATATTAACCAGCTTTTTGAAGCAGATATCCCTTATTCTGCCTGGCATGGACTTCGTCGACACCAACACTGTCTTTTTAAGTCATTTAATTACACTGCAAACAGTTTTTACGGCAACACCGAGCTGTTTGGCAAAGCTTCGGGAGCTGTGGCTAGTATACTTCAGCGCCGCAATTTAGGCTCACTTAGTCATCTTCGCTATAGCTCACCAACAACTATTACAAAATTTAAAAACGATCTTAAAGTTGATACATGAGTCAGTTGGGAAGCTGCGTGCAAAATTTTATCAAAATCCGTTCATAACTTTTTAAGTAATAGACTGAAAACAAACAGGTAAATCTTTCTGCCCCACCCTGTAGTTGTTCGAGAGAAAACGTACCGTGCCGTACAGCGACGGCAGCGCGCGGCGGGCACAGCCGAGCCCCGCCGTCCACGTGGTCCTCTGCAGGGCCTGGGGGGTCATCTGGAGCACATGTGTGCTGACCGGCCCCAACGCGCCGGGCCGGCCGCCGCCGGCCGGCTCGGCAGTTCGCGGCGATACGACGACGACGGCGCGGCTCCGCCGGCGCAACGGCGCCGGTGTCGTACGATTCGATTGACGTGCAGTGTGTGACGAGTAATCCAGAAATAGACATTCATCAAAGAACTCTTTTGGTCCTCCGGTTAATGAAATGATACGATCAGATACGCAATTCTTAGTGAACTGGACGATTACATGAACACTTTGGTCTGCCGTGCTGGATCAGGGTAAACGACCACGAATCACATAAACAATAGTTTTAACACAAATCATGTAAGAAATTGTTCACTTGTGATAAAGTCTTTAAAAAAAGCATACCTGCCTACTGCCTAGTTAACATCGACACTTGATAATAAACCAGACTGTCCCGTCGCCAACAGTATCTGTATTATCACAGCCATACGCGCTATGAAACCACAGAATTTGTGATAAAACGTCCCGCTAACGAGCTACCTCCCCTAATCCGCCGCCATCGCCGGGGTCCATTGTCACCGCGATCCCAGTTGTTTGCCATCCTCAGCGCCCACCAAATTGAATCAGCGCATCTCGCCGATTCGTCCCTCATTTGCATAGAGCTTCCAGAGGATAATTACTCAACTGAGCCTGAAGTTTAGTGCCGGCGGTGGTTTGGGACCCAGCCCTGATTGTTGGATTATTTCCATTGAGAGGATGAGAGCAGACTCATTCGGTAGAGCTTCAGGCAAGGACGGTGATTGTGCCTTGATGATGCTTAGATATTTTGGTGGATCGGTTGAGTCTAAATGTTTTGTGCGATTGCGGCCGAGAGGTGGGATGGTTTGAGGAATGGGGAGTTGCAAATGCGCTGCTGTTTGGTTAATTCGGTTTGGAAAATATTTGAAACTCAGTGATGTAGGAAATAGGGGTTAGGAGGAGAGGTTGCAGCTGTATCTGCACTAATCTACATACATGGCATGGCTGCTGGATACAGTGGGACAAAACGCAGCTCAGTTCTGGGACTAGTGATTCAATGCCAGCTCCATTGGCATTCTCCGTCCGTGTTCCACTTTTGATTACTTAAAAACTGAGCCATTCGAAGAGCAAAAACGTCTAGTTTTAGCAAAGCCTTTGCTTTCTGTTTCTATCTTTGAATTTCCATCATGTGAGCGGATCGTCCTGTGCTAGACAACTTTCGTCAAAACGGCTTCAACTTTTGGCCGCATATCAAACTGTTTGAATTCGGACGGCAAACACACACAATTTTCCTTTGAAAACAAGTCGTCCACTTTTCTTGGAAGTTGAAGACATCGCTAATTAGACAACTTCCCCAGTAAAAAAGCATTAATTTCATCAACTCCCAACAGCCACTTGATGACTTTGATCTTCCGAAAGACAAAGCAGCAGCACCCGTCAACTCAAGCAGTAATCGCCACGCACTTTGTATTGTGGATCGCTCTTAAATGTAAATACAAATACAAATACAAACACAACAACTCCGGTCCGGCTACCGGTGTTCGTCGCCAACTCACTAAGCTTCAAAGCCTTGTCACTAATCGCTACTGCCACCAAACACGCTCCCTTCTCACCCCTCCCCCTCTCCTTAACGACTATAGTAATTAGTGCACGGGTAGAGCGATGCGTGAGGTAGAGCACGGGAGGACCGGAGGCGGAATTAGCCGTGTCAAGGCCACTCTCGTTGACAGCAAAACGACTCTGTATGCAATCCGGCTCGATGTTATCGGTTCACCAGTGGGCGGCATACGAGGCCAATGTGTCCAGTGCAACGAACGACTTTGTTGATGTTTGAGTCGGATAACACAGTGCGTGAAGGAAAGGGGCGGATGAATCGAAACATTTGGCCGCTGCGGACCACGCCCGGTAGAAGAAATGGAATAGGTGCGTGGGAAGAGCGGAGATGGAGATAGAGTGGAAGAGAGATGGCGAGAGGGCGGCTCAGTGGGTATAGAGTAAAAAGTGAAAGCGACTTAGAGAGACAGTTTTTGTGTGTGTGTTTTTTTTTACAAAAGCAATCAGAAACTTGTGTGGAAACAATCAGCCTCAATCATTAGACACAAAGCATAACTCGCATTTCAATGACAAAGGAAACTGGACAGTCTCGCTATACTCGTATGATCACTTATCACTGTGCCGCTGAAACAATTTTTGAGGGTCTTGCCTAGCCATGAGATCAGGATCATGACCTAATAAAAACGGCCCACTTGGATACTGACAATCGGACTGATAAATCGCTGGTAATTAGCCTATCGGCAAGGCCGCGAACCACTAGAATTGGGCGTGGCACGATCAGGACAAAGGTGAAGGTGCCCGTATGTCTGCGTGTATGTTTTTGTGCGTGTGTGTGTCCGTGCGTGGGACTTTGTTTTGGAGGCTAGTAGCCATTTGCCACATTGAAATTGATTGCGTACAGGTGCGTGTGGGTTCGATTGTTTGTGGCTGGTAATCAGATAATTTCAACCGGTAGTTTTTGTTGCCGGTCATTGTTTTGTTGCTGACGTGAGCCAGGGTTATCTGAGGCAGGTCAAACAACCTCTGATTATGAAGAAGTTTTCTCACGAAATGGTTTGCAAACATCACGAGAAACGGCGAGAAACCTGGCAAGGAGCCAGTCACCCACAGACCAACTTTTGTAGTTAGCTGCAAACTGCTTCCATTCAGCACAAATGACCCACCAATTATGGTTCGGAAGTCGGAACACCAGCGAGGGCGAATTACAAAATGAAAATAATTACCCCGTTCAATGTCCAGATGACTTTAGATGCCTAGATGCCTTAGTTAGAACACTCCTGGCCGGTGGCCCGACGCGTTCTCATTAACACTAGTTGGTCCTCAGTGGATCCCAGCAAGCTCTTCAATACACAATCTCATCCTGCTGCCATGCATGTTTTAGCGGGTCCTTGTATAATTTATACGGGCCGAGCTGGCTCCTAATTCTCCCGTCAGACTGACACTAAGCGTTTTCACGACGGCCATCTGGTACACATTTGGTGCACATTTGGTGCAGATTAGGTGCAGATTTGGTCAACTTAGGTTTAGTGTGTCTCTTAGTAGCTATCAGCTAGTGCACTAATTGCTTATATACCTGCTTCGTCATATTATCAGACAATACCATTGATTAAAACACTGAAATAAATTCAGAAATGAAGACATTTGCTGTAAAAGAGATTAGGTGCAGATTTGGTCAAATTAGGTGCATTCGCCGGATAGCCGTCGTGAAAACGGCTACTCTCACCCACACTGTTCCTCAGCATCGACCGTCACCGTGGATGGTGGACGGTGGACGGTGGACGGTGGACGGTGGGAGGTGGGAGGTGGACGGTGGACGGTGGGGGATGGGGGTGGACCAGTGTACCATTTTTCAGACTTTTTGGTGGCAACCCACACCTGATGGGGAAAATATTTTCATCCCTAAAATATGAATGACTGACTTTACTTCATCTCTGAAAAAGGTTTCATGTATTCGAACAGCCAGTTTACATGTCACTTGACAGTTGATGGACCCACATCCTTTTGTTTCACACCCTGTCAAGATCCTGACATGAAATCCTGGTTTATCAGTTGACATAAAAATTAGCATTACCTACAACATTTTTCAAAAATAGTTCAGTTATTTACTTTCTTTTTTTCTCATCCTAGGATTTTTCTTTCATCAGCACACCCAACCAAAATCCAATTTTAGAACACTGGGGTGGACGGTAGGATCTCACTGCAACTGTGGCTAGAAGCGGCCGGGTGATGACGTCATTACAGCGCTGGCAGTGCTGCTTGAAGACGGCGAGTGGATGTCTCCCTTCTTCCCTCGTGTTAGCATGTCCATTATCCCAAGGTATCAAATCTCCCCGTCTGATGTAACCAGAGCCCGAGCCTTTCATCGGAGAACGAAAAAAAGTAAGAGAATAGCAAAACAGCGGCATGAACACCAACGAATTCTTTTTTCGCGCCCAAGATCTACAACAAAGCAGCAGAAGTTACCGAAGGAATGCACCTGCAGCGCTCGAAATACGTAAAGGAAGGGCTGCAATAATTGCTTTTATGTATACGGATAAATGCCTGATATAAGAATAAATGTTAAATTCTGCGCATGACCCCCGCACGCCTCTAATTGAACATTCCCGACACTATTTCTCCAGGGATGATTGATTTACTCAGTTAATTGAATTCCGCCAACCTCATTAAATGCACGTCCGAGGGCCCTTCACCCTAACATCTCTACTGGGCCATAGTACGGAGATTCTCCGGCGACGCCAGCCACTCATCTCATAAACCCCCAAATCACAACGGGTTGCGACGGAGCTGTCCTATCCTTCAACATACACGGTCAACGTATGACCCTCCCCACCGCTCCCCCACCGTGCCGTTCCTCGGGTCGCCTGAGGGTGGCTGGCACGTGACGCTGCCTCCGGGTCGCCAGTCATAAACCAGACCACCTCATAACCCCCGAGCTCGTATAACGTCCCCTATCATCCCGGGCGGGAAGCGTGAGCCGCGCTGTCATCGTCAAAGACGCGCCAGTATTGCCCAGCTGCCACTACCGCCACTGCTGCCCCCACAGCAGCGGCATTTGGGGTTCGACTGCCACGAGTTCTGCATGGTAGTTTTGACAGAGTGAGGGAGAGAGACAGTGAGTGGATGGGAGGAAGAGAGAGAGGGGAGAGAGAGGGAGGGAGGGAGAGAGAGAGAGGGAGTGAGGAAGAGAGAGAGAGAGAGAGAGAGAGAGAGAGAGAGAGAGAGTGGAGAGAGAGAAAGAGAGAAGAAAGAGAAAGAGGGAGAGAGAGAGAGAGAGAGAGAGAGAGAGAGAGAGAGAGAGAGAGAGAGAGAGAGAGAGGGGGGGGGGACCGAAGATGAGGTGGTGTTATAAAAGTCGTGTTGGTTTCAGCCTTTGCCACATGATAGCCCGAGAAGGCGGCGCAGTGGCAGCGGTTGCAGAGAATCGTAGGAATGGAGGCGTGATAAAGGCGGAGGCGGAGGTCTTAGAGGTGCCAGGTGGTAACGTAGACGGGGGCAGATGCTGAGACCGCCGAAAGTCAAGTGGCGACGGAGGAGCTGGAAATGACTGCAGCTCTCGGGGGAGCCGAGGACGCGGTGACGGTGTCGGCCCCACTGACTCCGAGCTGAAACTGCCGGTGCTGCAGGGGAGTGCCGCCAATTTAGCCGCCATTGGTGCAGTTCAGGGCAACACAGTGCTCGAGATAGTCGGCAATTGGGCGCTGGGTTCACAGCATTTATTGGAAGAACAGCAGCTGTTGTCCGTACTCTAAAACTCCACACAGCAAACATTTAGGGGCGCGTTCTTTCTTGAGCTTGATATGAACAAATATCCGAAAAGTTCTAACACTGCTAAGCATAGGAACAGGAGGGGGGGGGACACCGACAGGACCCCCACTTTCAACCATTTTTTAAGTAAAATCTCTATTTTTGTTTTAGATACAAAACGAAGAGCAGGAAATGGTTCAGCAAGGTGAGATGAGCACACACCTGCAAATAATTCCTTCATAAATCATAGGAATACCTATTGGAGCTCCCACAAAGTAACATTGAAGTTTCGCTGCCCCCCCCAAAAAAACTTTTTGTGAGGTTCCTTCTTCCAACGTCCATGTAAAGCAGTCAAATTGTTGGCAAGAAAACTGAATAAATTGCATGACTTCACTGGCCGACCCAGTTGGGTTTCGGCCTCGGGGCTGAAAAGAGGAAATGGTACCGCCCGTATACCGCCCTTTTTTGATAGTCCAATGCTCATTTATAATTCAATGCATCTAATATTTCTGGCGTTTTGCTTAAAATCGGGTGTATGGGCCAAGGGTATACCCCTACCCTGGTCCGCTCTCAAGTGCCAAACTTGACCACCAAGCGATCGATGATCGAACCCAGTGACCCCTTGGCACACCGATCAGCAGCGTAGCCAGCCACCCACGAAACATGAAACGAAACACCTCTGTCCGTCCTGGCAGCCTTACCTTCCGTGGGGGTCAGTGGTCACCACAATCCAGGCACCTGTCTGCCGGCCGCGCCGGCCCGCCGAGCTTGGGCCGAGCAACAGGTGTCGTGACGTCAGCTGGCGAGCTGTCTGCTGTCGGCGCATGCGCCCCGCAGTCGGCGCCGCGCGCTCGGGCGACCCGCATCTCTTTGAGTGTGTGCTGCAGTGTCCCAGCGTTACGTGCTGTTGCAAAGCGGAGGATCAGAGTTTGACAGTGTGGATTTTTGAGGTGGTTCAGTGACGGTTTCGTGAAGTGACGATATTGGAGCAGACGAGGCAGGCTCTGTTTGTGCGCGCCCGTGCAGTGGATCTGTGAGCGCGGCGAGGCGGAGGAAGGGCGATCAGGATCCATGTTGCAGGATTTCGGAGCCAGGCTGGCGGGTCAAAATAGGATGGCGCTGCTGGAACAGCTGATCCAGGTCAGTTCCGAACTTCCGACTATATATTTAGATATCAATACGCCGTTAGTTATGAAAGCCAAGCAAAGAAGGCTTAACCATGCCTACTTACCTAATTACAATACTTTTTCCATGCAATATTTATGCATTTTATCGAAACTGCACTGACCTCACTGAACACTAAGCAGGATCCATGTTGAGATATGTGTCAGCACTCAGTATGTAATGGATGCCGGAGTATCCTATCGTGCATCACGAACGCATGACGCACAAGGGGCACTCGCCCGCGTGTGGACTGAGTGACTAAACCCGCTGCGGTCTGCCTCGTGATTCAGTCGGTGGCTGTGGTCTGAGGACTATCATATACGCAATGGACAAAGCTGGATTTTTCTTTGCAGGATGTCAGTGCCTGACTCAGATAAATGTCCACTTAGTCGTAACAATTCTTTCTGTCGATGGTGAAGTGTAGGTTCGACGCTGGCTTTCTTCGTTCGTATGATACTCTGATCTTCCCAAAACGCTTTATCGATGGATATTTTTAGCGACGCCCTTGACCTATGTTGTGCTTTGCAGCAGCATTCAAACATCTTGGCATGCCCAGTGTTGCCGCTATGGTTATATAATACTGAACGAGGCCGGTGTAAATAAATTTTCAAGACCGAGGTCCTTACTGAATTTTTGAACGAGGCCGAAGGCCGAGTTCAAAAATCAGTAAGGACTGAGGTCTTGAAAATTTATTACCGGCCGAGTTTGGTATGTATTTTACTGTATGCCAACGATAAAATAATTGTCTAGACCGAAGCTCTTAGCCGTTTTTTGAACGAGGACATCCCAAAATGTTGACTTGGTAATTCGTTTTTGACCGTGGTCACTTTGCTTACACCAGTTATTACCACACCCCTCAGGCTAATGTATTTGAATAGGCCAGGCATACAGTAAACGATTTTACTGTATGCCTGGCCTATTCAAATACATTAGCCAGAGGGGTGTGGTAATAACTGGTGTAAGCAAATTGACCACGGTCAAAAATGCATTACCAGAATGCACTTAAGCGAACATTTTGGGATGGTCTCGTTCCTAAGTCGGCTAAGAGCTTCGGTCCAGAAAATAAATTTATCGTTGGCATACAGTAAAATACATACCAAACTCGGCCGGTGATAAATTTTCAAGACCTCAGTCCTTACTGATTTTTGAACTCGGCCTTCGGCCTCGTTCAAAAATCCAGTAAGGACCTCGGTCTTGAAAATTTATTTACACCGGCCTCGTTCAGTATTATATAGTACCAAATCTGGTACATTTCAACACTTTCTGGTACGCTGGTACACTGAGGCCCAAATCTGGTACATTTCACGGTTTCGCGCAAGCATTTCTTTTTTGCGTTAAATTTATATAATTCTGCCACCAAAAATCAATCAGAATCAATATGAAAACGAATATGCTGTAACAGGAAGACCACTTATATAAGCATCTTCCTAAGCATATTCCTATACTTCGTTTTTTTTTTTCAAAACCGGTTTGAATCCAAATACATTTTTCGACTAAGCACGCGTTTTACCCAGCGAAACGACCAAAAACTGAGCTTGAGAAAATCGAACGTCGCCTTTCCATGCATACCTTTTAGAACTAAACATTGGAACAGTGATGCTGTCGAACTTGCATTGCAATGTAATGTATAACTCAAGATTCCTTTACTACGTATAACCAGTACCTATTACTATTTATTACCATGGACAGAATTGTTTACTCCGTTCTGACCTCGGTAACAATGAAACTGAAATTTTCATTAATTCGTCGACACATTAAGCCACCGTAGGAATATTAGCTGCCAGCTGCCACCAGTGACGTCATCATAATGTGATAATTTTTGAAGATACAATTTGCATGTATTTGACGAGCATAATTTGAAATTGAATATTTTACCGGTAATAAATTATAATTGGCCAGACGCTGAGGTTGCCAAAACTAACGTGAAAGCTTCGATAATGAACTTGGAATCAAACCGGTGTTGAAAAAAAACGAACTATAACTATATTCCTTAGCAATATATATAGTAGGTATGAGAAGTAACAATTATTGTTGCCTGATTTACGTAACATCAATGCGGTTAAAGCAAATCATATTATGAAGTGGATACGGACAGCAGATGTCACATATATCCAAATATGAGCACCAAACACAGGAATTGACCGGAATTGATGTAGAATCTTGCTCATCTATGACGTTTTGGTGTATTTTATACAATGGTACATAACTTGGTACATTGGCATACCCCATATGGTACGAAATAGGTCCGTTTTGGTACATTTTCACTCAGAATCTGGTACGTATCGAAAATTCCCAACGGCAACACTGGGCATGCCAGATGCCGAGACGAGATTTATGTACGAGTGTTGTTTCTGATATGGTCATTGGCCATAAGTTCCATGAATTAGGTATACAAACAACCAACCAACAATAATACTCCGGACTTATCCTCTGGATAAAGTGGACTTACCATTAGCCATATCGAAGTGGATATTCCCTTTCGGAACTTAAATGACTGAAGGAAAATTTGGACGTTTGTGTCGATATTTTTGTTGTGCTGTACAATAGCTCACTTTTTGAATGTTGCCAAAGTCCTGTGCTATTGTACTTTTCACAGAAGTGGATGCAACAAGCTTTACTCGTCAGTATCATGCATTTTGATAGGATTTTAATGGGATGCTGGAAGGCTCGGTAATCTTGATATAAAAACGCCAACTAGTTAGATGAGAAAACACGTATCTGATTCAAGTTGAGACACCGTCATGTTACTCCGTAGCCTAGCATTCCCTCATCAGTGAAAAGCCACCTACATACACCTCAGATATATCGTTTCAGTCCACGTTGGTTTGTTGTTTAGGCACAGCGAGGGGTGACACTAAGCCCCATCAGCGGTGTCTCATCCAGCATCATAATGAGCCTTCAGCTCCGTACACAAGTACCCCACGCTGCCGGCATCCCCTGCACGCGGCGACCTTCACATACTTTGACCACTCTGAGAGATCGCCAGAGCTCCCTCCAGCCAACCCACCCATAAATCCCTTCAATCATTCCATCATCGGCCTCAACCTAAAGCCCGCCGCCCTCGCTTCTCCCATATCTAGGCACGTCTTCAAAGCAGGCGCGGGAGTCTATGGAGGCTCCAAAACGGTCTAAACGCTTCCAAATCCACCCAAGCCGCTTAAATCTAGCAAAACTTTTCTGCTGAGACTTGCATGCAACGTACCTCGGAGACTCGATTAGTAAGACGTTGCAGGCACACCTGATCCCGAACAAGGCCATTTTTGGAATTCTATTCATTTCCGCTTGGATGATATTCTGCTGAGTTGAGTCCGAATCTTGACAGGGTGCATAACGCTGAAGCAAGTGGCTCATTTCGCTTATGCTCATATAATGGGCAGTTACAATAATGTCCCGTGTAGTTATCACCAATCACTGCTTTACAAACCACCAAATCGATGCCAGTAGCTCATTTGTATCTCCATATAAACCCTCGCCCTGGCAGGGCATTTTTCATAACACGGCCTGGCAGGGGGGGGGGGTCGATGCGACCCCCCCCCCCCCTCGCGATTGGCTCCTATGGCACCTAGAAACACCAAATTTGGTAGGTAGGTGGGCCCCCTGGAGTTCTCGCCCCTGTGCAAATTTGGTTGCTCTAGGTCAATATTTAGGGGGGTTTTGGGGGGTGTAAATGTAAAAATTTCGCTAAAAACAGGTCAAAAGTTTTTCGCTTATAACTTTTGATCTAATTAAGATAAAGAAAAAAGAAAAGCACCAGTGAACTCAGCACGTCAAGGCGCGTCGAATGATATACTTTTTAGCTTGCTTAAATGTACTTAAAGTTTTTCTTAAATTTTAAGTAAACTTAAATTTATAAATTAAGTTCAAGTTAACCAAATTGCATCATATCGCATATCATTCGATTCGGCTGATCACCAGGAACACAATGATACCATTTTTTAAGCTCTAGCGTCACTATGTGCCAAGTTATTGGCAAAAACGTCATTTGACCTCAGTTGACCTCATTTGACCTGACCCATGGATAAGTACACCAAACCAAGAAGCACCAAGTGACCTGCTGCTAAGTACTGTGGTTTCAAAGCACAAAAGTGATGGAACGAAGCGGATATCTCCAGTATTTTCCGAATTTAGTATTTTCCCATAGGCTTAACATTACGACGTAATGACCTCTAACTGACCTCAGGTCAGTGACCTCAAAAAACCCGAACTATATGTTATACAACTCGGTGAACTTAGCACATCCTGAAAGTTTGAAGGAAATCAGTCCAAAACTGTGAGTTGGACAGGTGCAAAAAGAAAATTGAAATTTGACCATGACCTTGTACCGGTTTTTCTGACCTGGTGACCTGACCCAAGGTCACCCGGACCTGAAATTTTCAGGTCATATGTAAAAAGGTTGCCCCATAAGCTGTGCCAAATTTGGCGGCGCTGCGCGCCGCCGTTTTTACGCTATCTTCGAAAAACCTTAGGGGGGGGTCGCATCGACCCCCCCCCCCTGCCAGGGCGAGGGTAAAGACAGGGCTGGACGTAATCTGAGCCGCGATCGCTTCCATATAGGTCCTCTCTCGGCTCACAGACACTACCCCGTATGTCAGCACGGTGGCTACTAGCCAGCGTCTTCCCTGAGGCGATACCGTATTGGGAGTCGGCACTCTGAGTAACTCTCGCTGCTCACCGAATAAATCAACTCCCTAGACGGCGTCTTTGGCGCTCTCTTCAGCGCTATAATAGTTGGCTGTCGGTAGTAACAGTCCAGCCTACTTCGGAAGGTGGGGGATGATCATATCGAGCATTGTCACCTTCGCGGTCATGGTGGCCTACCGTAATAGTTCCGTTATCTCGTCTCGCTTCGTAACTTAACACTGTAGCTAGCGCCAGAGTTGCGTGGTAGTCTCGTCCTAGTCACGGCGTGGTTGCGTCGTAGTCTCACCGTACTCTTTCTAGTCTCGCCGTAGTCACGCTTTCATTGCTCTGCAGCTATGCCGCAGCCTTACTCTCGCTGTATTCTTCTATGTCTCCCGCCCGTCGTGCTCGGTGACGTAGCGGCTCTGTAGTGGCGGCGTACCCGAGGTCGTGGCCGGTCTCCGACGCTGACCTATTTCCCGCTGGACCAGCCGGGCGCGCCTCCAGGTCACGGCGGCAATCCAGCCACCGAGTCGAGCCCACGCGAATCCCCGAGCCGCTGAGCCACCGAGCCGAGCCCACGCGAGTCGCTGAGCGGAGCTGAGCACGGGCCGTACTCGAGTTTCATAGCTGAGGCTCCGTAGGGTTGATGGGCTGCCAGGTAACTGGTTGGGCCTCGGTCGAGGTCGGAGCCGCGTTTCAAAACCGGACAGCACGACACGATACGGCACGCTACGGCGATTCGAGAAGCTGAATGGCGGGGAGAGAGAAGGCGGGCGAAGGGAGGCCGAGTAGACGCGACGGCGGGGTTGTATAGACTATGCGAGGCGAAACGAGGCGCGAATTGACTCGTTGGCGAGTCGTCAATGCGAGTTGTGACATTACTGGAAGGTTTGAATGTCGAGTGGTGGCGTAAGAAGCTTTTTGATAGTGTTACGAAGTGGAGCGATGGTTGGGAGATGGATTGTGCGACATGTTTTGATAGTTGTCGGGCGTTTGTGTGTTTTTATAATGATATGACGGTGATGAGGATCAACGATGGATATTTTCAGTGTTTTTTCTTATTTATTTGTCTCAACTCAAATATTGCGTTATGCCGCAGACTTTCTTTCGAATCTGAGTGAGCGTGTGCATGGTCGATATCGTACGAACTGCTCTGGGCGGAGGGACATCGTTTCACCAGTCAGCCTGTTTGAACTCCCCTTATACATATTTACACGGCGAGCTGAATGAAAACCGGACCAGCGCCTCTCCATTGCACAATGTGTAATTTACACTCGTTCGGTACTGACTACTCAAGTGCTGCAACAAATCGATGTAATTAAAGGAACTACCCTGATTCGTTACTAACCTGCTGTGAAAGCATGGGCGGTAACAAGATCACATTAACTGCATCCCACTCACTAACTACTTACCTCCGGCCTTTCCACTACCCCGCCCTTATTTTTAATTTGACCCTCCGCATGCCGGGGTCATCTCTCCACCACAAAATGACCCTTCCGTCGCTACCGTGACTTGGGGGAGAACCAGACGAGGGCAGGTCACGTGACGCGGCCCGGGCTGACCTGAATCGTGACCTGCGTGACCCCGCGCGGTCGTTTGGGCTGACCGCTACTGCCGGCGGACAGACCACAAACCTTGTTGGTGGAACCACGACTGGGGAGGCTGGACGTTGATGTAACGGTCGCTCCGCCTTGTGATGCAAATTGTAATCCGTGATTTGTAAGTAAAATTTACATTTGGCATCGCCGTTTTGCTTACTAAAAACTGTATGCATTTTGCTAGGTGTGTAAACTCAGCCACAATTTTCTCTGATGTAGGCATGGTAAACGCTACCACCAACCTTTGTTTATCCTTTTCAGCTTTGTGCAAATGTCCAGTATCGCTACTTGTGTTTTCCATTGCTGCTTGTTGCGCTTAAAATACCCCAGCCAAATACCGAGCGAGGTATGTCACCTGAACAGCTGTGCTTTCGTTATCGGAAACGCTGTGTGTAATACACAGGTGTTGTTGCTGTTGACCGGGAAGCTCTTCGCTGCAATGTCGTAACCTTTATCGCGCTCATCGTCGCGTGCTTTCGAGGAACCTCCTAGTACGGATTCCATGTTGCTGATTCTTGGTCGATGGCTGTATCGCTTTCCTGCATGACAATTTTGTATTGTTCTACTTGTTAGTTTTCCAAACAGCTGTAGCTTGCCCCGTACTCATATCGGAGGAATTTAGGAAGGTGACCACAGCCTAACAACACGTGTTTCAAGGGCTAAACTGCGCATGCCTCTGACATACCAGATTCGGTTTTCCAAGAAGCTGGGGTTCAATCTTGCATGCAATGGCAGGGAGCACTGTGAACTGACAGAATGTCCATCGTTTGCAACTGAGAGCCTCACGCCAAGCTCAGCCACTTAGTGAAATGACAGCAAGGCGTGTTTCATGAGTCGGGAACGCGGCCAGTTCGACGAACTGCAGGGGTGGAAACAGACCGCGCTGGGTTCTAATGTGATTTACGAAGACTGGTCTTTGTTTCCTTGTCAATAAAGTAATTTGTTCAAGTGGTTTGGCTCTTCAAGCACCTTTCCATTTTAACGCAGTTAGAGCATTTTTCTTCAATACTGACTAAGCTAAAAGCTCACTGCAGTTTCTTTCATTAAAAGTTACTGTAGGTTTGATAGCTTTATTTAATTGCTTAAAACTAAATCAGGTTGTCTCACAATGAACCATTCACTAGGCATAGGCGGCGGAACGGGGAGGGCACCGGAGCACCGTGCCCCCCTTTGATTTTGGCATTTTAACATTAGCCCTATGGGCGTTGCATGGAAAGAAAGGGACCAAAAGTCGACAGTGCCCCCCCCCCCTTAATTGAAGGTGTTCCGCCGCTACTGTCACTAGGGATTTATGATGTTATCCCACACAAAATCTCTGCACATCAGTATCAATTACATCACAACTACCGGCCAAAAAACTGCATGTCATAACCTGCATTTCGCTCACTGATAAATGAATGGGCGTCCAAAGCGGCTCAGTCTGGTTCAGACCCCGCCCCGTCTGGAGGAGGTGTAATGCTGCTCCTGATTGGCACGAATGGACACTAGCAGGGTCATTGAGGGGCGGGCTGGGGCAGGCTGCCGGGCGGTAACCTTTGTGTGGCCTCCTTCAGTGACAATGCGCTCCAAGCCGCAATCCAATGTGGTGCTGTGTTATGCCTGGTGACCTAGGGCGTACCTAATTTACTATTGGTAAATTGCTATTTTCAAGAAGTTCCTGAGTAGGAACTGTTAAAATTGTTGTCTGAATTAGGGTTTATCACTGTGACCTTTCTACATTTTTATGTATAAGATTCGTGCAGGATACGAACATGGAACAAGTATCTCCCTCTCCCTCTTGCTCTCCCTCTCGCTATCCTTCTCCCTCTCCTCCCTCCCTCCCTCCCTCCCTCTCTCCCTCCTTCCCTCTCTCCATCTCTCCCTCCTCCTCTCCCCCTCTGTTTCTCCCTTTCCCTCTCCCTCCCCTTCTCCCTCGCTCTCTCGCTTTCTCTCTCTCTCTCTCTTCTCTCTCTCTCTCCCTCTCTCTCTCCCTCTCTCTCTCTCTCCCTCTCCCTCTCTCTCTCTCTCTCATTCCCGCCGTCTGAAACGACGCACACTGACGCAGGCCAACAAACCCAATTATTGACATCGTGCCACTCCAAATTCCTGCGTCATTATTGGAACCTGATCTAATTCTCACGCTCTCCGGCTCTCAGTATCGACCTGTGCCGTTCTCCGCTGCACCGGCGAGGATTTAAAGTCTGATTGTCATCTGAAACGCTATGCGCAATAAAAACCTAAAACTTTTGAAGTATACTGGAGCGGAATGCCGCTTGCTAGTATTGCGCATAATTGAAATGCTGGTTTTGGTTGGCGTATATTTGGAAACAATTGAAGTCATTTTCCGTGTTGATAATTATATAACCTGGAAGGATAATTCGCCCTATCATGACAATCACAGTCGTAACTTTTTGAAATATCCAAGCGCATCGCGTAGCGAACTTCGTTACGCTGCCTTCATGAGCATAGGTACGGTAGTCTGCAGGTACTGCCTTTTTTCTTTTCCGTATACCCATCTGTTTCGTGACCACCTACCTTCCTCACCCTTCCACTGATCTTTGAGAATGCTGGCGGGCGCCAGCTGACATACCTACCTTTATTTTTTCCCTCCGCTATACCGAAGTCTCGTCTCGTGGCGTACCCTCCGGCCGCGTGCCATTGGAGACAGCTGTCGCGTCGGCGGCGGCCTCTGATGTTCCATGGTAGCCGCCGCCGGCGGCGACCTCAAGGGTCAGAGGTCAGCAGGCTGTCTGGCAGTGGGTACGGCGCTGGGGGGGGGGGAGGGGGTGACAGGGGTCGGCGCGGGGCGGGGTCGGCGTGGGAAGGGAGAGGGGATATTTTACCGAGAGCTGCAAGTCTCGCGGTCTTCCATACCTGCGTGGTGATTGGGCGACGTGTTGCTTTGTCTCAACTGCAGCGTCGCTGTACTCGCTATTACCAGTTGCCACTTGTCAGTATGGACTTGCATTTCAATATGCGTGCACGCATTCTTTTCTGGTGTTTTTCTTTTAATTGTGGTCGACAGGCTGACAGATATAACCTTGTGAATTTTAATCACGTGTCAACTGGCGCTTGAAGCTTGCAGGACGGAGGTGCCTCTGTTGTATCTTTTTTTCAATTCTCCCTCATCACAAGTGTACTCATATCTAAGTACGCCCGGTGGACGTGCTTGAGAACTCAAGTTAGTCTTGAGAGCGTTTTAAGAATTCTGCGAAAAACCGACGAGGAATTGTCATGATTTAGGAAGTGTATTCAGAGTGTTTCCAAACCAACAAAGACAATTGCATTAACACTGTCTCACTATCACGTCAGAAGTTCGTGTCCTTCAAACTTTAGAGAGCCGGGACCCTGAAGTGTCCTAACTTGACTGCAACGGAACCTTTTCGAGGTCAAATCTTTGAACCTCCACCGGTCACGCTAATTATGGAAGAAATTTCCAGTAATTAAGTCAAGATCGTCATGCGATTCAACAACCGGTAGTAGGGATGACATTTTCACGGTCGCTGCTTTTGCATTCTTCCATCTCCATTGTTGGCTCTTCAATCTGTTGCATCACCACGATTCAGCGATGGCTCGTCGTCTGCAGTTTTGCCTCGTTGCCCTCGTGGTAATATCGTCACATCGGCGGCGTGCGATAAAATAGTGCACGTGATCTACGTCACGCACGTGATTCTGCGAGACGTTCGTGACGCTCGTGCGGTACGTGACGCACGAGGTATTCGTGATATTGTGACGCACGGTGCTGTTAGGTGCAGGTGATGTAAAACTGGCGTTTTTGCTAGGGAGCGGACACACCACTGTCTTCCATGGCTATCGATTTAAACGTCATGCATGTTGCATTGTTGCATATTGTGGGTCAACTGAAGTGGCTAATATTCGTTGCTAGATGATAAAATGCATGGCCAATATGGTAATATCTGTAAGCAGTTCCTAAATGTTCCATTATCATTAACTTATGGATTATCATAAAGTAGTAAATAGTTATTAAGAGATGATTAAATATAACTGCTCGTGAGTGTCTATAAAGTTAAAAGGTTTTTATCGTTTTCTTTATAATCCCGATGACCCTGAGTGCAGGTCGAATGGCGTGCCATTGGGACGTCTCTCAAGTTGATGCGACTGATAAGTAGCTGTGCTGCTGCCAGGGCAGGCTAGTTTTGTGTCAGGAATGAGTGACCCGCCATCGGCACGCGACCCCTCGACTCCTGACGACTGGGCTGGGACCGTGAGGTCATGAATGTTGGTGCTCTTTCGAGAGTGAGGTCAGAGGTGATGGGACCCACAACACGGTTTTAACAACACTGGTGGTGGTTTTAACATTGTTATTAGCTGAGTGGGTCCACTTAGCTTAAACCATTTCATCTGCATTTCTCAGCGAAAAGCGTTTTTTCTTGACGGGTTATCTCTAAAACGGATGTTATGCATAGAATCAAGCAGGTTGATGGCATTGACATGTTTTTGCGGTCGAAGCTTCCTAGCTGTCATGCCGAACCGTTCAAATGGAACGTCGATCACTTCTGGACTTTGCAAATGGTCAGTAATGTGCACAGCATAGCTTCCAGCGCCGCCCATGAATTAATCGTTATTTCTGGGTGCTTTCTTCTGACAAAGGAACTGTTCTAAACAACTCATGACCATTGCCAGCACCAGGCGCTGCTCGGGTGAAATGGGAAAAGTTGGCAGATCGTGTGGTTTATTATCTCAGAGTCTGTCTGATAGATTTCGGGGCTCTGTCTGTCTGGTCTCTGACGTGAACAAGGTCCAGGTCCGGTTAGAGATGAGGAAACTGGATATCACAATATGAACATAACATTCATTGAAATGATCCAGAACGGGTCGTTTCGAAAGGTTGTAACAGTATCATTGATGCATCTGGTCCGATTATTGGATACTGACGTTCGCTGTGGGTGATGAAAGTTTTGGTCATGAGCAAACGATTTCATCTCAATGACTTTGCTATCGAGACGTAAGAGTCCTATTCAAAAAACACTCGAGGATTTGTGTCGTCATGAAACACAAATTAAATCACAGATTGCCTCTCGTTTTTATCGTGGCTCTTTTAAGATCACACAATTTTAGCTGCAAATGTCCGTTTCTGTTTAGGGGATTCTGATTCATGACACCTTTCATCTTTTGGGCGTTTTATTTCGGCTGTTTATAACCACCCCGTGCTCTTAGTATAAATCTCACGCCGTCGTATATCTCGTGATATACGAGGTGACTAGGTCCTCGGATTCTGTTGGAATTCCTCCTTTTTGTCGGGAATTTCGAGTCCTTACGACCGTAAATTCCCTGTATTCGATATAGCCCTGTTCGATGAGAAATTTCCTTGTGACATGACACTCTGTCATAAACCATTCTTCCATCCACTTGTCTCTCGTTAGCGCCTTGTAAACCTCCAAAGCCCTGGCTCATAAACATTCATAAATATTGCCCCATGCATCTTCTGTGATGGTGATACACTAGAATAGAGCAATACCTTTTAGCGGTGGTTTAATTAGACATCGAATCGCAACTATACGCGAAGTAACAAAACAAAAGAAACGTTTCAGCCATCCCCATAAAGTAATACAGCTGCTAGCTCCGTTAGCAGCTGTAGGCAGATACAGCTGAACACGCTGTGTGCCCACAACGCAAATTACCTGCCACTCACAGAGGCTCTCCAGAGCACAGACACGCTATTAGCGGTATTACCGTTAGTGGGATGAGTTTTCTCGAGCGATAAACCGTGTCAGAAATATTTACCTGAGCGGTGCTAAGCGCCCAGACCACGGGGCTAACCTGATGAGAGACCCACCTATTCTAGAGGAGACAGTTGAGGAGACAGTTGTCTCCTTGTCTCCCGGGGTGTCTCATGAGACATACGATCACTCCCAGATCGAACCGCAGGCCGCCAGTCGAGACAAAGAGAGCCGAGAAAGTGTGTGAGCCTGTGCGGGCCCGAGCGGTGCTGATTTTCCTCGGTCGTTCTGCAGCCGTTTCCGGCTTAGCTGATCGCATTCGACGTGGTTCGACCGGGCACGCCCCCGGCGGCGAAAGTCGCATGTGCGGCGGGTCCAACCTGCAGCCGTCATTGTTCTGACTTTACTCCTGCGGTGGTGGGACGCATGCACATTCCGGCAACTAATTACGTCCGGCATGGGACATCACACTTAAATTTAAGCCTGTAGGGAAGTTGAGACGCTGAGAGGCACACCACAGACCTTGGAGCAATTATTCCCCCAGATATTTTAAGCCTTGCCCTTGGTCTGTTTTTTTTTTTGCCTTCACTGCAGACAAGTTTTGGTTGATAAATCTCGTCTGTGGTGATACGAGTGGAAGCTTGTGGGGGCTTTGTAACATTATAGTGACGGGTTTATGGGATTGTGGCTTGAGCCATTTCGTCTTAGATGGTATCAGTTTTGTTTAGTCTCATCCACAATTGTTTTGAAATAACGCTTGCAGGACTACGCATTTGTCATAATCATTCCGCTGTGTGAAATAAATTAAAAATAATGCGCAAGCCAGAGTCAGTCCTCCGATTCCCAGCATCCCAATGGCTTTTCTCATGGATGTGACACGACTTGTCCGTGACATTGTCGATTGTTTTTGCAGCTTCCCAATCCATCGCAGAATTATTTCACATGTCTCGGCTGTAGAATCTAAAAAAGAGCGCTCTTTTGCAAGGATTACATGCGATGCGAGTTTAAGAGCTCGCCGCCAGTCTAAGCCGGTTTGGAATTAGCTTTCCGCTCTGGGAGATCCCACGAAACCTGGCATATTTCATTGCCGCCTCAGTCGAATCCTCCAGAGCTGGGACCTTGGGATTCGCACGCAATGATATTTCATTTGTAACGCGCTTTTGCCAAAAATGGCTGGACGTCTTTTGCGGTGGATGGTGGACTTAACTGAGAAACTTATGCGAGTATTAAGAAACACGGGCTATTTTTATTTTGCTGTTGGCGTGTTTAATGACGCCGCTCGAGGATGTTGAATTATATGACAGCGCAACCAAGCTCAAATCCAATACCATTTACTCTCGCTAGCCCATGACCCATTGAGGCAGCCCAGTCATGCACTCAGTATTGCGCCCTTCTTTGGAAGAGTGCACCCCTCCCTCTCTCTCCCCAACCCTTTCCAGTAGCTGGAATTCACGCCGGGCCGGAAGCCAATTGCCCGGGGCGTCACTAAAGGTCACCGGGTCACCGTCGCGCCGGCTCGGCGCCACTGTGACGTCATCTTGACATTATATGACGTCATCATGACTCGCTGACCCGCGGCGACTCACATATGCGGGCGGATGTTATGTTACGAATCGCCGAGCAGCATTACTCTGCAATCAACAATTTACAACGGGATCAACGCAGAACTGTATTCAATTACAGTTACGTGTCTACCGAATTCTACCGAAGCTACCGATGCAGCTAGCTATCTACTGAGTTCTCCTTAGGATCATACCGTACGGGTTTACAGTTGGAGGACGGTTTATCTACCGAGCTTTACCGAGCATCTACCAAGGATCCCAATCCAATATGATAACACTGCAACCGGCTCTCTACCGACCTCTACCGATTTCTAACCCCAGCATCTACTTAGTATGTCTTCCGAACGGATTACTCCGAAGCTTGGTGGTCGAGCCGCTTTGGCCAATCCTGTGGTTTATTGCATTGGACGCAGAGCCCAATTTACTGTTTGCTCCCGAGTGCATTGCAATGATTTGCTCAGTCGAACGTCCATTGTAGGGTGGCTGGTTGGAGATCGTTTTGTTCTTGAAGGCTGAGGTACATATTTAGTAATTGGACCTTGGTTTTCCAATTTATGTTAAAAAATTATCTTTGATTTGAGGTCACCCCCGGTCTTGTTCCTGCGTAGTGCATGTGTAAACATCGTAGCAAGCATCGTATAAAGCTAAATGACTTGTGTACAGCTGATAGGATAAGTCAAGTTTATGTTTCTCCAAACAAGATTAAGTTGGTTCTTATTACTCACTGAGATGATGCTACAAAAGCTTCTTACCGAGCTGCATATAACTCACACTATGCCATTAACCTTATTGGGTAGCCACCACCCAATAATCGTTTTTCCATCTCGGGAGCGGTGGGCTGGGCCGTGTGGGGGTGGTAGCTATTACCCTGGTCTGTTTTTGTTCTGCTTTCAGGAGCTGAGTCGAATGTGTTCTCGTTACAATAGCCGTTGCGCCACGCAGATTAAACAAACTGGGCCAATGGACTGTCGCGGGACTCTGTTTTTCATAACGTCAATTAACTAGTAATAGCCGTCTCCCCGATAGGGTACTCAATCACTGAGAAAACGTGCTATGTCCCAGGCTGTATCACTGTTTTGCCTTACTCCTCAACATCTTTCCTCTCCATCTCTCCAGTCCTCCCACTTCTTAGCGTTATTTGCTTCAAACCCTAGGCGTTGGTATTCACACCGAAACGATCTCCATAAAAGGCCCATGAAGTAAATAGGGCCAGCGGCCAGCGCTACTTCAATTGACTTCCGTGCCTGGCTGCGTCCCGATTTGAGGCCTCTCCATATAAAGGCTATCCGTCAAAAGCTAAACGCCGCGGCTCGACGTTGAAAACACCTTAGATGAGTCTGCTCAGGTCTGCGTGCGTAAACAGGGCCATACGTTCACCGTCGACGATGAGCTGGAGTTTGTCGAGCGGTGGGGGTGTGGAATGCGCTCCCGCCCCACGGGAGGCTCGTTATCTCGCGCGGAAGCGGTGCCACTGGGCGGGTCGATTCCGCCGGCGATGCATAACTCGTGCTCGAGTGTGAATAATGCATGCGTAAGTCGAGATCGATGGTAGGTTTACGGTGTGGGGTGTTGATGAGCGTCTGTATAACCGGTTGTTCATGTTGTGAGGCTGGTAGGACCCGCTGAATAGCACTTCCTGTTCGTTAGCGTGCTTACGATCCCGGATGCTGACGTGCTTTTCCCAAATGAAGCGAGTTTCCTTGTTTGTTGTTCGCCGTTTAGACTTGTAACAACTTCGTTGTTATCATCGATTATACCGCCTTCCTTGCCTTTTCCAACTTCCGTGTCCCTCGCTCGATGGTTATGGTTCTCGCCTGTAGCACTTTCCACCCTATGCCCGGCAATTCCACTCCGAACTATTCAACAAACTGGCGATGCATGAGATTCGACGTGACTTGAACCGGAGCCCGTTCTACGCTCCAAATCCTCCTCAGCAGCGACGGCCTCCACCGCTACACAAGCCAAGGAGTTCTAGCGTCCTGATCTCAGACGCCTGCAGAGGACTTCCTGACACTCTAATGAAATTAATTGCTGCAGCTTTACCGTTCTGAAGACCTTCAGTCTCTCATTGTCAAAGCGTTGTCCTGAAAGTTTGCACCATACCATTCCCACAATCAGCCTCATATGCTCTCGACATGCCGTTCTCCAAATCTCACGAATACTGTCCTCTGGTCGTGGTGGTTGGGAACACTGACAACCTTGTCCGACATTTATGTGAACGTGAGAGCCAGATAATGGGAATGACGTTTGAACATTTGTCGGTGTAGCTTTTTCATGCTTCTTCCCTTGTTATTCCCACGAGGTTGTCGCTGCCGTTTTCTGTGTTGTATCTACCGCTGGAGCCTTCTTCCACCGGCAAGCATCCAACATCATCCGCCGTACCTTTCCGATCTTGTACATCTGCTGGTGCATATCTTTGTGTATTGCAGTTGGATCCAACGTTCCCTTGCCGTTCACCTACTATTTTTCTCTGCACATCTCTCCACCTCTCTCTCTCTCTCTCTCTCTCTCTCTCTCTCTCTCTCTCTCTCTCTCTCTCTCTCTCTCTCTCTCTCTCTCTCTCTCTCTCTCTCTCTCTCTCTCTCTCTCTCTCCCGCAGCTGCATCCACTGTTACCTCACCGTTCATCCACTGTTCCTCTCCTCCCATCTATCTTCTCCTCTCCCCCACCTGCCGCTGAGACGCCCGGTGACCCGTGACAGAAATACCTGCGACTGTGCAGCGGACTGCCACCGCGCACCCCGGGGCCACGGGTCCGTTACGTCTTCGTTCTGCAGTGACCGCGTCTTCTGACGCCGGAGGCAGTGCTGCTGAGGGTCGGTGACTCGGAGTTGGGTCCGGCCACCACGCGTGCTGGGTTCTGTGTGGTGCTAGGGTGGGTGGTAGTGGGTATGCGGGATACTTGTGAGTGTGTGAGGAGGGGAGGAGACACATAGAGATATGACAAGTGGGGCGCTGGCATAGCTAGCGTGTATACGAGGGGCGTGCAATAACATGTGAACTTACGAAGGGCGTATATTAGACTTTGTGGTTCAAACAGTGAAATCCTGGTCGTCGTATTTCAACCACCACGTATATATAAACAAGAGGCTTTGAGTGGCTACTAACAATGGTAACTTGTTATTGGATCGGATATCGGCATCACTTCTAACGTTAATGGCGCATCAAGAAACCAGCTAGACGTTGGAAAATAATGCTGAACTTAGCGAATCTGATACCTATCTCTGGTGCACCTCGGTGGTTTTCTCGGTCAATTTACGCGCTGGCTCGGTGCTCTGACGCCGCCAAATTACTCCGGACAACCACCTCAAAGGTACTCTAACGCGCCAGATCCTCTCAGCTACAATTAGGCTGCAAGCTGCGTCAGGCGGACCACTTCAAAGGCCGTTGGACTCAAGCGGATTGCGTATGCCGCAAGTGCGCGTCGGGTTGGCCGCGGCTACGGCTCTGGACCAGTGCTCAACTGGTCAGATGGTGAACACAAGGGAGCACTTAGCGGTCACTAGGCGGTAACCGAGGCTGAATGGAGGTGGTTTCGGCTTAGCACGTGCTGAGTGGTCGTAACGTCCCCTCTGCCGAGGGCGGCTGTTGAAAATCGATGGATGACGCGGACTAAATCGCTCGCGTCGTCACATTTCGAGGAGTGAATTGGATACGTCCGAAGAGTGTCGAAGATGTCAGAATATCTACGTCGTAAGATGGATGAGGGGATGCATGGCTTACATCTGACGGTTGATGACAGAAGATAACTTCCAGCTGACCGTTGGTGATGCTTATGATCATGCGATCTCATGGCAGGCATCTACTTGGCATGCCCCATGCGCGACCCACCAAAGCGGATTGAATATGCGATGTAAGATCAACACCGATAACGGAATAATGCGGAATATAATCCCCAGCATAATCCGGCTTTAACGGAAGGAAAACATTTTGACTGAAATGCCGCCAGGGATGTCCAAGGTTGAACAGATTGTAGTTTTGTAGAGCGCATGAAATGAATCGCAAGGCCATTAAGGAGACGCCTTTGATGTATCAAACTTTTTATTCGACCGCCTTTCTGGGAGTATTTCCACCTCATTGACCACCGCTCCTGAATCTCGAACCTCACTATATCACAACGTTGCGCCCAAACGATGCACTTGAGGTCGTTATTGGGGGTCATTACGGCCTCAGTATTGATAACCGACGACATCTCAGCGCTCCGAGGCCACTCGAAACTCTGGCGAGGCAAACTCGAAACTCGTCAGGAAGCCGCTCCTTGTCTCCGGCAATATCAGAAGCCACAGCTGTCGCATCGATGGTGCTCTATCAGAACTTCGGGGTAACGCTGGGTGAAAATAAAGGAAGAAACGCACGACGCAAGAAGAAACTAGTGGCTAGTAAAAATCTGGCTATTATAAAAAAAGAAAGCAGTGGCTATTAGCCGTGATGTGCTGCGATTAACAAAAGCGAGTGTGGCTTGAGTTTCGCCACGTTGTCCACGTATCTGGTGACTTCAGCAGGTCGCCACTGGTAGTCGCCACGGTCCGATGGTACGTGTTGCTGCACGCGTCCCCGAGATCCACGTGCTCGGCTGGTGATCAGAAAACCCAGGCTACGTGGCAACCCGTGCAGAGGGGCCCCCCAGCGACGTCATAGTGAATACAAAGGTGTGCGATGGAAAAGTCTCAGCTCACTGTGAACTGAAATGGTTGCAATAGACCCGTGTCGTGAATTGTGATAGGTCCTATGTCAATGTATCTGTTAAATATTTTACTTTGGTTTACACCATGCACTGACGACTCACGGCAACAACGATTACTTGGAAATACTCAACAGTCAACACAACTTCTTGCTCAATATAACTGAAGTCTCTGTCTCCGGGATCTCTAGGGTCACGTATCCGTGCCTGCGTAGGCCAGTCTCTCAAGCAAGCCGACCTGGCAGGGGTACAAATGAGGTGGGTTGCAACACAGGCGGTCAACGGACAGAAGGGAGGACTGAAGTCTGAAGCGCTGTGGTCATTTATATCGCGGGACGGTTGATCGCCGAGCAAGCACAGAGGGTGGGTGCGTGGGTGCGTGTTGGCGTGAGTGCGTTCGGCGTTCGGCCCGCCCCACTGTTGATGCGTGTCGAGAAATACGCGCTTGCATACTGGGCGTGGTACTTATTTCGTGCATGGTGCAAGGTGAAGGCATGCTGATTCTGTATCACGCTTGCTAAGCTAGCATAAAAATAGAACTAATTACCAGCTAACTTTGTAAACAAATGTGGTTCGATAATGTACGTAAACACATGTGAACCTAACACGTAAGACCTGGGTGAAGGGGTAGCGGAAATATCCTGCAATCTGATATTCATGCCCAACGTAACGACACCACACATCGCTTGTAGGACACTGTCTTCGCCATCCGTGAAAGTAGTCCATTCTGTTCTGGGACGTATGTGAACACTCGTCTCGGTGTGTCTACACCATGTTTGCGCTCGCGTTTCTGTGTGCTCAGCTGCGGACGGGAACACCGTCTCTGCGAGCTCGACACAGCGATTTGTGTCGATGCTATACCGCGATATTTTGCCAGCGATGATTCCGGTTGGATGTCGGTACCATTAGCAGAATAGAGAGCATCCCCGACCATCCCCGGATCCTTCCAACTCGTCGAACGGGCGATTCAGTGCTTTTAATTCGCCTCGACGAGGGGTTCTTCTAGCAACAATCGACCGCCAGGATCCGAGTCCTAGTCCGGCACCAGTCTGAAACAGTTCTGGCACCAATCTGACACCAGTCGGGCACCAGACACTAGACAGTTGAAGGGACAATGTGACAGCCTCTGGCGCCGCGAGGGCCGCGACGGACCAAGTTGGCCCGATATCGGACGCTGGAATCTGTCCAGGACATCGACCCGCGTGTTGGACGGCTCTCCGTTGAAAGATCCCGCGTCCGGCGTCCATTAGCGACCCCGAAACGCCGGCGTCACCCTGCCGGAGTACAGAACCAGAGGTGAGAGGTGCCCACACAAAAACGGCACGCGAAAAACGCGCAGGGCGGGTGGGAAAAGCCAACGCTCGCGTTTTTGCGCGTCCGCTCCGCGATGGTTGTCGCATGATGAGTATCTGAAACAGCGCTGGGTGGTCGGAAAAACCTGCGGGTGCCGTCTTGGCTGCTTCTCATCCTTGACATCGGATGCTGATATATTGCTTCACTGCCAGACAGTGTTTGAAGACACTGCCTGACTGCCGGCCTTATTCGACTCGCAGAGACAGGGCTGGGTGCCTTGCGTGCCAAGGTGCACTACCGCCAACCCCCTGCGTTCATAAACTGTATGTTTGTGTAGCTCATTTACTCGTCATTAAGTTGGAACGCTACCGCAGAAGCTCGGGTCGTAGCGGGACCCTGGCACACCGCTGTGGGTAGCGTTATTAGTCCGCACCGCCACCGCTCAGACAAAACTAATCCTGCTAAGTGAGCGATGCGCGCCAGGAGACCTATGGGTGACCCTGGACGACCACTCCAGGCTGATGTCCGGGCTACGTGCTTTTACAGAGATAGCATAGCATTGACTTCCGCCAACGCGGATAGTGGGTTATTCTGGTGTGGTTCGGTCTTAGATATCATTTATATTAGTGGGTTATTTTGGTCGTTTTATATGCACTATGAATGATAAATGTTTCGTCCATGATTCAACAAGCACTTTGTTGATGCACGAAGCGTCTTCTTCATAAAGGTAAAGCTTATGAGGATCATAAAGATAAAATGATGCGACTTTGGATCACTGTGGGTTTGTTTTTCTTCCAACGTGTCAGATCGTAATGCTGTTTCACACGCATAATGCCCGCTAAGCGATTCTTTTTCATTCAGCAGCATTTTGTTCGAGTCGAGAAAAAAGAAAAATCGTTCAGTAAGCTCGGCTGACACTGGGCAGCAATAAATTTTGAATGCGTGGGTGCCCTAAATCCCCACCCTCCCAACTTGTATTCATTTTTCACACAGTGTAACGCAAAACTCAACAATGCATCGTCTAGACGACACAATGATAATGCAGCAAGCTTTCTCAAAGAAAGATTGATTACCTACTTTTGTTAAATGGATTGCTCTATACAGAAACGACTCAACCCTAGTCCATCATGGCGCAATGCACGAGCGATATGAAAAAAAAACATTTGTTTCTTCAAATTTTTTAGTCGGGCTGCTATATCGCAGCCGGCGAACCGGGCGAACTCTCTACAGGGGGACACATAAGATGTTGTGTTTGTCCTACAGAAATGGTGTGCTTGTTGCTATTCCATACCCCACAAGATGTCAGCGATGGGCTCGGGTCATGGGGTGCTTACCGGCACCGGAGTCGGAGCATAAATGGGCATGGGACCTTCAGATGTGTCAGGAATTCTAACCCATGGAGGCGTCAGTACGTGAGGTCTGATTCTAAGCAGCCACACAGGGCAACGAGGAGAAATGGTGACTCTTCACTCGCAGCACTGTGTGGATGAATGAGCTTTGAAGCTATTTCAAAACTTTGTCGTGGAACGCTGCAATGATTTAATCACAATCAAATGTTTCTTTTTTTGTTCTGTGACGCCTCTCGGCATACGAATGTCTATCTGCTGGCTTTATTTATCGCCAGTCGTGCCAAACTGTCGAGCTTCCAGACAAACTTCAAGAGCACCTGTGACATTTGTAGCGTGTGTTCAACATGAATCATTGAATGGATCCCAGCTCACCATGTCACGTGCTACTGACGTATCACTCCGTTCCCCGATGTATCACTCTGTTCCTCTCTGTTGTTTCAGGTGAGTCTTGCTGACTTCTGTAAAACCTCAGCCCAGCTGACAGAGCTATGACGTCAGAAACTACGTCATAATGAACGGTGAGCCAGAGCAAGGACGGCTTTGATAGCCTTTAGTGAGCCTTTGTTTGGGCACCGCAGGAAGAGTAGTTCTGATGTTTCTTTTTTTGCTTTCTTTGTTTCTCTGTCTCCTTTCTTTTTCTCACATCTTCCTTACCCTTTCTCGTCATTGAGCGCGATTTTTGACAGTAAATGTTAGGCACTTGAGAGCAAAACTTGCTGAACTTTGTACATGTTAGATCCGTGTAGTAGCAACTGGGAACACTGCTCGAAACATTGACCGCAGAATACCAGACGCTCTCTCTGAATCTATGAATAAATTCCGGGCGATCGAATGTTAATCTAACAGTGGAATCTCTATGCGACGTTTGATGTGCGTATCTGAATGCACGTCCGCATCGTTGCCAGACTTGCAGTAAGCTCTTAAATGCGTTCTTAAACCGTTCACCGGGTGGTATGGTAATGACGTCACTGGAGACATATCGATGGCGTCACTGGGTATGCAATTTTGCACAGACTTGTATTAGTAAGAACAGGCTTAATACCTGTATTTCCCACGTTTTTGGTTTGTTTTGTTTCACCCTTTCTTTGCCCGCCATGGCATGCGCTTGCTTTATGCTTGCGTCATAAGCTCCTGTGACAGACGGTCTTTTCAGCAACTGCAAGGTCAGAAATATTTTGTTCTCGTTTGTCAGTTGGTCAGTCACGTTCTTAACATTAGCGCATGTAGTGTCATTTTCTCCTTAAATTTTGCCCATTGGTCAAGTGTGGCACCAGAGGAAGCCAGGTGCTGCATCCCTTTTCCGAGTCTCTGAAAACTGCCACGCCCTAGCGGCGGACAAAGCGGCTGCCGACCAGTCACGTCACGTGTCCCAGTGACGTAATTTTCAGCTCACGGAAATCATGACAACAGTCGAGCTGCAGCCGCGAATGCGGAAAAAGCACCGCGTGCTGGCGGATGCTTGTCAGCTTTTTTCTTATGTTCTGGCTGCATTGTAGCTGAATGTTTTCCGGTTGGCATAGTTGGCTGGCTGGACGGCTGGCATAGGTGGTTTAAGGGGCGACCAAACGTCACATCTGGCTTGGAGTGATAAACTGGGGAGTCAGTAGTGACAATCGGTTATAGACGACCTCATAACTTCATCTTATAGATGATGTGATGTTGTTTCTGTTTGAAATTTCGGCCTTTTGTCATTTTGTGTCCGGATTGTTCGATAATTTAGTTCGGGCGACAATATATTTTTTGTTTTTATTATGAGGTTCGATGAAATTCTGTATTTAGGGTTTTTTAATTTGAAATTGAGGCTTAGATGACGTAGTGCCTGTAGGTACATATCCTTTGTGTGGCAAGAAACATTTTCTATGAACTGTAGCTTTCGTTAAAACAGTGCTGAATGTAAGGAAATACCTAATGGCTAATATATCTAAAGCAAAGTAGCTTTTTGTAATGCCCCAAAATTCTCGTTCTATGAAATTAAAATGATATCCACCTGACGAGATAATTTGAACGTTGACGCGAAGTTACCCGTACCTTTTTAATCCTTTGTTTTGTTGGGGCCCAACTGTGGACTGACAGAGTCACTTATTTGTGAGGTGGAATGAAGCATTCCGCTGCGGATAGAGACCATTTGTGCCTGTCTCACTTGTAAATGACAGCCAAAGTGGCCTCCTCCATCCTTTTAAATTTTCCACCTCATGGAAAATAATGTTTGAATGCTAAGCTGAATAAAAAACGGATTTTTTTATTACCTTATAAGCGTAGGAATGATTAGAGCGTGCAGTTGCAACAATGTCCCGCGCACAAAAGTGCGCGGGGCATTGTGTCCTGCCACGCATGCCAATGTGCGTGTCCTTAATTATGTAACCAATGCCGCGTTGCATGATGCAGTAATGTCAACGACCGTTGTCGACATCCGTCTTAATTTATTATTCCAGTTAATCGTATAGTTGTCTCATTTTAAGCACGCAACCACCAGGATCGCTCACTCAGGAGGCATGCCTATTTCCTATTTTTTTTTTTAATATAAAGGGAACTGAGCATGCCGCATGCAGTGCCAAGAGAAATCAGCAAAGCAATTAATACAAACTGAGCATCACGTTATAGCTTTTGCTAAAAAGCTTCCTAATAACGTTTTTGTAAGGATGTTCCCCGAATCCCGACTGATGTTGAAGACATTGCACATTGCACAACCCTGTAGGTCGCAATCGTTATTTTCTTCAGCGTTTTGCTCGTCACTAGCACCTTTTCTCGATACTCTTTTTGAAATTATCTTGTGAATGTGCCCTTTTCCATTATAATGCATCGTCCCCCATAAACTGAGGACCGCGATGTCCCATTCGAAAGGCAAACGATGTGCACGCTGTTGTGGCTAAACAAACTTATTTATCTAGTGTTAACGTTCATGTTTATATGCCTAGTCTTGTGTTAATGTATCACATGCAAATTTACTTCCAGGATTAAAGCCGCGCGATCATCTCTTTTCTAAGAGGGATGCTAATGTGAATATGCTAATAGCTGTTGAATAATATTCGGTACGATGCATAAGAACAGAGAGCTTCAAAGCTCCAATGTAGGCAAGGTAACCTGTTCTAGAAGCCTTCATTCAGCGACTCTTTGTTCAGACTGACAAAATCGTTCACTGAAATAATACTGAAAATGGTATGCGTTATGAAAGTCAAAAGCAATAGCATGATATACACGTGAAAAAGGTAACTAGGCACGTGGACGTGGGGCGAGGGGAAAGCAAACCATTTGTCATTCTCACTCCATGATAGGGCACTAATTCTGGGCGTGGGAAGTAAATAAATGAGGAGCCGGCCGTTTGTGCTGTGCATATGAGGATGGCATGTTTATCGTTAGCGTCAGAGCGCTAATGTGAGGATGGCAAATGGATACTCGTTTGCTAATGGTATCTAAATGACCAAGTCGTCAAAGAAGGCCTATGAAGAATGTGGAAGACGGTATTACCCAGGGGCTTCCGACTTTATGTTGAGCCATAGGGAAGGCTCCGGCGGTGCACTCCGGCCCATATGACGTCACTGCGTTTCCGCTTCTTTCCCGTTTTCTGAGGGCTTTGGTAAATAAATTTCGCAGTTTTTGGTCCAAATCGATTGAATTGTGCGTTTTTCACATTGTCTAAAGATACCAGTGTGTTGTTTTACTTGGTTTCTGCGATAAAGCGTAGCAGTAACTTAAGCACAAAGTGAGTTATTTTGCAGCTGTTTAAGGCAGCTTAACAAGTCTTCTGCGTATATGGCGCGTGTGTGACATGAACCGATTTGAATTTTTCTGCAGAAATATGCATGTTGTCATTTCAATGATTGATGTTGTTTTGAGATTGTGATGCTTTAAAACAGTGGTCGGCAGGTCACTCGGGGTTGTGCCCCCTTTTTAGGCGCCAGGCAGGTCCATTACCCCCCACCTACCAGTGGGGGTAATAGCCCAACACGCGAAGAGCAAGCGGTAGTCGGTGCGCTCACCTCCTACGCAGACGAGGCCGTCGGTCGGCACGTTGCCTTCGGACATTATAGGATGTGCAATGTGCATACTTCTGCTTGGACAGAGCGGCGGCGCCTGGCCGCCTGCCAACCTGTGACCCCGCCAGTTGGCCGGCTGACATTGGCCGGATGGGGCCGGTCGGTGCGCTCCTCGTGTGTGCGGCCGGTGTGGTGGCGCGACGGGTGATTCTCGACGGGTGATGGGCGAGTGAGACGGGTGATGGGCGAGTGTTGAATGATTGAGTCGCGTTGACTCGGAGCCGGTCGGGGTGAGTGACTCTGAGACGGTGGGGTGGTTGCCGCGGTCGCTGTCTCGCCCCGCCGTGCCGAGCAGCGGCACGCCGAGGACGAGAGTTCCAGCCGAGTGATATCGGAGTCAGCCGCGGCCGTGCGCTGCTTCAACAGCCTACCTAGTTCGACATCTGGTACTGGCTCCGGTGGGGGGTCGTAAGTGTAACGGTGGCAGGACCTCTAGTGACAGTCACTCAGCTGATGACTCTGCTCACCTAGATGTTTCTCGGATCAGCGAGGGCATGAACTCAAGTGCGACCGTCTCTGGAGGTTCAGTGAACCGCCGACAGACGGGGCTGGACAGACCTCGCTGCTGGACTGTGCGCGGGAGTCGGTGGTCCAGCTGGTGTACCTGTCTCCACCGTTGCGGAAGGAGGGTGTACACAGTAGCGGTGGAGGCGGCGCTGGAGGTTCAGTCAGCGGTGCCGACCGGGTAGCTGGGCAGGCGACTACCGAGAGAGATGCCCGGTCCTGTCGGCCTCTCCGCCGGACGGACGGCACACGGGCGGGAGATCTACTGGACGAGTTCGGCTGAGTCCGCCCCTGCCGGTGCCACGCCACAGGGCGGCTAACCCGCGGCGGGTCTAGTGAACTGGGGAGGAGGGGGAGTGGCAGCGAGTCGCAGAGGGAAGGGGCGATGGTGGTGACACCCTGACATTCTAATGTTCAACCTACTGGACGCTCAGTGCCATTGCCAGAGCCAGATAGTACAGGGAACGGGTCGGGCCGGCCCTGATGTCGCCAGGGCCGGAAACCGGTTCAGAAGAGACGGGACGGTGTGTCTGGAGAGGGTTTCTCATCTGGTCAGGTGATGAGCTTGGGAGGTTCGGATGTGACTCGTGTGTCCAGCCAGGTGGACATTACATAGAGATTGTTATTAGAGATGAGTAGTTTCTTACAGATGTTGTCTCTGCTGTGAACACGGTGAACTGTTTCACACTACGGTTTGTGATACTGAAAGCTGTGAAATGCTTTTGATGTTGATTGAGTTTCGTTCTGTTGAAGCAGTTCCTAGTTCTACTTACTATTTGTAATGTGCTATGACCGTCCGTGATGTTTTCCGCGGCCTGATGTGGACGTCATCACGAATGATGCCCGAGGCGGCTGACCGATGTTGTACTTCAATCCTAGTATTCTGATGCCTGTGATCTAGAGGGTACTGTGGTAGGGTACTTCATCCATCGGCGTCACTTTTCGGCACGGTGTTGTGATTGGCCAAACTGGCCGTTTGGTGATCTTGAATTCTTGAGGACACTGACAGTCTAATAGATCACCGTATGGTGACTGCTGTGCTCCCTCAGAGACATCTGGTGACTAGCCACTAAGGTTCCTACCCCTGGGACATGTCACAGAGGACAATCTGCCGACGCTGTTTTCCCTGTTCCACCCACCAGACGACGTCGCGCCGCACATCATCAGGATAGGCAGCTGTGAGCCGTCTCTGGCCACGAACAGCCGGTCTCGGTGGTGTGCGTGTGCCGGCGGCCGGCGCTGTGCGTCGCCTATAACCAGCAGAGGAGTATGCAGATGCACACGGTGTGGCGTGTGCGGCGCACCGAGCCCACCGAGTGGTGGGCGCCCGACGCCGGCGAGCTCACCATGGCCGCCACGCCGCACTCGCTCTCGCGCTGTCGGTCGGATCGTCCCCGGGCTCGGCGCACGGCTCGTAGATCAGGTCCGAGGGAGGCACGCCGCTGCCACGCAGCAGGAACAACAACCGTCTGAACGTCTCCGCGGCGCTGCATAGCCTCTCGGCCGGACCTAGACAACCTGGACAAACATACGCGGATAACGATCCCTGGCTCCCTGCCGACCGACATTAGCCCAGCTCTGCCGTGGATTTTCATAGTGCATTACCTTCCATGATTGTGATTGTCGGGAGTATGTATAAGACAGTTTCGAAATTTTAAACGAATAACATGTGTTCACAAGTCCCTCTAAAGTATCATTGAACGAAAAAATCGATGAAATCGACGTATTTTCCCCGATGTTTTGAATTTTTGAAGATGCTCTTACGCAATAGCCGAATGACGGCCTCGAGCTTCAGAAACTCGGTGACGTCATTTTCGTCAGCTGAGCAAAAGTAAACAAACGCGAAATGCTGTTACCTCCTATATACGGCCTTGGTATTACCATGATTATGAATTCCTTTTAAGGATGAGTATTTTCCTCCAGTTCTGTTGAGTGTATGAGAGAGAGAGAGAGAGATACTTTATTTACAGACCCGTGGTCCACAAATGGGAATGAAGGGGATATTCACACTTTACACATGGGTACAACAATGACAGTCACCAGCCATAGAGAGCTCTTGACCACAACTTCCTCATAGATGATGTGCATGCCAAGTCACTATGATATAACGTGGATATGATACGATTTTCTGACATGCTTATTCGAGACAAAAAATTCCACATCGATTTGCGGCGAGCCGCGTCATAGCCATCTACATTCTGCTGAGCAAACATTTCCGAGGCACTGCAATATCGATCGTAACCAAAAAACATCCTGGCAGCATTATTAAAACAGACCTTAAACTTTCTCAAATCTGACATGTGATAGGAATGCCACAGGTGCATGTTGCTAATATTAGAACAGTAAATATCGTACAAGTATTTCTTCACATAGTGCGTACACAAAGCAAATTTACGAATAAGGGAATTAGCTCTACAACATAGCAACCTATACTGCCGTCGAATTTCAAGATCGTCCGCTCTGGCGAAGTCAGAAGATATCAGATACCCAAGATACTTATAATTATTGACAAAGTTCAGAATCTGGCCACAGAGAAAAACCGTCGGTAAGGTCATGTCGCGAAATCTCTTAGGTAACATTGCCATACAAACAGACTTTTTGGAATTGAACAGAATATCATGATTCACCGCATAGCTCTCGCATATATTTAGCAATTTTTGCAGGCCAAATGGGGACGGAGACAACACCACCATATCATCTGCATAATATAAATGATTCACGCTACCCAGATAGTGGCATCCATAACCACTCCGATTGAGAGCCGTGGACAGATCATCTGTGTAAACATTGAACAGGAAGGGTGACAAAATGCCACCCTGTCTGACACCGTTAGAAACATGGAAGCTTTCGGACACGGACTTACCCAACGAACCTGAAACTCTTGAGTCCTATACCAAGAAGAGATTAGTTTCACCAAGTGAGGTTCAATATCCCTATCAAGTAATTTATCAAACAGAGTCCAATGGTTAACACGATCAAACGCCTTCCGCGCGTCGAGATAACATATAAACACCGGACTACCGTTACGCAAATAATAGTCCGTGATCTCTTTCAAGGCATAAATAGCCATATCAGTTGAGTGATGCTCTTTAAAACCAAACTGGTGATGACCGGTACGAAGCTGCACAGAACAACGGTTAAGAATGGCTCTTTCCAAGATTTTGGAACAAACACTTGCCACAGCTATCGGTCTATAGTTGTCTTTCTCATTCAATTTTCCATTTTTGTCCTTTACAATTGGCGTTAATAAAACATTCGTAAGAGAAGAGGGCAAGAAGCTGTGACGAACAAACATTGTGAAACACAAAGACAAATGAATCACACAAGGAAGACCGGCAAATTTAAAATGTTCAGAACACAAACCATCCTTGCCACTAGAACGTCCCGAAGAAAGCTCACCAATACATTTTCCGACCTCTGCAACTGAAAACGATGGGAATACGTGTTGAACGTTCGAAAGCCTGTGCTTGACCGACTCTTCTTTCTCGCTATTCTGAACTGTGTTCAAAATTTCCGAGAAGTGGTCTTTCCACATATTAGCGATATTCACCTCACCTGATACACCATTAACGGAAGGAGCGAGAGGAGGAGAGCAATTTAATTTCCTGACCTCTTTCCAAAAATCACCCATACTTTGAGGGCTCCTTATAAGCTTGTCGGCGAGAGATTTGGCGCGAAGCTCCTTCTCATTTCGCAAGCAATAACGAAGTGATAGTTTAAACCGTGAACGAGCTAGCCGCAACTGATCAAAAATATAACCACCCCTAGGCTTGCCTATCAACGCCCATAATGCATACACATCCTTAAAAATAGTATGATTATCCTTAACAAAATCATTCCAGCCAGGAACAACATTCCTTGCGTTACAATCTAAGGCCTTGCCAATCGTCCTATTTGAAGCCTCACTCAGGCAGGCAATCACCTGGTCATAATACGAAGCAATAACATCGCGATGTTCAACTGAAGAGCAGCCACTGCAGTGAAGCAGCTCACTGGGAACACAAATTTTGTCCAAATTTTCCTTGACAACGGATTCGAAAGCTGACAAATCCTCAACAGTCAGGGAATCCCATTCCACGACCCACCTCTGATCAGCATATTGACCGGTCGAGTCATTGTGATTATAATCACAACTTTCACAACTGATTTTCATCGTTACAGGGAGATGATCAGAGCTAAGAATAGATTGGTCAATCACAATATTACTCACGAGCTCCAAGAACCCTTCAGTGCAGACGATATGGTCGAGCCATGATTCCGTACCATGTCCGTCATTTACATGAGTTTTAGAGTCGCTAGGGAGATGCATTGCATCGACCACGAAAAGCCGAGACTCAAAACAAAAAGATTCCAATTCTTTGCCGAATTCGGTGGCTTTTACCATATCAGCGTTAAAATCACCAAGAACGCATACGTGCGGTGTTTCAAAATCATCGATGATCGATTTCAACTTAGCTAAATAGTAAACGAATCTATCGAAATTTTGGTGCGAGCAGTATGGCAAATATACCCCCAAGAAGAGCATCCTAACCCCACCACGGTTAAACTCTAGGCCAATAATACGGTCATCGTCAAAAGAAATGGGCCTGAAAAAAGGTGCCAAACTCTTACGCCACAACACAGCGACACCACCAAACGGCCTACCCGTAAGAAGTTCTGACGACGGATCCATAGATGAAAGAGCAAACGAAACAAAATCATTATGAATATTATTAAGCGTTGAAAGGTCGTCCGGAAAGAGCCAATGCTCTTGTAAGAAAACTACATCAGAATGTTCACATAACTTTTGAATACCACCAGTGTTACGCTTTGAAGATTGGCAATTGTAAGTGCTAATTTGTAACATAAGGATTACAAGGAAAAAACTAAGGGCAAAAAAAACTACACTACACATCACTTTACAACACATCACATTGAACCATTTGAGCTCGCAGCCCCCGAGGGGGGTCCCACAGACCCGCGTTTCTGAAAGAATCGCCTGACTATCAGCCCTTCCGCCCAAAGCTGGGGGTCAAGCAAGTCCAGATCAGCTGATGGGTTGAGGATGTCTAGTCGGTAGGACTCGTAGCTGTCAAAGCGAGTTTGTAGTTTAGTCACGGTCACTGAAACAGCCCCAGTCTGCTCACGGACGTACGAACTGACAGCGTCCTCGCCAGTGCCGGGCGGGAGCCTCGACATAAACATGGAGAACCGCTTGACGGTGGGAACCGCCCGGATCGGCCCACCTGCACATTTCTTGGAGCCGATTACAATCGAAGACGGCTGAGACGCCTTGCCCCTAGCACCGGCCGTGGCGCTCGCAGTGGTACTCGAGGTCGCAGCCGCAGGCGGAGGAGGAGCGGGTCTAGGAGCAGGTGCCTTGGCCCTCTTCACTCGGTTAGCCAGCGTCCACTCCTGGTCATCTTGACTCGCTGGAGCAGCAGCCTGCACCACCCCAGCGTACGTCATCTTACACCCAGACTGGGCGGCAGCATCACACTCAACCTGAGTGGTTGGCGCAGGCTGGCTGGCAACAGCCTTCTCGACCTTCTCAGAGGTGTCCGCTGTGACCTTAAGAATATCCTGAATCATATCCTTCATCGTAGTGAGCTCAATATCCATTAGCTGTTGTTTGCGCATCAGAGCACTGACATCAATGCAGTCAACTGTAATGGGAGGCAGTTTGGCTAAGTCCAGAGCGACAAATTTCGGAAGTTGAGTTCTGTCACATTCAATAAGCATTTTTGCGATTCCATCCAAATTCATCTTCTTTTTGTTCTGGCCACGCCGATTACCAGCTCTAATTGACTCATCAACATAATCAGAGAGAAGGCTCTTGGCTGCCTCCACTTCATCATCCGTAAAATTCTCACCAACTAGCTTGACAAGAACGTCAATGGGAACACAATCAATTTTGCAGATCATATAGCATAAGAGCTCATTTATTATCAACGCCATCAGGAGCCACACCAGGGGCCGAAGCTAATCGGCAGGTAGCAGGCGCTAGGCTCACAACGTCACGTTCCGTGAGAGCGAATCGAAATATCTAGGTGTTATTCTTGATCTCGACTTCAATCGGATAGCATCAAAAATCAATCAGTCCCGAAAATTCCAACATATTTCAGAACAGCATTGAAACACTTACGTATCAATCGGGGACAAAATCTTGCTTCCTCCGGGAAACCGTTCTTCCAGAAGTCGACTGAGACCAACAATAATAATTAAAACTCCCAAAAACTGAAATGAATCCAGATCAAATACGGAGCTTCCATAAAACCGTCCGACGGTCAGCTGGCCAGCCAGCTGACAGCCAGAGTATGGTGATGCATTGTTTAGAGAAGTGTTCTATCAGTCCTGTTAGAAAGTGGAAACGATGCACTTAGCACAGCCATTTGACGTTAGACATAACTACGGTATTTGATAAGTGTTTGGTACGGAATAGAGTAGCCTTTTTAGTTTTTGCCATGACCAAATAAAACCTATCAACTAACTATAGGTGGCTTGCTGCTAAACTGTGATTGAGAAGGAAGGAGGAATTTTACCAGCTTCTTTGACCATTGGCCCCAGACTGGATCATGTCAGAAAAATGCCGAATATACGTAAAAATTAAAATGCTGACGTGTAACCAAATCACGCTGAATGCACAGTAGCAAAAGACACGAATGGGAGTTCTTTGTCGCTTGTCACGACTCCACAGTCCCTGGGGCCGAGCGATATGACACGACGCCCTCGGGCGTGATCGAATGATCGGACCAAAATAGATCGGAGACGCCCGAGACAGAGTGGCTGTCATCGCTTTACTGCTCCGGCCAACCACGAGGTCAGTTACCATGGCAACGGCTCCTGGCAGCCAGCCAACTTTTCAAGGTCATATCTGATTGATTAGACCAGGGTTAACTTCGGCTTGCTAGTGAAGGCTTACGTAAACGGGTTCTTAATCGGGCTACACTACATACATGGCCCTTCCACGGTAGCTAATAGCTAACTCGTAATGAAGAAAGCATGGTACTTATTTGGAGATACTTATAGAAGGAATAGAGCTATGACACAGTTTTGTTGGTATTTTCAATGTGGCCAAGCTGTGTAACTGAAATCCAGGTAATGAATGCTTTGTGTTTTTATATTTATTTACAAGGAAGGTATCCTTCTTGAAATTTGTAAGAACAGATGGGTCTAACGCAGCAACTCGTAAAAGTCTGCGTAGCACAAGTCACATCTTCTACAGATAGATGTCGTACGACGCAACATAACATTGCACGATAAGATGTCGAACGAACCCATTACACGTTTACAGAGGTGGGAGGAGGACCGGCAGTAACGTCGCATTGACATGTGCATTGTGCAATGTACATACGCCCTCCGCCCGGTTATACGACCGCCTCGTTCATGATCACACAGGCACCATGGCCCACGGGTCCCTTGCAGGAAGTAGCACAGCCGCTGAGGACCTCACCCGAGGCGTTTTGGGTAGACACCGTCCATCTCAACACGAGTTACGCCATGCGCACCATAAGTAGTACGGATAGTGAAAGCTAAGAAACGTAACCCGCCAGCATACACGCAGGTCGTACTTTGCATTGGAATGCTGCCAACTGCTGATAGCCATCACAGCGCTGCCATACGAAGGTTGCCGGCTCCGATGGAGCTGGTTTGATTGACTTTAGGCGCCTGCAAGTGAGCCCGACTTTCACCGCCGTTTGGAAATGCGTTGCGTGCATGGCAGCGCCTGTGCTAACGGCGGTCTCAGTGACCCCGAGGTCAGAGGTCACCCGCCACCGGCACCGGGTCAGGTCACGCGGCGCACCGGCTGACGGTGATCTGTCGACCTCGTGTGGCCCCGCGTGACCTCACACGACTGCTGTGAATCGTCGAGCGCGGCGAATGCAGAGGTCAAGGGTCAGAGTTGTTTGTGGCCGCCCGGGAACCCCGGCCGCGCTCATAGCGGTGCCGGTTTTCACCGGCGCTGAAGAGAGTTTTTGTTGACGAGTTTGAGCGTGCTGGTCTTCGTGACTGGCCCGCTGCCATCAGCTATTACGACGCTGGTTGACAGCTGTTTGGTTGACTGGCTAAACGCCGAGTCCACGTTCTTGGTACTGGACTTCCTAAAAACGTTTCGATTCGCTACATTCGGAAGCTTTGGCGATTGTTACTTTATCAGATGATAAGTTGCAATATGCCATTGCCGGCGCCTGGCCTAATTAATTTCATCCTGCTTGTGCGATATTATACATTTTCCATCGCGTAGCCTCTACGTCTAGATAAATTGTCCTTCAATGGTGACGTTTCCCGATGACATTTACCGGCATAAGCGTGTTGCCTCAAACAGCTAGGGCGTTTCTAAAATTTCGTGGGTGTGGAACACAACAGTCTGCACCGGTGCCGTGTCCATCCGAGTCGCCTAAACTCCGCCCCATCCACAGCTCAGGCATGTTCGCACGAAACTGCCCCATCTTTGGTCCGATCTGCATGGAAGTACTGAGGCCCCTTCGAGTCTCAGACATCTGTTCATCGTGATTCAAGTGCTCTTGCTGCATTGCATGCCTCGCAAAGTGAAGATCAAGACGCTGTGTATTTGTGGCGTGATATTTTTATGATAAGACCTTTTTTCACGAAATTGTTTACTTACATGGTAATACGTTAACATCCTGTGATAATAAGATTGATATTCTAAGAGACAGTCATTGCGAACTCTATCTATCTGCAATTTTGTATTACAATGGCCTCGTTCTGAGAGGATGAACACTTCTTTCTTTGTTTTGAGTCAGAAATCATCAAACATTGAAGTCCTTCCTGAATTAGTCTCTGCTTAATTAATGAACCGCACGCTAGTCGTCTTTGATTCAGTTATAGAGTGCTCCCTGATTCTGAGGCCGGAGAGTGGCATTAGAACTTCAGCCTCGCCGGGAAACGGAATTATTAATCGGCTGATTAATGCCTTCTGATTAATAACGAGGCGTCAGTGCTATTATTAATGGCTCGAGAGATACTGATGCTCGCAGTATGAGCTGGCGGTTAGATGGACAAAGAACGCCCTCACAGAATCATCCATGAAATTTATTTTCAATTTATAAAATTGGACACATGCGTCGCACAGTCTAATCGACCGAGAGGCCTGCCATATTCCGTCTCGCCATAATCTCTAACAACATGCTCTTTTATTCAAAGGCTCTCCGATGACCTTGGGAATCATTCCACGGCAAAATGGCGCACAAGTCGCCGACCCCGGTGCCCGACGAACCAGGCGGCACGAACGTCCCAAATACGCTCCGGTTTTGGACGCGCCCAGCTCTCAACGCTGCTGAGTGCTGACGTCCGTCCGCCGCTCCAGTCTGGAGGCTACATCAGATACTGGTCACGTGGGCGTCGGATGTAGCTCGCTCGGCTGCACCTGAGACCTACCAGGGCGGCATTTTTTTCAACAGAAACTCGCCAGAGACCACCCTCCTCAAAGGCACACGACTTCCGTGACTCTGCCTTGTAAGGAGCGCAGAGGACTCCGGCGAGCGGGCGCGCTAGATGTGCCAGTTATGACGCAGCTGCAGCAAATGTGACGCGCTGTCCGCAGCTGCGTCATTTGTCTGGCGTCAGCTGTTTGTGTGATTTGCGGACGAGTTCAGAAATCGATGGTAGTTGTGTTCCGCTGCGGAAATCCACAGTACGAACAGAAGCTTATGGGCGACTGGCGCTACAAGCTGACCGAATTGATCAAACTTGGTGGGTCTCAGCGGTGCGAGACGGGCTGAGCCATGTTTTATGGCTGGCTGATGTTTTATTCAACCGCTGGCCTACTCGAGACGGACCCGTCCACAGAAACGGACTCAGCTCAATGGAAGATGCCGACATAGTTCCGTGGATGACACTTTGAATGGAAATGACGCCGAGTAAATTTGATTCTCTACCCGGCCCTGCAATCATTTATGCCAATGTCCCATTTTCCCCGTGCAACTGCATTTCCGACTCCTCCAACAACGCGCGTGCCATCCCAATCTCCCATTCTCCCAGTTCACCCTCTCGTTACACTGACTCCCCGAGATTTCAGGGAACAGTTCTTCCGAATGCCTCTCGACCAGACAGACTCCATTCGATACGCCGAGCCTTACATTGAGTCGCGTCCAATACTCTGAACACAGAGTCTGTGTGGGTTCAGTCTTGGTACCGGTTTTCCGATGCATCCTGTAGGTTGGATTATTCATGGACCGACAAACCGGAGGCTTCCGTTGGGAAGCCGGTTGGAGTGGAGATGAAAAATTCACCGGACGGTGAGAATCTGGCGTGGAGAGGTGAAAATTTGACGGGATATTGCCGACCGTGATGAGAAGTGAGTTGAGTTAACGATGATTTTAAGGTAAGACTGATAAAGTGTGTTGTAAGGGCTGTGTTTGACTGATGATTCTTGTAACTGTGGAATTGTAGAACTGATATTTCCTTGAAATATTAACCAGTGCAAATAATGATCTCACGTCTGTTCTCTGCTGTCGATTCGGGAAATAAACCAGCGAACGAAGTCTGCGTGATTATTTTTCGAGTTGCTTTCGATTTTTACTTCCAGTTAAACGTGTTTGCAGGCTTTAGCCTTTAGAGAAACACCAACTACATGACTTTGCGTGAGAAAGTTCCGCTGATTTTTAGCTTTGCTGGGAACTGCTGCAGTCTCAGCACGAAGTTTGTCAGTTGCAGTCTCCACTAAGGTGCTGGCTGTTGCAGTGCTGTGTGGCCTGTTTCATAGCAACTGCCAAATACGCAAGAATTATACGCTATATAATTTATCGGCGTGTAACTTAACCCTCGCATGTGTGCGGCGTTTGCCAGCTTCTAATGTGTAGGGGGGGGGGGGGGGGTCGGTTGGACCCCCCCCTTGCCGTTTGGCCCCTGATCGAGCTAGAGCTTCGCGGAAAAAACGAGCGTGTTGCCCGTGACGAGAGGAAGCCGATGATACCCAATTTTAAGGTCCTAGGTCATTGGTTGACCTTCCAGGTCAGGTCAATGACCCAAAGTCGGGAAAATCGGGACCTGTTAGAAAGTCGTAAAGTGTGGCTGCTAAGGGGTTTTTCGGGGTGCTGATCACGAATATCGTGTTAGTTTTGATCACAGATGATGTCTTGAAGCATTTAGACCAGGTCGGGTCAGGTCAGGTCAGGTCAACCAGTAGGCGTCGTGACGGGTATTCGTAGTACGTGTCAACCGCCTCTGACAGCTTCGTAACATGTTACGAAATCACCAAAACTACTTCGTAAATGTTCAAATGGTTGCTAAATTCGAATTCAGCTCCAAAAACTAGCCTAGAAACATGTACAACTCGAAAAAGTGACCCGAGGTCACCCGAGGTCACCAAAGGTCAATGACCTGACCTGACCTTCAGGTGACCTTGACACACACGGGAGTAACATCAAATCACATGTTTGAACGTTTGAAACCACGAAAAGCTTGCAAACACGCGGCTAGTGCGAGCCGACATACGCGAAATCGCGATTCCGGCCAAACATGGTCTCGGAAAAGAGGTCACAGGTCAAAGGTCATTTGGGTCAGGGTCATGAAATTTTCAGGGTAGGTGTAAAATTGATCAATGCGAGGGTACTGAAAGTTTCGTCGCGATCGGCCGCTTTTTACGCGAGTTATTCGCGAAAAACCATGGGGGGGGGGTCCATCCGACCCCCCCCCCCCTACACATGCGAGGGTTAAGTCCAAATAACACCTTCTACATTTACCGTATTTCGTGTCCTTGCTTGCGACCTTCTCTTCCACCAAACCATTCATCATCACCTTTCTATGTCAGCTCGTCAAGCATACTTCCCCACCCGTAGAAACTAGTATGAGACAGTCCCGGGCCCGGCCTGCACCCTCTGTGGACACCTGGACGCTGGGTAGCGGACACAGAAGGGAGTGTGACTTGACACGGTGACCCGGTAAAGTGGGCAGTATGCCAGCACGTCAGCCGCGCCCATCCGGTCTCGGCTTCAACACCGCAGCGTCTGAGCATGGTTACCAATGGCTCCTGGAGGGTCGGATAGCGTGGCTCATATTAGCGGGGTGCATTGTGTCATGTTTGGAGGAAACCGAGTGTCAGTGGCTGGAAGAGATGGTATCGGATCGGATTGTAACTCAACAGGAAATCGTTCCATTCCAGTTCCGACTCGGAGTCGGCGACTCCGCCCTGACTCTTTTCGCTGGCGCAAGACTCAAGACTTGATATACCTACTCTCCTTGAAATATCGTGACCAGGTGGACAAGGTAGCCTCCCTCCCATCCCCCATGACCCGACTAAGCACTATTCGCTATTCAGCACACGTCTTGCCCCCCCCCCCCCCGCCGACTAGCCTGTTGGTCAGGAGAGGCATACCGCTGCTCAAACAGCCGCAGAAACTGGTCACAGCGTTGACCGGTGCGTCTCAGCGACCGGCGGCGGTGCAGAGGTCAGCGACCCCTGGCTTGGCGCGGCCGCATAGTGCGGCGTTGAGAAGTGTTGGTGGGTTTGGGGGCGGGTACGGGATGTGTGTTGGAGCGAGGGATTGTGCGTGCTGCGTAGTGTGTAGTGAGTGGGAGAGAGATGGGAAGGAGGGGATTAAAGGAGGATGAAAGCGGGAAGAGATAGAAAGGGAAGGGGGATAAGTTGGAAGAACAGAGGGCAGGAAAGTAAGAAAAGGGCGTCAGGGACAAAGAGAGGAGGAGGAGTGGGAGAGAGCGAGAGAGAGAGAGAGAGAGAGAGAGAGAGAGAGAGAGAGAGAGAGAGAGAGAGGGAGGGAGGGAGGGAGGGAGGGAGGGCAGGAGGGAGGTAGAGAAACGGGGGCGATGGAGCCGCTACCGTAATAAATGACAATATAGTGAGTGAGCATGAGCGGCCAAAGACAGACTAATGGCGGCACATGAATATAAAGCGCCAATAAGCCCCCAATAAGCCGGACTGGCGTGTAGTAAATGCCTCCCAGGGGATTGTTTGTTAGTGGTAGCTTATTGATTTTCTCTTGGCAGGCTGAGAAAATGATGCAAAAAAGATAAATGCTTCGTGTAAAGAAATAATGCATACAATGTATGATGCAATGTGACCCTGTAACTTGTGATTTATTCACCTATATTTGTTTTATAGTATAATGATTGACATAATTTGAGAGCTACAACAATCAATTGGCTTTTTTCCTCAGAGGTGCAGATGCCTGTTTTTTCTTCTTTTGTTTAGTTCAAATTGATTCAAGCTCATCACCCCGTCATTATTTATCCATCAGTCTCGTTATGCATGTCTCAGTCTCTCTCCTTTCCTCTCGGTGACTCTAATTTCCGTCTCGGTGACATTGAGGTCATTGACCCGATTAGCGCAGGCTGTCATCCCGGGCCAGAGGTCAGAGGTCAGCCTCAGGGAGGGTGACGGCTCACGGTTCTCATTGTTAGAGTTACCGCTGGCACTGATCTCACCGTCACCGCCACCGACACCGCTCACTTCCCGCTGTCATAATCATCGTGTTGACTTTGTGCCTCTCACGCGCTGTGGATAGATGCGGCTGGAATTTGCGGTCGTTTTATCAAGTGACGTATCACGAGAAAAGATCCCGGTGATAATAGGTGGCAGAATCGTTTAGTCATCACAACAATATCTGCGTTATCCAATGTGGTAGTTTTTCGCTCATAATAGAACTCAAAGCTGCCCTATCTTTATCCTGTGTTATCCTATCCTATACCTATCCTTATTCCTATCTTTAATTTTGCCATAGGTACGATCGCGATACAAAGGTTACTTGCTACTCACCGCAAAGCTTTCAAAAATTTACATTCCCTTCAGTTTTCCCGCTGACTACTCTCACTCCACTCAGCACAACTAAACCCCAGGAGTGTTCAGTAACCCGCTGTGGTTCTGACGCCGCCCCCGACCCATATCGTCACATGTGTCGGTGTCATATAAGTCCAAAGCGGAGCAATATGGATATGATGTGACCGCAGTATGCACAGAGCTGGCGATTTATGGGACTAATATTGGTGATTTGGGTAACCAAGAGCTTGTGGTGGGGCTTTCAGAGAAGTGAATGAGTGTGCTTTAAACACATTGTTTATTTTTGAGTTGGTGTTTGGACAGAGATCGAGGATTGGGTGTGTTGCTAGCCTACTCTACTTGATTACACATTGATTACATATTCCGGTATTGTTTCATTTAAAGGGACCCTCCCACCTTCAAAAAAGTTAATGAATTGGCATGAAAGTGATGTCGCTCGGTTCAGAAAGAGCAAAAACGAATATCTACCAAATTTCATCAAAAAATATTCACCGGGTTTCAAGATATTAGACTTTTACTTTTGTTTACTTTTTGGGATCTCCGCTGTTCCTAGCGACTTTGTTTGAAAGTGCGGCATTTGTTGCGCGCAAAGCAGCATATACCACCGCGTGCTACAAAACGTTTTAGTCAAACATTTAACGGACGTTCGAAAGCCTGATGACGTCATCAGATTCCCGTAATGGTTAAGAGATAGGGACCACGCTGGTCCCACCCTGCAAGTAAAGGGAAGAAATTTCTTGAACACCATAAAGCTGCGGGGGTTGCGACCAGGATAAATGGTGGTTTCTGAGCCTGGCCGCAAACTTGGCTATCTCAATTCAAAACTAATGTTAAGGTGGGAGGGTCCCTTTAACTTTCGATTAATTAAAGATTGAGGATATAAACTGTCCGAAAGAATCACAAAACAATCACCTCTTAGGTATTTAATTTATGTTTATTCGGCGGGTTTTAAGGAGGAAGAAGTACAGTTCTATTAATCTACAATAGCCATCTGTCACGTAGATCCGCGTAAATTTATTCACCAATATCGTGCAAAGTCGTGATGCCTTCATCAGAGTTAACGTGATGCAAAGGCACGAAGCGGCACTCTTGGCTAGCGGCTGGAATTACATCGTTTTTTTTTCTCAGCGATCACTCGGGAGGTCTGTCAGATACGTAAGCTTGTAGTCAGTCACACATCAGGAAAAACTGGTTAACTAAGCTGTAATACCGCTGTCTGTAATGCATTCCCACAAAGTGTTCGGTGGTGGGCTATTTCTATCAATGACGTCAGAGAATGTAGATGATTTTGTTCTTATATGAATTAAAGTAAATATCCGTTTTGCCATCCTGAGCCAGTGCGAGACATTTCATGTTTGATTAAATCATTGCAGCCAGGATACGCATTATTTCCGCATGAGGTTCTGACGTTTCTCATATTTCTGATAATTTGCGATAAACGTTACAGCAGGACGAACATCGGAAGTGATGGCTAGCATTAAGTGTTCAACTCCATTGCCTCTATTTTACTGAAAGTTGTGATAATGGTTTGGCACCATCAAGTGAGACTGATTGTAACGATAAATTAACTAACGATAAACCTTCCCCGCTTGGGTGGTCAAAATAAACCAAAACAATTTATGTCGTCCAGTGGCGGATCCTGCAGGGTTTCCTTTGTTCTAACTCTAACCACTCTGCCTTTGTAACCACACTACGTAATTTCTCTCACGCCTTTTGCATTTCCGTTTCATTCCTGGCGGGGTACTCGTTTCCGCCTTGAAGGCGTTCAGACGGAAGTGGAACACCACAAAGGGAATTGCCTGCACACCGCCCTATAGCACAGCCCGGGAGGAAAATAGTGTGGCCTTGGCAGCAGCTCAGCTGTTTCTGCGGCACATTAGGTAACAGTGGTTGCTGTTTTTGAGCTTTGAGGCTTCATGTAAGGCTGGGGATCATGCGCTGAAGCTTGGAAGGTTTTGCTGGGTTTTGATGAAACGGCTTACATTATGGGCTTTTGTTGTGGCTGGTTTTACCGCTCTAAGATGTGGTTTTATGTAAGCTTTAACCGCTAGCTGTGTGAACTGTGTAGTGTTCAGTGCACATCACTGAAGGTAGAACCGTGTGTGATCACAGTGCACAGTGCACACAGTTTCTAAGTCGCATCCGTTTGGTAACTGAAGCTCGGGAGCGTTCCCATGCTTTAAATATCACGAGGAATGTTTTGTGCAGGAAACACCGACACGATCTTGGAGCCAATCAACCTTTACAAGTCCGCTTCACCGACGTGGTTAATTACAAAACCCAAGTGTACGGCTTTCATTGAGCAGCAGGCTAACCGGAATACTCACGGCAGAACACAACTCATCCAAGGAACAATGCAAGTGACTCGCGACCTTGGCAGTGGGTGCACAATGGCATTTGAGGCGTGTATCTCTCTTCATGGCCGTATTGTGAGATTTACTGGCATACACCCTGCTTTGTTTGTTACCAAAGAATTGTTCGAACGCGCTACGCATTGCGTTGCGTGCTAAATGAGTAAATAAAATGAATGGCTTTCACGCACGCCTGTAGATTTCGAAGGCAGCATTTTACTGTTCGTTCTCGCAGTCCTTTGCTGTTTTCCTTCGGCCACCGACGCCTGTGTTGATCTATTGTTCCTCTGGGTTGGAGCGATTGGTCCATTGTCTAAGCGAAGCAGCTGAGTGGTGCTGGGGGAACTGTGTGTCGGTTAGGGTCGGGGCGTTGCGTCGGTGGTTTTTCGCTGTTCACAGAGGTAGAGTCGCAGTTGCGGATGGTCGAGATTCAGTACCCTGTAACAAAACTTTTCAGCACTAGAAGATGTAGGAGTCGCAGATGCGTCGCAGATGTGACTAAACTTAACTTCAAAATTGTATTGTTAAGCTTTGTTCTCATTACCAGACTTATAGTTCCATTACCAACTAACCAGAAGTTATGGAAACTGTAGCTAGGCACCAGGTGCATGACGTGGCATAATTTTCCCAAGTAGTTCTGAAACAATTTTAATCAAAATTTGCTATTATTGAGCACCTGAGCGTGGGCTGACTTTGCTCTATGGTTTGCGGAGCCAGAGACTTGAGCTAACGGTGACGACAGTGACCATTTATCCCTCCTCTAATTTTACACTTGCGTCCTGTTCCTTAATCCTTGGTACGTTAACTTTGTGGTTAAAAGGATGTTATCTGACCAGAACGCTTTTCAATGTAGGTATTTGTTCAACTTGCATCTAGACACGCCACACGGAAACAGACGAACACTGAAACAGACAGACACTGTGCGCGACACGTGCATCGAGAACGTACATTACAAAAAATACCCACATTACAAACAGCAGCAACACGCACAATGCACATGCAAGCGCACTTAATGGTGCTCAAATCCGACCAGAACTTGGCTGCCGTTCTGAAAATAGGCTTGGAAAAAGATAGATTAGATGATAGAAACCGAGGTAGGATGGGGAAGATGATAAGTGATAAGAATTGAAAATAGGTCAGAGCAGTGTGGCGATATGGACTGAGGATACCACAGATGTGTAGACGACTTAAAGATGACCTCCGAACATGGAACGCCCTATCTTTAAAATAAGGATTTGATTGTGATTTATTGATGTATTTTTTTTTTAAAGCGATTGTTTCTCTCTGTGTGATTCTCTGTACTTATTGTTTTAGCATCTTAATTAGTTTTTTTTTATTAAAACTGTCTGCGTCCCGTTGCGCGCCTAAGCCCACAATTCTTCTTGACTTAACAAGCTAGACCTTTTATCTTGGTCGGTCTGACGTACAATTTGTTTGTGGTAAGCGTCTTTATTTCGAGTGGACGTAGTCGTATCTCCAAATTAAACCTGGATACTGTTGAGTTAACAGTTTGTCTGAGAGACTGAGACATTGTGTGTGAAATGGGACTTTTAATTACCTGCATGTAGCCTAAAGGCAACCATATGACGTAATAAAGGAATATCACTAAAGATCACAATGTAATTAATTTACAGAATGGTCTTTACGAATTATCAATAGATTGTACCGAGCACCGAGCATTATTGATTGCGATTCAGAGGCGGTCTCCATCCCCCCCCCCACCCTACCACTAACTGACCTGTCCTTCACATGTCGCTTTAATAAGTGCTCGTAGGAGAGGGGAGAGGTCGGTTGCAGTGGCCTGTGGTCCTGGAATGTTTAATGGAGATCAAATGGGCCGGTACAAATCGCTTTGTTATTATTCAATAACTGGACGGGTGAATGACGTACGCCTTTGACCTCTGTGCTCCTGTATGAACCTCTGAACACTGACACGGTGTAAGTGGAAGTGTCAATGCTTGGTTTTTAAATGCTTGAAAATGTTTAAGATGCTAACAATGTTATCCCAAAATTTTTGTATTTTTTTCTTCGCATACGCAGATCATATTTTCATATTTGCTCAAATGGCTTGACGAACGTACATATAATTACGAAATTATTTATGAAGTACGTCGATAATGCATTTCATCTTGATCTATGCGTCTGTCTGTGTCTGTCATCTATGCGACATTTTCACCGTGCTCATAACATTTTGCAGAAGTCGTCCAATGGTGCTTGATTTGGCTTGACCGGCGCGGAGGCTGCAGGCATTACCTTGTGAAGTCGGCCGGTAAATGGCTACCATTGCCGCTCCACGGTCCGCTGGTCCAGAAAAGACAAATTAACAGTCAGCTGGATGGATTTGGCTTGAGCTAATGTTTGTCAGTCGGCTCACATAGTGGATAACGAACGTTACATTTTCTCTTCTTTCAATATTTTCGTCACTGTCTTAGTGGATATCGAAAAAACTACCGAAACAAAATCGGCATCCCGACCAAGCTACTTTTTTCTTTGTATGCAAGTCAGCAGCTTTCTTCCAATGCAAATGACCTCACTACGTCTGATGTCTCCTTGTTCCTTCCTTGATAAAGTTCTTGTTCTTTTTTCTTCATGTCTCTCTTCTTTTTTCTCCTTTTCTTTCTTCCTTCCCACCTCCACTCCCCAAAACTCCACCCGGGACCTCTCATCGGTCACCTGACCTGCCGATACCCTAACCGGCGCCGGGTCAGTCACGTGAGGTCACGTCCTTTTGTTCATCTTACTAACCCATGCGCCTCCGCACCGGTCACGCGATTCTAACGTCAAAACGCTAGCTTACCGAGTCATTCCGAGTCAATGAAGAGTCTCAGGTCTGCGGTTACACGATGATGTCACGGCGTCGAATGTACGCTCCGAATTTGGGCCACAGATGACAACACGCTGAGTTTGCTTGAGTTCCTGGGCGATGCACTTTTATTTTGTATTCGTTGTGAAATTCTTATAGGCATTTGTCGTTGGCTTTATTGAATTAATTTAATCGTATTTCTCGAAATAAGTCTACTTCTCTGCACTTACCATTGACACGAAAGTATGCGAAATTTAGCCCGGTTCACCGTCTCCAAGCTGTTATGGGCCGGGTTGGATATACTTGCGACCCTTGTTTTAATGATCTACAGCTATCTTATCTGTCTGCACGACGTGTGAACTTATCTCTGGAGTGTTTCCTTTATAAGTGCGCTATTTACCGCCTACTTTACCGGCATGTCACCGCGGATAACATCTCATTCTCACGATCGGGTCTCAGAGGTGTTGTAAGACGTAGAGGCAGTCTGCAGCAGTCTGACTCATTAACACCAACGAGTGTGTTAAATGTTAATCATGTAGGGCTAGCGTAGTAGAGATACTGTTCTTTATGTGACTGGATGTAGTTAGTCGGCGAGCTGGGATATCATTCCGTCCTCGAACCAAAATTATAACCTGACGTGATTCGTCAAAAATCTCTGGATGGCAGTTTGAGTTTTTTTTTCTCTCTCTCTCTCTCTCTCTCTCTCTCTCTCTCTCTCTCTCTCTTCTCTCTCTCTCTCTCTCTTCTCTCTCTCTCTCTCTCTCTTCTCTCTCTCTCTCTCTCTCTCTCTCTCTCTCTCTCTCTCTCTCTCTCTCTCTCTCTCCCTCCCCCTCCCTCCCTCCCTCCCTCCCTCCCTCCCTCCCTCCCTCCCTCCCTCTCTCTCTCTCTCTCTCTCTCTCTCTCTCTCTCTCTCTCTCTCTCTCTCTCTCTCTCTCTCTCTCTAATGGTCTCACTGTGACCTTTTGACTTCTTAGATTAACTACGGATAGGCTTTGAAATAACTGAAACTACGTTACAATATTAAAGGGACTATCCCACCTTTAACATGGGGTTCGAGTTGAGATAGCCAAGTTTGCGGCGAGGTTCAGAAACCACTATCTATTTAGGTTGCAACCCCCGCGGCCTCTTGGTGTTGAAGAAATTCGTTCCCTTCATTTGAAAATGGGCCTTGCACAAGGCCCTATCTTCAACATGGAGCGACCGTTAGCGTGACGTCAATTCGTTTAGTCATTCTGATTTAAATGGGTTTGTTCGTTGAAAAATCGCCTAAAACTTGGTTTGAACTTTGTTGTGGTGCCTACAGAGTAAAAAGAATCAGCTTTATGACAGTAATGTGGCCTGGGGAAGGAGGTAATTTTGGGCTGTGACGTCACATATTTGAAAGTTTGTGTTTGGAATATGGGAAGCCTAAGATGTTTAATGAAAAATAAATGCCAGAACCGTGTTCCTGGTCATCCAATCTACAAAGTCGGGCACAATTTAACTGGTTTTAACAACATTTTAGAAGGTGGGATAGTCCCTTTAAGCTGGTCTGAAGTACAACAATTGTTTGCATTGGTCGCTGTTTTAGGTAATTTGGCTCGCTTTATCTATTTATCGGTACTCCTGGAAACTCGCAGAGGCAAGCGAATTACTCTTTTTTGCTGAGCGTTCTGCTTGAACTTGTAGCAAGACACTAATGGTCTTAGTGATTGTCGATAATGTGAATCGGCGAAATTCTGGAACAATTCTGGCCTTCACATACACACACAAAAACATGTTCTTGGAGTGCGTCGGTCGGAAAGGCACCGGTGTTTTCCCTGGCTCTGGTCAGACAGTTTAAGCACCTTGAAACAGAGGACCGTCGACGGTTCAGAAGGAGGATGCAGAACATTGCTATCACAGCCGGTACTCAAAGGGCAGACAATAGCATCATCATCTGCAGTTTCATCGAGCAGGGAGAGCAGTTAGCGGTGATTGCTCTGGGCGAGTTGTTGAGGCAACGTTTCCAGATCGAGCTGCTTTTTCAGTTCTACATTATCTTACAGTGAGCATAGCCGTTCTGTTTGTGATTTCGATCATCGCAAGATGGCTGATTGCTACGCTAATGACGGTGCCATCTTCGTTAAGGAGCACTGGGAATACGAAAATTACGCTCTTAACCCCTTTAATTAAGGTGATAAACGGCAAAATGAAGTGGTTTGGTAACATTGCCTCGATTTAAATATGCCTGGAAGAACGTTTGCATAAGTGCAGCGAGTGCAGCGAAAATAGTTTTTTTTTTTTCTCAGAGGCTTGCCTTTTTCGTACGAGACAACACCCAGTGTGGAAATAGAACATCAGCAGCAGGGTTGAAGCTTTCAAGTGGTCAGTGGCTTGTTGTTCTCAGTGTGCCTCCCATTGTTGGAGTGGATTTGTCAGATGCATTTTGTTACAAAACTTAGTACCTAACATGAATACGATCATGTAGTAGAGGCATATTTTTTTCGACACGTCCCGTGACGAAAAAAATGATATGTCTTGGGGTCTGAATGCCTATTCCAGATTCTGACTTACCAAAGTACCGTGACACTGACCGGAATAATATTTCCTCTCATTTCATGATGAATAACTTCAACATGTGTGTGGCTTTTACGAAGGTTGAGGTGACTGGTGAAATGAAAATGTTGTACTAGTTAGTACTTGTATGAACGTTTTTTTGTCTGCATTTTTCAGGTAAGGATGCTGTTACGTCACACCTCAGGCCCGTGGGTGAGGATATTTGTTGCCAGCCGGGTGAGTACGCAACAAGCCTCAACATCACCGACGCTCTACACTTGCAACTTACTTTTTTCTTACCATATTCTGTTTTTAGTATTTTCAGTACGAAACTTTTGGTGTCTTAATGCACCTTTGCTGATATGCCTCGTCTCCACCTGAGTTATTAGGCCCGAGGTCCAACAAATCACCGGGGTAGCTGAGGGTGGGGCATTTGTGGTGTTTGTCTCTCCCGCAGCGCCCGAAATTACAAAAATTGGCAGTTTTTTCGTATAGAAAGAAAACTTAACACTTTGTAATTAACTGTGCAGCTTATAGCACGCACAACAAAGGGAACTCCGAGTATTTTTTCTTAATCGAAGCACCTTTAACCCTCGCCGGACCTATTGGTTTTCTACATACGCGCCGGCCGGGGGGGGGGGGGGGCGGGTACGACCCCCCCTCGCCGTTTCGCCCCTGGTGGAGCTAGCGCGTCGCGGAAAAAACGAGCGTGTGCGCCGTTACGAGACGCAGAGATTGGTACCCGATTTTAAGGTCCTAGGTCAACCGGTGACCTCTGAGGTCAGGTCAAGTGCCCCAGGGTACGGTTCAGTTTTTGGTGAATAACTTCGCAAAAAACGGCCGCAGAGCGCCGATTTTGGCAGCATCGTGTTCGCCTCGCTCAGGCGCGTCGAATGATATACTTTTTGTCCGGGTCAGGTCAACTTGGGGTGTTGACCTCAGGTCAAGGTCAGGTCAGCACCCCCAGGTCACGAAGTTGGTCGAAAGAGGTCATGTCGCATATCATTCGATTCGGCAGGCCTTCCTGAGTCCATTGGTGCCTTTCCCGACTCGCTAGCTCAATTTGATCAAGAGTTATTGACGAAAAACTAATTTGACCTTGATGACGTCATAAATGACGTCACGCAAGGTCAATATTGCAAAAATGACGCATCTAACCTTGCAAGGAGTGCATCAAATCACGATTCTGTGTGCTTGAGATAGTTGGAGATCGTTCCCGGCGCCAGAATAGCAGTTTGAATTTTTCCCCATTGACTTATAATGGTGAGGTCACGAAAATGACCTGACCTCATATGACCTTTAGGAAAAATCCGAGATATACAAGTTGTGGGACTCATAATAGATACTAGATCCTGCAAGTTTCATTTCCCTGTGACATCTCCTCTGGCAGTGAGGGCGTTGCGAAGTTGCGACATCTGAAGACCGTGCAGAGGTTCACTTATGACGTCATAGGTCAGTGACCTGACCTGACCCAAAAATGCGGTTGGTGTCAAAAGATCCGGCTTGGATCAAAGGTCAGGTATGCCAAGTTTCAGCTCTCTATCGCCAGCGCGTTCGGAGCTATCGCGAAAAAACCCTATGGGGGGGGGCGGCACCCGCCCCCCCCCCTCGGCCGGCGAGGGTTAAGAGAGAAGTATCCCGTCCGCAACTTCTAAGTCACATAGATAACAAGTGTGTAATTACATGCGCATTGCATGTTTTGTTTTGCGCTGGCTATAAGGTACATTTTCTACCTTATGTTGTATTGTTGTTGTTTACCTTATGTTATATTATGTTGTAGGTATGTTGGACTATATGCGTTGCTGATTGAGATGGTTCTTTATTTGAATCAGCAGGACAGCATTCTCAGAAAATTTCATCAGATTGGTTGGCTAAAAATTACAGTTGATTGTATAGCAACGGTGTGTGTTCGAAACCAGTGGTTCTAGAAACGATCTGTTCAAGCCACGGCAATCGTTCTTCAGTTCTTGGTGTGCGTTGGAGGGAGACACAGACAGTCTCTGCCTACCTTGGTCAGGCTTCCCTGCTGTGAGGTCGGCATGCTGTACACTTGGGTGAAGACGGTGGTGGGCCTACTGTTGGCGGCCAACTTCTCCGTTCCTCTGCTGACGGTACTGTGTAATCGCTACCTCTGGGAGGAGCCCATGGCCGTGGTCGCCGGAAACATGTCCTTCACCTCCTTTCTCTGCGGCATCTTCATCATGCTGATCGGAATATACGACACATTCAGCTTCCAGAGCATCTCGCTGTGTCGGTTCCTGCAGTACAGTGGCTTTGCCGTCGGCATTGCGTTCAAAATGGCGCAGGTGTGCGCCGCGTTTGACCAGTTTGTTGCCGTGATGTACCCGCTGCGTCACTACTGCATAATGATACGGGCAAGACCTTGGCTCTTCGCCGCGATTTGGTGTACGTACGCCGTCCAGATCATCATCGGCCTGTTTGCCCACTTTCTGGATATGGAAACCTTCTCGGAGCACGTCGGCAAATCGAGTGACAACTCGACCTTCACAGGATGCCGCTGGGAGACGGCCCTGTCGAACGTGTACGCCATCTTTGTCGAGGTGGAGATGGTGTCCTTCTCCGCCATGACGGCTAGTCTTCTTCTTTACGTTGGAATAGTGGGCCACCAGCTCAAGACCAGGCTTCTGAGACACGCCCAACAGTTGCGTCGCAACAGCCGGGGAGGGGGCGTTGACGAGAACGAGTCCTTCTTCGACAACTACCGCGCCTTCAAGAAGATCGTGGCCGTTCTCTCGCTGACGGTTTCTCTGGACGTGGTGGCGCCCATCCTGCGCATCTCCAGTCGATGGTACCCCCAGCCGACGCTGAACGGACTCCTGCACCAGGTGCGCCTTCTGGGCTTCATTTTCGAGGGATGGGCGTACGGGCTTCTCAACGCCAAACTGAGAGCTGCCTACAGGAAGATACTCTGCGGAAGATTCACGCGCGTGGTGGTGGCCCCAGTTCCTGGTTCATGTAGAAAAGGTGAGGAACCCTCGTCGGGAGCACCCAGACTGGAGCAGATGGAAGTTCGCCCGGAACTTCCACCAGAAGCGCCAGGGCTGGAGCTGAACGAAAGGAGGCCCGGACTTTCACCTTAGGCAGGAAGGCCGGAGTCAGAGGAACGTCATCGAGATCATCCCACAGGCGCAGAGAGGGCGACATTGGAGGAGGGATAACAGCAGCCACCAGAGTCCTGGGCAGTGGCAGGGCTGTTCATCTCAGTGGCATTTGTAAGGAAGAAGGATAACAGCAGCCACCAGAGTCCTCGGCGGTGGCAGGGCTGTTCATCTCAGTGACATCTGTCAACATACATGCGTTGTTTCGATGGCAGCCACGCCGCTTTGTCCTGTTAGGCTCAAATATATTTAGCTAGACACAGGCAGGTCACATGTATATGTAGGATGTCACCAGTAGCACACCCCTACTCGGATTGTATTAACTGACGGGGTAATTGGCTATTCAGTGACGTTTATCGGTCAGAGCAGGACCCCGAGAAAAATTAGAAGAGTGATTGCCTTTGATTGCCTAGCAACCATGGAACAAAAAGCCTGTCAACACAGAAACTATCCGCAGTGACTGCATACATTGGTCTCAGTCTGCCCTCGGGTACTAGAGGAGCAGTCTGGTCTTTGCGGATCCCCCCATACAACTCTGTCCGCGAGATCAGCATGGTGTACGCGTGGGTGAAGACGTTGGTGGGTGTCCTGATGGCGGCCAACTTCTCCGTGCCGCTGCTGACGGTACTGTGTAACCGCTACCTCTGGGAGGAGCCCATGGCCTTGCTCGCTGGCAACATGACGCTCACGTCGACTCTATTTGGTATCTTCATCATGTTGATCGGAATTCACGATGTTGTTGGCTTTGAGAACGATGCCTTTTGTCGTTTCTTGCAGTACGGCAGCTTTGGTGTCGGCCTTGCCTTCAAAATGGCGCAGGTTTGCGCAGCGGTTGACCAGTATTTGGCGATAACCCGTCCTCTGCATCACTCCTTCATCATGATACGGGCTGGGCCATGGCTCTTTGCTGCCACCTGGCTTACATGGGCCGTCCAGATCATCATCGGCCTGTTCGCCCACTTTCTGGATATGGAAACTTTCTCTGAGCACGTCGGCAAATCGAGTGACAACTCAACCTTCACAGGATGCCGCTGGGAGACGGCCCTGTCGAACGTGTACACCATCTTCGTCGAGGTAGAGACTGTGACTTTGTCTCTTGTGACTGCCAGTCTCCTTGTTTACACTGGGGTTGTCGGTCACCGGTTTAAAAAGAATCTGCTGCGCAACAGACGACGAATTAGAAGATCGCAAAGTACGGGTGAAAACGTCGACAATGCGACCTTCTTCAACAACTACCGCGCCTTCAAGAAGATCGTGGCCGTGCTCTCGCTGACGGTTTCGCTGGACGTGGTGGCGCCCATCCTGCGCATCTCGAGCCGGTGGTACCCCCAGCCGATGCTGAACGGACTCCTGCACCAGGTGCGCCTTCTGGGCTTCATTTTCGAGGGATGGGCCTACGGTCTCCTCAACACCAAACTGAGAGCTGCCTACAGGAAGATACTCTGCGGAAGATTAACGCGCGTGGAGGTGGCCCCCAGAATGACACGGGAGAAAAGAAATGAGGATCCTTCACCTGAAGCACCAAGGCTTGAGCTAGAAGAAGGGCAACAGGAGCCGCCACCGCCTAGAATGCGAAGGCCAGAGTCGAAACGAGGGAACCTGGAGATTATAATGATAGCTTCTAGGCTGGAATTGGATGAAAGACAGCGAGAGTCCTCGTCAGCGAAGCCAGGGGGAACGTGAACAGCGCACAACAGGGATCTTCAACGGTCGTCAGTGCGCCATTTTCGCCGATAACAGGGGAAGCAGCTGCGTAAGCACTAAGCAGCGGCCATCCGCTTTCGTTCAGCGTGTTTTGTGAGGTGCAATTGGCTGGTACCCAAAAGACGCACAACTGATGTGAGTTCGCTACTTGGACTTGCGGGACTCCACAATATGCCATCTATTTCATAATTTCAACACACTCCAATGTTCGAGAAAGACTGTTGCTTCCTTGAGCTGTACCTCAAGCACACACAATATACATTCCACATACCATTTGTGAACAGTCTCATAGCATCAGTAAAAGTTGTAACTTGTAAGTGTATGGTTTTAAGGATTTTCTTGACCCTGTATTGGTGTCTCCACTAGGTGAAGAGCTGGAAGGAGACGGTTTTTACTGAAGCCTGGAAATAACCTCTTCACATGCTCTTTCTGTTTGGTATTCGGTGTCCTCTGCATCGATGTTGTATGTTTCGTAATTATGACAAAATTGATATGCTATCATAGTTCGTATGGCTCTTCTGCGTTAAGGCCTGGCTACACTATGCGTTTTCTGCGTGCGTTTTTGCAGGTTTGCGTGTTTTGCGTAATATCGTTCTAGGAAAAAAGTTATAAACAATATAATTTTTACTTTGGTTATATACAAAAGCTAATATAACTCTTATGTAACTAAAATTTAAGGTGAAAAACATCACAAAAACGTAATATCGTTCTTTTTTCTAGAACGATATCACGCAAAACACGCAAACACGCAAAAAACGCACGAAGAAAACGCATAGTGTAGCCAGACCTTTAGTCTATTTTCATCATGTGTTTTCAATCATGTTTTTTGTTTGTTATAACTTAACAGACACAATCAGGGTTGAAGATTCATATACAGTTGGTGGGCAGGTGCCCCACCGCTTGCCATTCTGCCTCACCAATAAGCGTTTGCCCCTACAATTTATGCTGATTAGTAGGAATTTGTTGCTTTGCAAATCAATCTTTTTCGCTTAGTGGGGCATTGAAACATCTTTGTATTGCAAAAAAAAAAAACTTTATGATAGGCATTTATTTCGTGTAGCATTTAATTCAGCTTGACAAGCGGTCATTGCAGTTTTAACGACTTTTTGCCCCGCCAACTTCCCTGGAAAAGCTCCACCCGTGGACACAATAGTTCCCCTATCAAATGTAGCATGTTTCCACAAAATCTTTCGTTATGCAGTGGCCAGTGGGTTTCCAATAAAATCCTTCATTGCAGCATAACTTTGCTAAAAGTGCGTCTTTTTTCAGTGCGAATTGTCTCCTGTCGCGTGTTCTGACTTCTGTCGTAATGTCCCAATGTGTGTTGTTGTTGATAGGATATCACGCCATGTATACGATATTCGTTCACTCTGCACCATGTTACAAATCACACGAGTCGTTTGTAGTGTGCCACGCCTCCACTCGACTAGCTGTTCTGACATTGAGTGGTTGTGCTGTTGGCGTGGTGCAATACTCAATACCAAAATTAATTCAAATACACGTCTGCTAATGTCAACAACCTGAATGTTATGAGCCAAGTTTGAGGGAATGATTGAACAGGACGGTGATTTTTCAGGTCAAAATGGATGAACAGGAACTTAAACTATGCACATTACGTAACAATGCTCGCTTTGGCACTGGTATGCATGTAATCATCCCACACATTTTTTTTATATACACTAGCCAGCCATCCAGTCCTACCAACAAAGACCACGCAAGCTGCCCCCGTATTAAGCAAATTTGGTCGGTACGCGCGGCTTGAATGGTGCATGACGGATACTGAAAAATATCGGAGATGTTTTTCACATTCCGAGCAAATCTTGACTTTGCACTATATTTGGTGTCGGTCCTTCGTCGGTAGGTTTTTATTGATTTTATCACGCATTGCATTGAAGGCTTCAATCATTGAGTTGAACATTCTGACTAAATGCGTTATTTTCCCGAGAACTCGCTCATTGCTTGTAACGCTTTAACACTGGCAGTGGATATATTTCTACGGGTGCATAACAGGATCACAAAAGCCGCTGAACATTTTTTACGTCTTGGATCTGAATGAGGATGAAACAAATCTTTCTGTATTTTTACTGAAAACCACTTTGGGATTTCCATTCTGTACAAAAATTTTAAGCTATAAGATAGACAAAATATTTCATGATCTTCAACAACCTTCACTGACGAGTAAACCTTTTCCGTGATGAAATGCGGTGGACGGCCGAATACAACAATTTGACGACGACAATTTCCAATTACAACGATACCTTGAGTTAGAGGGGAGGGGGTCAGTGAAAACGGTAAACTTCAGTGATCATCCTTAGCCGTTCTAGCACATCGGAACCCGCTCCAAATGGAAAGGGTAAGAAATTCCCACAAAGCAATTGCGCGTATGTTTTAGATAGGATAAAAATTGACCCTGTACGAACTACGATTGCTATGATTGCTCACATACATAAATACGTTCTACAAAGCAGCGCGAGTGGTGCTGTGGGCTGCCCAGTGCCCAGCTTCACTGGGGCGTTAGTTGACCCCTGTGACCTTTTGAAATGTCAGGGGGTCAGTGACGAGTGACGACCATAATCGTCGGTCCGCCAGAGCGCAGTCAGTTTTCTGCTGTCGGCTAACGCTGTTACAAAGGGACCACATTGCTCACTTTCAGTTATTTTCCTTATAATCCAGATTCTAAGACTTTGTCCCTGAATTAATGCTTTGGTAGCAGAGGATAGACTTTGGTCGCTGTATCTGCATTTTCATCATGCCAATATTGATCGCACAGTGGATCTAATGCTCATTTATTCTAGAGCAAACATTCGATTTCTGATATGTCAGTATATGTCAGTGATATGTCAGCTTCCTCACGCATTTGATCAAGGTGCGACATGATTTTCTTGCAGCCATAATTTCGAACCTGTTTACGCCGGAGTAGGAAATATCACCCAGTGAGAACGGGCTTGCCTGCGATGCTAGATTGCCGAGTGTGTTTGTTTTAGCCAGAGCAGATTGCTTCTTACCCTACACATTAAATTCCAGTATAATTAACTGCCGTATTGCGACCCCACGTTTTCTTCCTCTGCAGTTGCTCCTCACGTCACTCTGCAGGCTGAATTTCACCCTTTTTCTGTTCGCGTTTCGCTGCCCTGAGGCAATACCATTGACCTTAACCCCCTGACCCCTGTGTATGATAACTTAGTTAGTGGCAGCGTAACATTTGACTGATGGCAAGGCCGGGCGGCTGCCGGGGAGGAAAACGAAATGATGTTCTGCCAAAGCACATCACTGACCTTTTAGCATGGGGACGGAGGTGTATTTTAGTGTCTTCACGAAAATACAGAACACGAAGCCAGAGGCAAAGACAGTTCTTAGTTTTCCATGCGTGGCTACTGTAATTGCTTCATGCAAATGTCTTTGATAGCTTGAGTTGAATCTCGAACTTTATCGAAATTATAAATTGGACTTCACCTATGATAATAATCCTATTGAATTCGCTCATACCAATGCCCAATGCTAAGTGAGGTGACACCTTGCAAAGGCTCACAGTTGGTCCACGTGCTTGATTCTGCGATTGTCCTAAAAAAAAACTACACATGGTTCACCTCGCGAGTTTTTACGGGCAGCGTCAATGGCCTTCCTTGGATTTTTCAGTATAACTTTTCCTATCGTTCGCCGCTCCCTATCGAGCTATCTACTCCAGAAACCGGTTTTTCATTCAGTCGAACACACGAGGCGTATCGGGTCGGATTTAAATCATTACCGATGGGTGCCGTCATCACACCAAACATTGCCCTGCTGAGCATTGTGTATCCTGTTTTGGTGTTGACGTTCATAGTCAGTGACAGCTGGATGTGCAAGGATATAGATATCCGTAAGCTTCTATATATCTGCTCTGTAGGTATCTTTACATTTATAAATGCTTCGTAGGCTTACGTTGAAGTCATGGTTCCCTAAAGTTTTCTTACGCCTACCTCTGTATTACATTGAGGCATATCTCATCCAGTGTAGTTAAATCTTGAGGCTGCGTGGTACTTCTCTAATGATCCGTGAATCACCGGCAGACACAGAAGCTACTGATGACGTCACAGTTGGGAACTGTGACGTCATAACTCTGACCTATAAGTCGCGTGCTCTTGTCAGAGCGACGAATGGAGCTGTTGTTCGGGCGACGGCTGAATGCCAGATATTTTTGTGCGGTCGATTGGAGCTAGTTTGCCCTGACGTTGGGTGATATTGGTTAGGGTCTCTCTCTCTCTCTCTCTCTCTCTCTCTCTCTCTCTCTCTCTCTCTCTCTCTCTCTCTCTCTCTCTCTCTCTCTCTCTCTCTCTCTCTCTCTCTCTCTCTCTCTCTCTCTGTTTTAAAGAAATCTCTCTCCCTCCCTCTGTCGCATTTTCTCTCTTTCTTTGTCACTCACTCACTCACTCACTCACTCACTCACTCACTCACTCACTCACTCACTCACTCACTCACTCACTCACTCGACACTCATATTTGTGTTCCTTTCATCAACGCGTCTTGCTCCGCTTTTCATATTTCTGCAACCCGCAGCCGCATCAAATGTGCTCGATCTTCATCTTCCTTCGATATTTTTGGCATGGCTGGTCACAACTCCAATCAACAACGGAAATGAAAAACGAACTCCCCTCGTGGTGATACGGGATCAGACTTTCAACTAGGGTGTCCGTCCGATCGACCTCCCCTTTCCACCTTCTGTTTCCCTTCTCCTTTTTGCTTGCTCTGCCATCCACCACCGCGTCTATTTCTCATCTCGTTGCCGCCTTTGTAGTAGCGCCGTATCTAAGCTTTAGCACCTCGCGACCAAATTTGGCCAGTTGCCAAATTAGACGATACGAGATGTTGAGTTAGGTCCGATTGTGACGCGCTATCCCGTCCAATCAGAATTTGATTGTTGTCGGGAACTTAAGAGGAAAAAGTTTGTTACGGTGAAGTTTTATTTCGACTCCGGTAGCCTCATGTTGAATAATAGATTTGGTTGGGTTCTCGTGTATCATAAATGCCGCGCACGAAAAAATAAAGTTCAGTATCTTTTTCAGTCAAAGAGGAAAAATGTGCAAAAATCTTGCAAAGTGCTTGAAACTAGATCTCTGCCCTCGTCTTTTGTAGCAAGTTTTGAATGCATCGTTATTGTGTATTGAGTTCTTGAGTTTGGGTACATTAAGCTTAAGCAGACAAACGACGAACGGATCGGTCGGTGAGAGGAAGTAAATAAAGGTAAACATAAAAATATGCTGAACTGAAAATGAATAAACGTTTCAGAGAGCCCTCGTTCTACCCAAAAGTCCAATTTTAAATTTGTATTGAGACGAGTCGAGGGGACGTTTCTAAAATGTGCCGATGACTGTGTAGGTATCAAGCGGCAGCTGTTTCGGTCAACGATAGTCCCAGCTGCCTTTGGAAACGTTAGCGGTACCTATTTATGATGCTAATTAGTATGACTGAGGCAAATGACCTCAATGCTGGCTGTTACAGGCGCCTTCTTTGGTGTTGAGAGTTGATTTACTTCCAATCCATGAGCAACTGGCTGATGCAAGCGCGACTCGGTGCAACCTACTTACTTACATAATGAGTCGTTTCCTCGCGACTCGCCGATCGCCTCTCATGAGCGCACTACAGCCCTCCCCACCTCCCGACCTTGGTAGCTCCTGACACCTGGCGGCAGATCACACAACCTACGCTTCAAACTCACTCACTAGATGACAGGCATGTCGCTATCCGACCAAGGCCTCCCGCGACGCGATCACGTGCTGAATCTCGGCCGCGGCGTAAAGCCTCCGCGGGCTCCGGCCTTCGCGAGGCTGCGGCGCATGGACTCAACAAAGGCCGGGATCTCCGCGGCCGTCAGCGAGACGCCATTGCTGGCAGTGATCTCTGGGTGTCACTGGTGCATTGGTACAAGGACGTTTGTGCGAGGCCCGCCCTGTGCCCAGTGCCCAGTGCTCAATGATAGAACCTTGACCTGGCACTGGCGTTGGGCAAGACGGATCGCTAGCCCGGCGGTATTTATTGTGAACTTATTTGGGAGGTGCTCTGCCTAAACTCAATTTCATTCTCCTCTTCCAAGCCTGATTTTTTTTTTACAGCGAATTGGTTTCTTAGGAGGCCTGGAGCCCAGAAATAGGTAATATCTGGTTACCGAGCCAATATCTAAGTTTGCCTTTCTGTGTTTATAATTGCTATCGTCACCGCCGCTGCGGCCTCTAACACGGGCGTCGTCTGCTCACCACGTGCTTTAGGGGAGAGGGGAGGGGGACTGGGGAGGGGTGTCCGGCCCTCCGCCAAACGCTGGGTAGTGGGTAAGCCCTGCCTGCCACCTGGCCCCATCCCCCCCCCCTGTCCCGCGCTCATTGTAGTTCCCGCGCGGCGGCAGGGGCGGCTCCAGGAACACAAAGCGGTGGGTCGGCTCGGGACTGAACGAGCATTGATCACAGGGAGGCTATAAATGGCCAGTGGCTCTCAGGAGACGCGGTAAGAGCTCGTCTCCCAGTGAGGTTTCAGATGGAGAGGGCTGGGGAGGGGTAGGTCAAGTGTGACACAGAATGGAAGCCCATTGGGGAGTGGACTTCAGGGCTCTTGGGAATGTAAATATGAAATATAAGGTAGAAATATAAAGACAGCGGTGACTGGTGAAGATATCTTAACCCTCGCACGACCAGGCCATTTCTCATAACACGAACGACCAGGGGGGGGGGGGGTTGTTACGACCCCCCCCCCTGGCGTTTCGAAACGGAAGGTCGTAGAGCTTAGCGGAAAATACCAACGGATTGCTCTCAACGAGATCTCGCGATTGGTGGTATATTTTTTGGTCCTAGGTCAACATTTGACCTACTTATGACCGGTCAAAGGTCAAATTTTCCGAAAAAATCAAACTTTTTCAACTTTCCGCGGCGATTGCGGCAAAACGGTGGGAGATATCGACTTGAAACCTTCACTATCGTGTTCCTTGATCAATTCTCTATCGTTTGGTATGTATTTCGTTTCCCTAGCTCTAAAAATGGCGCGTTGGGAGCGCCGGAAGTCGGCAAGGTCACAGTCGGCGGCAGAAATTCGAAAAATCAAAATTTAAATTTTTGAAATCTGATTGTATTTTTGGATTTGGGAGGTCCATTTGCTCCCTATAGAAGCTAATATTGCTGCATATTCCCATTGAGGTGACAAGAATTAGCAAAATAGTGGTTCGGGCGCTTTTCAAAAATAGTACCGGACGCTGTTCCTCTTGTGACGTCATAGCTCCGTGACCTGATCTGACCCGGTCAATTTTCTTGCACCACACGATAGCCAATGCTTGCCCCAACATGCATGGGAAGTTTCATCACGATCCATCAAACAATGTGGGTATCACCGGCAGAAAACCTAGGGATTCGGCGCACACGTTTGGTAACTGTCGGCCGGAGGCTGTACCTCTTATGACGTCATAACTCCGTGACCTGACATGACCCGATCAATTTTTTTTTCGGTAAAAGATGCGCAAAGGTTGCCCCAGAGGGTATTGAAAATTTCAGCCCGCTACGACAAGCCGTTTAGCGTGCACTTCGAAAAAACCTCAGGGGGGGGGGGGGTTGATACAACCCCCCCCCCCCCCTAGGCGTTCTAGGGTTGATCATGGACTGAGCTCACACAGTAGAAATTGGACTCTGGGAAATATCAATGTAAAAAAAAACGAAAACATCAATAAATGGAGTTTTGTAGAGGTTTAGCCGAACTTTTGGGACGATATTTTCTCATGAGGTGGATGATAAACGCTATAACTTCATATCCCGACTTTGGTAATGACCTAGTGCACAGTTGAGTATACCTTAGTAGGGGGAATACGTACGACAGCGTCATAGACCGCCGCGGTGATACGGTGTCACCGCTGATATGTCAGATCGGCCGAGTATCCGGTCTATATGGAAATGACGACCGATCGACCGCCGTAGCCCAGTGGTAGGAGACCTGCCGTGGAGACAGTGCGGGGGTCCACCATCCACTATAGGAGACCCGCCGTGGGGGTTAACCATCCACTATTGCTATAAGAGACCCGCCGTAGCCCAGTGGTAGGAGACCTGCCGTGGAGGCAGTGTGGGGTCCACCATCCACTATGGGAGACCCGCCGTGGGGGTCTACCATCCGCTATAGGAGACCCGCCGTGGGGGTTAACCATCCACTATTGCTATAGGAGACCCGTCGTCGCCCAGTGGTAGGAGTCCTGCCGCGGGCCTAACGTGGGACTCTACCGTGAGGGGGGAGGGGGGGACTGCGATTGACAAATCGTGGTGCCTCTGCCCATCTTGGACTCAGTGTGCATACCTGACCTGGTCAATTATAGTCGAAACTGGTGCGCTTTCGAATTTAATAAAATATTTTAATGAATGCTTGGTACTTAATGCAACACTCGCCAATGTACCCAGTGTTAATGTGTTTTAATGACTCATCCAAGTCTATGGGTGAAAAGGCATGGCCGATGGTAGCAAATAACTGTCTTGACTCGAATTGACAAATCCTCCCATTGCTATATGCCCACTAGCTATTTTGACTTTAACCTATTACCTATAACAGTTCATTGAATCACACATTTTTAGATACAGCCTTACTTACCTCCAGTAAAAAGTACCTCGATATTGTCGGCTAGTATTCCTCACATCTGGGTCAAACGTTTCGTTGATTCAGCAGGCACGCTACAATCAGTGGTGAAGTGCACAATAGAACTGGTTTTGGGAAAAGAACGAAATAAAATGGACGATTAGCTGCATTGTGCTTTGACATCGGTAAAACACATTGTCGAATCCTTATCGACGACCTTGATAATTCAGCCAGAACTTGTTCCAAGCTCTGCAAATATGTAGTTTTTATGTAAGACTGCTTTTGAAGACGAGGGTATATTCCGTTGTGCTTTTTAAGAGGCGATGAGAAAAGCACGAGTCATTTGGACGGCAAGATTAAATACGTATTTCCTGTTGTAGTATCACATGCCTATGTGACCAATAGCACCAGTAGCACCACTGGAAATCGATTGAAGCCTTAATCCACACCGCGGCATAAATTAACACCAACATGACAACGATATCATTCATGTGACCTTCTGTTCAGTAATTAACGTTAGTCGCGTGCCACTGTGGCCAGAGGTGGCGCCATTTGCAATGCAGATTCGCAGCCGTTCCCACAGTGGGTCAATGTTGACCGAGCCCCGGGATCGAACCTGCTCCCCGACCTGATCGTGCTAGCTCTGATTCTGATCTTATGCTTGATCTTGATCACTTGACTCCCCAGTCCCTGACCCTCGCGCATTGACCCCTTCTACCCCAGACTGTCCCCGCCCTTGATGCTCTGTGGTCTGCTTCCATGACTGCCATGACCCCCTCATGACTCCCTCATGACCCTCATGACCCTCTCATGACCCTCTCAATCCCTCTGACCCGCTCGATTCTCAGCTCTTTCTAGCCTGACTGCTGCTTCACACCTCCGCCCGATTGCGCCGTGTATTATCCAGAGTGGATCTGCCAGCCGATATGGGATTGTTCTAATTTATGCAGTGCGAGGAGTCCTGTATTTCAGTGTGTAAGAGTCGAACGAATGAGTGTAAACCTTCGAGTGTTTTATTGAATATCCAAACTCCGAGATTTATACGCCTGTCGTCTTCGTGAATCCCGATTATTGCTTTGCATCATTTTCAAGCATCATGTTGCGTGTTATAGATGTGTCTTTGAAGTACTTTATTCGATGGAAACCGTAACTCAACATTTTTTAACACTCATTCAATGTTACAACATTCCCGGGGACCTCACTGTCAAATTCTGTCCTGTGATCCCGTCCCCGATCATCTAACAGGGTCGACGAGTCCTGGACTATTGAGCACGTGCCTCTGATCTTAGCTCTGCTCACTCTATCTCCTCTACAGTAGCTGCCTGCCAGGTCTCATCGTTCTGTGTCCTGCCATGTAGAGAACGTTGCCAGATCCATCGCTCCGTGACGTAGGTAGTGAATGTTGCCAGATCCATCGCTCTGTGTGTCCCCCGTGACTGGCAGCGGTAACGGAGTGGTACCGACTTTGATGTTGAGCCGCACCGGATGCCGGGGGAGGGGAGGGGGCTAGTAAGGGGAGGGGTGATCCCCGACCCGCCCATAAACATTAAACACCGTCCTTGATCCGGGGAAGTGGCCCTGGGGTATAATGGGGGCTTTGAGTGAGCTGTGTTGTAGGGATTTGTGTTGGGTAGCAGCAGTGCTTTTTTTAGACTGACCATTTTTTAAATTCGATTATTCAACGCATGACGCAACCGTTCTTAACCTTTTTTAGATGTTTTTCTTTTTCTTTTTCAGTTCCCTTGTCATGCTGTTACTATGCAAGCCGGTGAATATTTGCGAGTTTATTTAACTGATGAATCTCGCATAATCTGACCCATAATATGATGTTGACTCACTGAAGATTGCGTTTTCTATAGCAGATCTTTGGGGCAAAATCACTTACCTATAAGATTTATTTAATGGTTACGCGCTGATGTGCGTCTCGCGACTCGCCTGCCATTCATCTCAGATATTTCGATCTGAAATGATCTGGTCTGATTTGTTCTGCTCTGGCTTGGCCCGGACGGGTCTGATCTGGTTTAGTCTGGTCCAAACCAGCTCGGGGCACCACACCACAGGCGTCTCTGTCCTTTGAGACATCAGCTAACGCCAGCAGTCGTATGTAATACGACGAACCCCAGACGAGACACCTGTGACGTCACATATGCTATAGCAAACATATGACATCACAAAGGGGGCGGGTGTCACCGTTAACTGTGTTCTTGCCAGACGGTGGGTCATGGGTGCATGCGTACTTTATGGTGCATAGCGTATGCATACGTGCATGGTTCGTTTGAGTTTTTGTGTCCGCAAGGCCGCAGGATTTCATTCGGCGGGTAATGTGTTGTGAAGAAAAAGGGAACAGATAGAAACGAGAAAGTGCAAATATCATGACATCACAAACGGAGGACAGTGTAAATAAAAACCAGAACATTTAGATGCCTACTTACCCGGATTCTAGAGCAACATAATACCTTACGCTGTGGTACTGGAGGCTGAGATTAAGGTCATTTTGCAGATATATTCGGTCGAGAAGATACACTGTAATTTGTCGGGAACTGTGGCGACGAAATAGCTATTTGTAGCACCGCGATGATCAGCAGTTCATTATATTTATGCGGCCCGCAGATCGAGAGGGGAGCTGTTTTAGCGTTAACTGCTGTCTCTGAGAGGTTATAGCTCATAAAATGTCGTATCGAGTAGCGCACTGGTGCTGTTTTACCTCAGAGTCCATTTGGCGTCCGAATGGACGGGATTTGTAGTATTTTATTGATTTGTTTCTGTGGTGCAGTTGCTGATAGAACAGTTGTTTAAAAAATCCTCTTTCCGTAGCTATTTTATCACCGTCTCAGGATTTTGAGCGCGGGATGTCGCCTTCTCCCTTCAAAGTTCTATTTCCTTTCCCATCCTCACTCCTCACTCCTCACTCCTCACTCCTCGATCCCGCAGCGCGCGCGCTCGGTCTCCCCACCGTATGTCCCCCCACGAAGCGGAGTCTGGACGCGCCCCTGCGCGGCGCAGTCAGCTGCTGCGCGCGCGCCGCCACGGCCGCCAGCGGCGGACGCCGCGCCGCCGCCAGCTGACGACTGTGAGCGTCCCGAGTGCGTTGTGTGGCGGGCCTCGTGGCGTCTGTGTAGCATTTGGAGCACGTGTGGTGGCGCTGAAACTGTGAGACGTCGTACGTGGGGCTCAGTGAGTTTGTTCTTCGTGTGGACAAGATTTGTGAGGAGTTTCGGAGGATCAGTGATCTTGCGTGAAGTTTGTGTTGTTCGCTGCAAGTTTTGTGGTCGCTGAGTGCTGTGATTTCGGTTTCCGTGACTGAAGCGAACGGTCGGCGCCCGCTCGCTCGCACGCCGATTGTCCGTGAAACTTTGAACGCACTGCGGGACGGCTCGAGGCGCGGAGCCGTAGGATTCGTGTCGGTCGACGAGAAAGTAGCAGGTATGTTCTGGAAAATATCGGGGAAAATACTGGGAAGTATTGCAAGGAGGTCTGGTCCGTACCGCTCCTTCTCCGCTTGTTGTTTGGCCTTTTGTATTTGATAAACAACGGCTAGACTTTCGGAAGGCTACCACAAAGCAGAAAGCTGCAACTTTGGGTGACCATTGTCAAATGAGTGTAATTGGGTTTTCAATTTAAAATCATTTGAATATGAATTTTTTCATATCATAATGTGCGCGACTTGGAGAGCGATTTTAAGCGATGTTATATCAGAAAATGTCAGTGAGATTCCTTCTGTAAGTTGTTACCTCGTCGCATTACGCACCTCGAACGCTCCGGTCGCTGCCTTGCCTGCCTCTCTTTCTCCCAATTTAGTGGCCTTGCTCGTCGTGAGACCGGGGAAACACTCGTCCTTGTGCTGAAAAACGGGCTGTTCACTTCGGCCTCCGGCTCATTTTGTGTGTGGCCTGACAGTGTTTTTATCTAGTGTCAGGTCCAGGTGAGGTTACCCCAAACTTGTCAAGGAAAACTGACTTATTTTTGTCCAGACGACAGTCGAGCTCAGTGAAAACTAAAATTAGCTGAATTCACAAAACCAGTGAGTGACCAAAATTCGACCCTTTGAAGAATTTATTTTCTTTTTTACCTACGCTACCCATGACATTACATACTTTTCTTTCCTGGTTCATATGCCAAGATGGGTGGTAATCCAAGCTCAAAAATGGAATCGACACGCAACAATCCGTACCTTCCGTAAATGTCCATTCTATGTTGGCACATTAGCCGACGTCAAGACGTCGAATCACGTAAAGAGCCCATTTTATCCAGCCCCTGTCCATGACTTCATGTTAGCGACGCTCGTCGACAGTTGATGCCCGGTTGTCATGGAAACCGATCGTCACATCAAGTGTGGATTACCTGGCGTACAGCGTGGCGCGCTATTTTGAGCGGCCACCCTCGTGGCGAGGAATTAGTGACATTCCTGGACATTCCGTGACATTTCAGGACATTCCGTGACAGATGAATATCTGACGTAACCGTGAGCTGAAAATTGGCCGATCTAGGGCTGTGCTCTGCTCGGACTATTGGCTCGTGATGTATAGAGACGATTCAGTTGGATTTATTCTTTGCTAGTATCGTCGAAACTAGACTGGGGTGGTGTCAATGGGATAGATGATGAGCAGCATTGAGTGATATGAAGTTCGTTTCGCATTTCTTGAACGCCTGATCAGTGATCACTCAGGCGTTTAGAAAATATCCAAAAGTAAACACCTTTTCGGCTTAGATATTCAGATTTTTTTTGGAAGCAGCCCTATTGTATTTTTAATTCAGTTCCATTTTGTTTTAAGTTGAATGTTTCCATTTTTAATTACGGTGTCGCGTTGCTCACACTCAGTCAACACTTCTGAAGAAGGATGACTTTCAGAATGAACCATTGCTCCTTTTTCTTGAAAGAAGTGTTACACAATACACATTGCATTGCATAACGCGTTGGGATATCACTGAAGAGAAGATACCCTACGGTCCGAACGGTGAACTGTAAACGAATTGTCCTCACCGACTGTCGCAATACGCGGAGGTGTTACTCGCCCCGAGACGCCCTTGAGTGGAGGTGTCGAGCCCCGCGCGTGCCACGTGCCCGCGAGACGCGCAGACCCCACCGCACCTTGGACACGCTGCGGACAGGCGCGGAATCAGCGACACGAAACAGGGAGGTCCCTGAAACGAATATGTCACGTTGTGGGGTGTCATGCTTTGTCTGCTCAGATTGCTTTGTTGCAAACATTGCATGACTGAGAAAAGTGACAGGTAATGCTTTTGTTTTGGGTCAAAACAGAGGTGCACCCCTCACGAAATAAGCTGGATGCGCCCCTGGCCGTGGCCTCGCAGTGACATATGATCATCGGAGCTGCGAAATGGCCGCGTGCTCTGCGTGTTGTTGGCCTGGTGAAGTTGAGAACTGAATTCAAGATGGGTGATTTGTGTTAGTGTTTCTTCAGGCTATGCATCATCCCAGTGCGCAGGCGTTTCGCAGGGGTCGTGTTCAGGGCCCGCAGCCAAGCGATAAAGAACAGCGGTGTTTTTATCCGGCGAAGGGGTTACCATATATCACGTAAATGGTTCAGAGTGTCTGCGGCTCTCAGTCGAATATTACAGTTTATTTGTCACCACGAGTTATTGGCTGTTTTTTCTGATTAATGCCGAGAAAGTGTTTTCGATTCATCTCGAGCATTTTGGTGTGGGTAAATACTAAAGATATAAATTATGATCAGTAATGGCCATTGGAATACCACAACTATAGCAACATTTTTAAGAGCCCTTTACCATATACATATCCTTTTTTCAAATGAAATCGGTTCTCGCTGCTGCTGGTGGAACCTAACGTCACTACAGAAACTCGGCGAGCCCGCACCACTTACGTTACGGCTTCAAACTCCACACCGGTTCCAAGTAGTCACGTTTCGTCTAAAACCGATTCTCCTGTATTGTTGAGTTCGTGGTACTCGATTAACAATAGAAGACCCGTGTCTGTCTCAACTTTGTAACCATGTGCCGGTGACAGCGGGTCCTTCCAAATCTCTAGCCACGTGTCTGTGTTGACCCTGATCGGCATCGATCGCCTTCGATCGAGTCTGGTCTGGTTTGGTGCGTCCAGTGGCGGACACGATATGATTTTCAATGACGTGACATCTGTTCTCTGGAGACTAGCATGGCATCTACGACTGATTCATTTTCCGTCTTTCTTTACCCTCCCATCCTTCTCTCATCCTTCCTCATTCCAATATTCGTCTGTTTCTCTCGTCCTTGAGTTGGGTGTTGTTAACGTTTTTAAGCTGTATACTCGAGATGAAATTCTGTCAGAATTGAAGCAGGAACGTCGATAGGAAGCTGGCAAGAAGGGAAGATTCCCTCTGTTCTTGCCAACAGCCTTTGTCGGCTGTTGCCTGAGACATCTTTATGAGAATTTGATGTGATTGGAAGTTTGACGCCGGACGGGCCAAGTGTCTTGTTTTGCACCGCCGCGCGTCTGAAGACGTCGCCTCAAGGAGGTCCAGACTTCACAACACCCTCCGAAACGAGCCTGCCGAAGGTTACAGTCGTAACTTTGCTGACACGTCATTGAACTCTGTTCTCCATAAGAGTGTGGTCCAGAGTGCAACACACATAAACAGTGTCGTGTCGTGCGTGTTTGTGTGGGTGCGTGTCAGTTTACATTTTCGGGTCGTTCCATTTGTAGATGCGGAAAAACAGCGTAGTAAAATGCCCGTTCGCGAAACTTGTAGCTCCGCGTTGTAAGTTATTTACCGTAGTAATTCTGGCGATGCTCTTTTCACACGGTTATTCTTTTCTAATTATTCTGATTGAAGGTTAAAATTACGCTCTTAAATTACGTTTGACGTCGTAATAGCTTTACCTCTACAATTAACCCGAAGGTTGATGTATGAGTTTGGTGGATGGCCCGGCAGTTCCGACTGTCCTGTCTGCTGAAAGACTCGCGAATGCCTCCCTGAAAGACCTACCATCACAGAGGTCTGACTTATGAGCAAAACTGATGCATCGTGTGCTGGATTCAACAAATAACGCTCAACTGTCTCCAACTAGCAGTTAGTGGACTCCCAGAAGTTCAAACATAAAACAAGTTGGGGTTTGATAATATTTATCCAACCCGGAAGCGGTTATCGTGTTCTAAAAGCATCTGCAACTACCACCGCCTTCAAAAACATTGGCTAATTCTGTCAAACTTGCCATGTTTCCGAGACACATGTTTCACTTGGCGTGCAGTTTGGTGACAATGCCGAACCAGCGCAGGATGGTGAACGACGTACAGTGACAGCCAACGACCAACAAAACACACGTTTATTGCGACGGGAAATGGCCGAAATCGGACAACGGACGGTTTTAGGACAATATCGGACACAGGTCACCATTCGAGTCACTCGTCGGGGTGAGGGTTTGATCCCGCTGGGGTCGGCATTTGACCCCGCATTTTGTCGGAAACCGTGCCCTCGCACCGTTCTGCTCTTGACTGCATGCTGTGCCTTGCCTGGGCTTTGCTCGAATTTGACGCTCTTACCCGTCTAGCCAGCATCAATCATTTCTTCTCTTATATAGAAAACCCTCATCTCCACAGACGCTGAAGTGACTCACCTTACTCCCGTGTTCCCTGTGCCTTCAACTCGCCAGTCAGGCGCAATCTCCCCCAATCCGTACCCTTACACCCCGCGACTGTCGGTCACGGGTGACGGGGTCGTGAGGTGACGTGTCGGTGGCACCCCCCATCGACCTCCGGCAGCTCGGTGTCGTTCGCGGGATCAGCGGCCAGCGCACACGCCCCGGGGCATGATGGCCTCATTTCCTAGCCGTGCGATCGTCAGCAGGGCTGTTTGAAGCGGCGACCTGCTTTCAGAGCCAGATAGGCCGGCTCGTAAAGGTGGTCCCAAATCTCTTGGAGTGTGCATACGCTGCCCCTACTCGGCTCGACTACTTGGCCTAATGGAGGGCCGCTTTGTGAAGTTTGCGATGAAACGAGGAAATTGCTGAATTTGCGCTTCGACGTCTTTTTAAATGACTTTTTTTGTCTTGTTTGTTCCATTTTTATTACTGGAGAACGGAAAGGCAAAGGGCATTTCTTTGTCGCCCCTTGTAATAAAAAAGATGAAACGTTTTATTTCTGACGGCATGTTTCTCGTTTCCACTTATCGGTCTTCCTATGACATACACGTACCCCATGCCACCCGGTGCATACGATATCTCTGGATTTTAAAGCTAGTGTTTGAAGTAAAAAATAACCCTTAATCTTTAAAAAATATTAATATTTCCGTGTGTTTCTGTGTGTGTCTAACGTGATCAGCTTAGCATTCAAAGCTCGTAGCCAAGGCCGGCTTTGATCCATGCAGGCATTATCTCGTGATGAGAATCCTGTTGAAGCAGCTTATCTTCCATCTCCCCCCCCTCTCTCTCTCTCCCTCTCTCGCTGTCACATTTTGCAGCGACCAACACCAGCTAAAATGCTATCATCGCGTGTTGCATCTAGCGCATCACATTTCCAAACAAATGTTTTCGTTTTGGGCAGCTGTCCATCATGCATATCGCGGCCTCCATGGAAGAACTCCCGGTGATGGCAGAACATGTGACAAAACAATGGTTTGACCCGGTGGCACTCGTCTCTCGGCCAGCGCGTGCCCGGCATACGGTGCTCCCTTGCAAGTCGCGCCACAGAGACACCTGTTGTCAGCTCACGAGCGACGGTTGCGTCATCTCGGTATTCATGAACCTGTCTGGTTGACGGGGCTTCAGAACCGGTGTGGTTGCGTCGAGGGAGCTGGTTCTGGTTCCGCGTGCTGCGAGTGGGGACAGTGGTTACGGGTGGAAGAGATTTTGACATGGGGTGGTGGGGGGACATCCTTTTCCTGTTGCATAGTATAGTGGCATGGAGGTTTCGTGTCGTGGCAACTGATCGCGGTAAAAGTTGAGTCTTCTCATCACCCTGTGGGACATGTAAGATACCAGCTCGCTTCAAGTGCCGTCAGATGTGGCATTGATGAGCGTAGTTATTATAGCTGTGCCATTTTTGTAATGCACATGGACGTAGCTAAGCTCCATCATACTTCCTTGGCATATGCTGCGCACGTTGCACTTTTTGATTGAGTGATCTTTCCTAAAAACTACCCAGTGCGGCGTTTTTCGCAATACAATCGGTCGAAGGCTGGAAAGACCTCCATTTCTTTGTGCTGTACGTGCGCCGTCGTCAGAAATAGAGTCGCGTTCGGCGTTTGTTTATGTCGACTCACGGCGCGTGTCTGATTAACAAAAGCTGGGCCCGCTGGGTCCTTGCCCTGCCCTGGCACATACATTCTGCTCCTTTGTTTATTCTGTCCTTTTTAATTGCAAACACGGGTAGGAAATGTTTTTTTTTCGCATTTGGGCTTGTTTTGTGCTGAATGTGACAGGGAAACTTATCGAATCTTTTGTTTACGTGCAATCTCTACCGTGTGGTATGCTCGATTTGCCGAGTGCCAAATGCAAGTCAGAGCATTTCTGCTTTGTTATCCTGAAAGGTAAGACACGTATAGTCGTATAGTACAGTCAAAAAAGGCATTTTAACTGGCAGTTCTTCGGCAGGGAATGTTCGAAATACCTCCGATCCGCTCATTAGCCTCATTTGTATTTTACGTTGCACGCCATCTCCTCTCCCCACCGTAGAAGAACGTCACTCCCGCGTCCCGTTTGCCCCCCCCCCCCCTGGGTGGCCCCGATTTCAGACTGTTTGTTATGCCTGTGTGCCCCATGTCGCCGGGGCGGGCGGCGTCTCCGTGCCCCGTGCCCGACTGATGCGCACCCCGCGACGGCCTTCCACAAAACGCCCGCGTGTGTTTAGGTTGGGCACCGGGTCAACTGAGGGTAATGGGCGCGGCTTCAGGGAAACTAGCGGTGCTGGGTTCGCGAGGCTCATGTCTGGAAATTCGGTGGGTGTGGGTCTTGCAGGCTTGTTGAGATGTGATTGACAGTTCTGGAGGGTAAGCGCCAGAAGTGGAACGAAACGGTCACGGATAAGTCTGACGGTGGGGACTAAGCACATTGCGAAAGTCGCCGAAACTTTGCAGCTTTTCAAATACCTACAAGAATCAATTTTGTTTTCTTCGAGGTCTTATATATTCTGATTCTAGTGTTCATATGAATGGTGTTCACTGGATATCACTAAACAACATCTCCATCATTTCAGCCTTCACATTCCTAACTAAGCACACCCTTCCGCTCGCCCCTGAATCCCGTTTCCGCCTTCCTCATCCTTCCGTTCTCCTTAGGAGGTTCCTGTGTGATCGTTAGCATTTCCACGGGCTCCCTTCAAATGACGGCACGTGACTGGGTCTTAACACCACGGCTCTGCTGTGTAGCCAGTAATGACGACACTTAGTCCGCTAATGTGTTTGCTCTGTTCGGGATGGCAGTGCAGTAATGCTGGATCGTTTTAATGCCACCCTGCTGGATCGTTTACTAAGGGCTGTTCAGGGAAGTGTTCTATGTGCTTACGCTTTGTGCGTGCGCTGAACAGTGTGTTGTTCTGCGAGCGGAACAATGCAGCTGGTTATATCCGGGGCAACATCGACATGGGCTGTGTTTGAGCGTGATGAAAATGGTACTGTCTCTAGTGGTGATGGTGCACGCTCTTTGTTGCTTTGTAGCTTCAATTTTGGTGCCAATTTTTAGTTTAGATAATTGAGATGTATGGCTCAAGGTCACCATGCCATAACATCACACAGTTTTGCGTTTTTAACCACAGACGTGTGCCATTGTGGGCTTGTCATCCGTCCTGCCAGGAATCAATCAATCGGAGTTTGTGTGCCCATCAGCCTCCGTTTTATTTCCTAGGTCCAATCCAATCAGCCGTTCCATTTCGCTCACTCTCTGCAAACTCCTCTGGAAGCCGGATTTCTGAGGTCTGCTACCTCAAATATTTGCCTATTTACCCGTACAAATATTGGATCCGAAGCCTTTGCGAGAATCCGTTTGATGATTTTAACGACCCAATCGCTTCCGAGCCATCATCCCCAAACGAGCCTCATCTCAGGCTCTCAGCTTTTGCCGTAACTACAGAGCACACGCGAGTATACCTATGAAGCATATTCGTTGACTTACCCACCGTAGATACATGATTAAGTAACTACGTTTTGCGGACGGATTTTCCCCATCAGCTCAGCATTGAGATCTGTTTGTAATGTGTCTCTATTTGGCATGCTGACTTATCCTTGCTAGGTGATCTGGTGCAGTGTCCATGTCGTTCCTTGCCCCCGTTTTCCTTTGTTCTGTGTTTAACCTTCAGCAGACCTCCCCGGGCCAGGAATTTGCCAAGGCCACGCCCACTGTCGGATGCACGACGCTACTGCCGCTCTCACCCCGCTATTCGGGACTCCTGGGCTTCTCGTTTGGCCACATGTGTAGCCCGTCTCTTTCTTCGTCATCTATGTCGCCGATCTCTCTGGCTCTTTCCCTCAGATCTTAGGCTTTGACCGTGCGTCATTTCGCTGTCCCTGCTTCTTGTCCCTTCTGTATGTATGTATGTACAATGTATGTATGTATGTATGCATGTATGTAATGTATGTATTGACATCAAAAGCCTTCCACATATGGCGTGGCGATTACAGCTCATCCCCTCATCCCCTCGTTCCTTTGTTCTATCTGTCCCTGTCTTCTTCCTGCTCTTCGTTGTTTATTTCCTTTGTCCCTTCGCCTCTGTTCCTGCATCCCTGCACATATCAGTTTTTTATAAAGGCACATTTTTGCGCCTATTCTTTGGATAAAAGCAACGTCCTGTCTCTTTACTTTCAGCCATTCATCTCACCCTTCGTCCCCTTCTATCTGTCTCTCCTTTGACGTCATTGTATCCTACCTCTCCGTCCTTCCCTTCCACCCTCACTGATCTGCCTGTCTGCCTCCCCTCCCCGACATTAACTGAATTCCGACCTAATTCCGTCACTCTGTGTGTTTCAGGTGAGTTCTACAGGGCTCGTTACGGTCGCACCCTCCCCACACGCCCCTCCGGCCCGGCCGGGCTGACGACTGGGTCTCTGGATTGGGTACGCTCGGGTCGCTGTGAGCGTGCGAAGCGGAGCGGGTCCCAGGTGAGGCGATACCGTCGACAGGGGCGGACTCAGCGGAGAGAACAGGGGAGGTGAGGCAGGCGCGGAGTCAGGATGGTGAACGTGGAAGTACCGTTAGCTCGCGTGATCCCGCGGAGAGCTAAGACGCGGTGGATCCTGGGAGTGGTAGATTTACAGGCGTCTGACCTCTGGTCTGGGACGTAACGAAAAGTGCGGTATCCGCCTGTGGAGAGTAGTTCGTGTGCTGGTGTTGTGTTTGCTGGTGTTTCAGTAGAGCAGGTGTGTGAGTATGTGGCTGCTCCGTGTGCGGCTGCTACCGGGTCTGTGCGGCACGGCTTCCTCACTCGTGTCCGCATTCCAGGTGTGCTGACGGATTCTCAAAACCGTCTTTGCTTTGCGGTGTTGGCGCATTATGGGCTCGGAGCACAGGCTTTCCATGCAGTTTTCAGTGTGGTTGTGCTCTTAACCTGACAAAATTGTAGATCGTTATTTTGATATCTGAATAACGAAAAACTTTAGCACCAAGTAGCAATCACCATAGAGGATTGTTGGTCATGACAGGTATACGCAGACTAAGTCAGACGTATGCATGCTCATGGTTTTACAAAAATTCCCTATCCCTCACTCGGATAGACGTGACTTCTCAAAGCATGGCCAGTATGTCAGAGCTCCGGCTCACGAACGAACCCACCCCCAGTCGGGAGAACACCCCACCGCGCGCGCTGCCCGAACAGAGACCCAGCCTCGCTGGACCAGCCGTGACAAGCATGACCGTTTCCATCACCTTGTCGACATGCTTTATGATGCTGACCCGGGCCGCAGAGCTGACATGCCGGAATCCATTAAAGCCGGTCTAATGAATTTAAAGCGAAATCCCGGACCGGATTCTGACCTCGGTATGGGGGGAGGAGGAGGGGTTGGGGTGGGGATTGGCACCCAGCGCCAGCCTCAGTGGCCTTCAGTGTTTAGCTCAGAGTCGAGGCTCGACCTTGAGTGGTCGGTCGGAGACCTATGGGCCGATGATTGGCGGAATTGGCCGGTTTTCTGTCTCGAGTTAGGATGCGTTAGTAGGTGTCAGATGATGGAAGATGTATCTTTTATTTTCATTAGCCAGGGTGTGAAGGTTCGTGTCCAGTTCTGATATTCTGTTCGTAGTTGTCGATGAGACCAGAAGTTCATTAGATAAGTGGGAACAAGACAGGTGGTCAAATTTAGCCGTTGAACCATGATTTCAGTCGAAGCTGGTAGTCACTTCTGTTTGCTGATGCGAAATCACCACATGGCTCAGATTGCAGTTGGAAGTCATCTTCGTTTGCCTATCGCGGCGCATGGCTAGATAGATCGACTAGTGGTTGTATGAGCACAAGGCTAGGAGGCCGTTCGCGCATATTCGTATGTGACTGGGGGGACGCCTAAGGCACCCAGACACCACAGGTGGTAACCACAGCTGCTTCGCAGATGTGCTGCTGTCGCAGAAATTCGCAGTCGAATGTCATTGTGCCTGACGTGAGGTCTTCCACGTTCGTTTCCCAGCCTTGTGTTAATTTTGTGAAGGCACTATTCTCCCACGCTGTGACGACATATGTTGTCTTGGAGGACAAACCTTTGACGCCCGTCCTCTTTCCTCATTAAAACCACATTCACTGAACCATCATCAGCCAAATTATTTCCGAGAGCTGCGGGCTAGACGTCTGCCTCTGCGGGTCCGTCATGTCCAATTTGCAGAGCTGAACGCAGGGATATAGTATCATGTGACGATATCATCTCTGCTGACAAGCGCTTCAGCCCTCCGATGGAAGCCGAAGGAAGCCGACATTGGCAACTGGAGCTGACGGCAACTGGTGCTGGCACCCACAACAGCTGATGTTTGTGCAGCTCACAGACCACCTGTTGGTAGTTGAGGCTAGCTGATGACAGCTGATGTGACCACCAGCCAATGACACCCCGTGACCTAATGACAGCTGTCTGGCAGCTGATGCTGCAACTGCAGCGATCCGAGCCAGGTGCAGACTCGGTGCATCACCTGGTGCCCTGCACGTGGTGGTGCGCGCGGCGGAAGCGTTCCAGACAGGCTGCCGCTGGCGCCATGTTGGGTGGAGGGAGGTGGGAGGGTTGAGAGAGGGAGGGAGTGTAATGATGAGCAGTTGGCACGGCAACCACTGCACCGCAACCGCAAAATGCTGTGGGCTGGCGTATGCCGGATGGATAGGACTTACATTTGAAAAAAAAACATTGGCAACACACCGATGAAACAGACGCTCCATCATGGTGAATATTACTTTCCTTCAATTACTTCGTTCCCTGCTCAGAGGCCGCGCAGTGGGTATCGCGCTTCCCCTCGATTCCTTGTTTGTTCTCGCTACCAGATCGCAGCGGTGTTTCGCCCGGCATCTCGCAGCGGGCGTGTGCTCGTCGCAACTTTCTCCGCACCTTGTGCCACCCAACTCCGGTCGTCACAGCAGGAAAAGTTTCCATGTTACGCCAGACAGGGCGTAATTAAAAACAGCGCACACCGTAGCGCCATCTGGGGCCCCGGAGGCCAGGGCGGAAGGTCGGATCCTATCCGCGTGGAGATGGATCGACAGGTTTGCTGCGTTCGGAGTAGAGTTACAAAGTTTTCCCTATGGGCTGCTACCGGCACCGCCCCGCCCCACAAAAATTTTCTGGGATACCGGCATGCTACCACGCCCCAAGCAAAAACACCGCCAAATTACCGGCATACTTAAAAACCTGCATTCTTAATTCTGGCTTACCCCTACTGAGATGCCACATTTTGGCAATTTCAGTTACCGCCCCACCCAGCAGCCACCCATTGTCCAACCAAAACTCCAGCAGCCTGATTTTGGCTGAGTTAGCCCCACAAATACCACAATTTTGAAACTCAACTCCAGTTTACAGCTGTTAAAATATCACCTGGAATCAAAGAGGTATTGCCTACAAAAAGCCTACACACATTCATCAAAAAAGCAAGGTCAAAAAGAACTTGAATTACTGAAATGTGTTCCTGAAGACTGCACAGTGAGCAGCAATCACATTTACCACAAGCGTTCTTATTTTCCACATTACCCTAAAATGAACTATAGCTAGTCATAAATCACAATATAAAAAAACTACAGATTAAGCCATGTTCCTAACTGAGCAAGCGAGATCAACATCTGCTTTTTCCTATCCGCCATGGCTTGCTGGCTCGTGAGTAAGATACGAATCATGTAAAAATATGTGTTAATAACTCACTTGTCCTGAGAAGTCACCAAATAATATGTATAAAAACGATATAATATCCTCTCCCATCTCAAACGCAGGAACAAACACAAGGTTATAAAGGATCGAAACATATGCGCCATAACACAGTTTTTAACCAGCTGATTAAAACACTGCAAAAAAAGTTTTAGGACTGCAAACTACTGCCTCGTGAATGATTTTTTTGATAAAAATCATCCAACACGATATTAAAATCCAATAAAATCAACACTGTGAGTGTTATTCACTACAAGAAAATCCACTTCTCTTGAGTAATTCAACCAAAAGGGCATATGAATAAATATTACGTCATCAGCTTACATCCTTTTTTTAGGGGACAGAGGATCTTAAAAGTCAATCCTTGGTTGCTTGATCAGCTGATCATATTGCGCCACTTTGTATTCATTTGGTCTGCACACGGATCACCTAACGGATCGGCAACTCTCCCCGATTCCCTTTGTTATCGGTGTACCCGCGGAGCGGGCTGCCATCTAGCGGCGCGGATATCTTCACTAAGGAGGGGAGCCGGCCGCCCGCCGCAACCAGTGTTAACCCGCGCCCTGGTGGGGGGGGGGGGGGCTATTTTTTGCCCCCCCTCCAGACTTTTCGATATATCTCCAGAACCGCTGCGCCGATCGCCACCAAACTTTCAGTACCCTCTCGGACATCAATTTTACACATCGTGACCAAAATTTTTTCCAAAGGCTATGATAGGTTGGCTGGAAATGACGTCAGAGTGACGTCATGTTCTGCCGTTTTCGACCAAAAAAAGGGTTTCGCGGGAAGAGCTGTCAGGCCTATAGCTTTGCAAATACAGAAAAACGATAAAGACATAAAAGATGTAAAATTGACAGGGCTACAAAACTGCTATCTCGGATTTTTGAAATTTTTGGATTTTGACCCCCAAAAATCAAAAAATAGATTTTTTGAATATAATAACCGAAAAATCCAAAAAGTTTTTGGAGTTTCGCAAAAACCGGAATATATATATGATAGTCCTTACCGCCTTCTATCCACATACCAAATTTGAGATTGATACCTCATTTTTTGGCGAAGTTATAGCGAAAAAACTGTTCAAAATTGATGACGTCAAATTTTCAAACTCAATTTTTAGCAATTCTAGACCCCGTAGCGCAAAACAAAGACCACCATTAGACTCTCCGTGACGAGCTGCATCGAATCAATACCAATTTTATGCAAAACTATCAACTTTAAAATTTGACCTTTCTTGACCTGACCTTGACCTGACCTTCACCAGAAAGTGACCTAAGCCGTACCTGATAGTCTTATAACCAACACCATTGAGTTGGAAATGAAAAATTGGCCATAAAACATGCATCGCACAACCTAAGTACCTAATGTTAGGTTCATGTGACCTGACCTCTGGGCTCTGACCCTTGGTGACCTGACCTGTGACCTGACCTGGTATTGTCAGTGACCTCTTATAGCAACATATGTACTAGGCAACTGACGCCCTATCGCTGATTCTCGACAAAATGCGTTTTCTTCGGTGTTATAGCGCATTCCCTAGATGACCCGTGAACGGTGAAACATGTCATCTTTGACCTGACCTGTGACGTCATCGGTGACCCCGAGGTCAATGAAATTTGGTTTCCCTCGACAAATTTGACAGGCCTTTCGAACGCCGTTTGAATTTTGAGGATCCGTCAAGTAGTTTCGGAGATACGAGGGGGGGCAAAAAATAGCCCCCCCCCCACCAGGTCGCGTTATAAACAGACCCCACCAGGGCGCGGGTTAAAAGGCACGGGGAAACGGGTGTGAACGCAACACCCGTCCGTCGTTTTCATCCTCAGGATGTTCAGATCAAGTTCAAATCCTTTTCCTCCACGCAGCAACTCTTGATCCGGGCTGGACAGGCAACTTTATCTCATGCGGGCTGCTCCCTTGAAGCGCACCACTGCTCCCATGCAGGAGCACACCCGTAGCCGGGTGCAGAGAGTGCTTGGGGGGCTGGTCGGTCTGTCCATTCGGACGGGCTCAGCCCCGGTGACTCTATAGGGTGCCTGTCCATACCAATGTTTACCCCAATTCCTATAATCCTTCCGGCTCTGCAATGGTCTCAATGGACCGAAAGGGCCTAACCCAACAAAACAAAAACAAACAAAGGTTAAGAATGGATTAAATTACGGAGTCTCTCTAACAGCTGGAATGTTACCATAACATGGAAATGTTACATACTTCATTCCCTAATCAGCTGGAGCATGCATAATGATCCAAATGTTTCTAGTTATGCTTGAGTTGTATGAGCAAGAAGCACGTCCTCGCAACTTTAACGTCGTTTTTGGCCGCAGGTACACGAAGACCTTTCCTCATCCGTCTGCCCATAGTACGAGTTCATCCCCTGTTCCTATCTAGACGGTCACCGGCTACCAGTTGGAGTAGATAACATCGGAGCAAATCCAACGAGCTGGCCATTAACGAGACTATAGGTGGACCTTGGCCCCTGTTTCACGATACGATACGACCCTCCCCGCCGCTAATAATATATATAATACTAATGATAAGTCAATAAGAGCAAATTGAAAGGCGTCTCATTTGGTCTGGGCGGGTCATTCTTAACACCCTCAAACATCGGGTTACATGTTAACAGTGGCATGAAAACGGTCAACAGCAGTTTCTTTTACTATAACTTTTGATAGACGTGCTAGAGCGATGAAAACACGTCAGATGTGCTCAGCTCGACGATACGGATCGACTGATATGCAGCATGACCCTTTCCGGTCAGGTCATGACCTTGGCCTGCCGTAAAATTTTCAAAATGGCCTTTCAAGGTCAACCTACGAGTATAGTTCATTCGACGCGTCTCGACGAGAGGAACACGATGCTGGCAAAAGTAAGGTCGTGGCTCGTTTAAGTCAAAAGTTATTACCGAAAAAAAAAACGTTTTTCGTAAACACGCCTATTTTTGGAGTTTTTGCCCTCTGGAGGCTACAGTTACACCGTTGACCTGAGGTCAAATCTATGAATAAAACTCAGAAAGACCTGTGAAAGAGCTATCGAATGCGCTTTTCCGCGGCGCTGTAGTTCTATTGGTTCTCAAGTTATGCGTCGGGTGTTTCGAAAACTGTTGAAATAGACAAAATTTGCCTTTAATGACCTCTGGTAACCTGACCTTTGACCTGACCTAAAAAATGACTGAAGTATTTCCGCCATTATTTTTACGCTCTTTGGAATGCCGCTTACCCCGTGTGGCTACGTGGCCCAGAAGCCGAGTTAGGGGGGGGGGGGGGCGGGCGGGGGTTTCATACACCCTCGGCCCGGCGCGGTTGGTACCGTGTACCGGCCCGGCGTGGGTTTTTACTTTATGCAAGTATATTTGTGAAAGTTACAGGTTTAATTTAATCGGGAGATGAATATTTATCAAAAATATACTCATGAAATATATGTAAGAGATGACAGCGATCGGAAAATTACCCATTTCACGATGGACGCTAGGTCGCCCACGTGGGTATGAAAACAACGATTTTCATGACAAAGGATACAATCTCAAATACTTAACCTGTCTCTAACGATTCTTGCCATTCTCATTTATACCATAGGTATCTTCTAAGCTAGCTGAGAAACCATGTTCCGCAGAAAAATCACTTAATTAGCTCCGACACGACGCCCTCAACACGCACGAGGCCGGCCGCTTCCTTAGTGAAGATAGTTCACCTAAATGCCCACCAGGTGGCAGGGGAGACAGGTCGCGGGGGGGAGTTGCCGATCCGTTATGTGATCCGTGGTCTGCATGTTGTGTTTTCTTGTAAAGATAAGACAAAATGCCAGTTTAATTCATTTTCATTTCATTTTGGGACCGAAGTTAGGCTCAGGGCTTCCTAACACCTGCCTTTTCAGCTGGATTTTCAGTGTCAAATTCTTTGTAGAGTATCTCAGACCACATCTCAGGACTCAAGGCCAGTTTCCAAACAATGTGTTTTGTGTTGTTTTGATTCTGCATTTTGCCTAGGGAATGTTGCCATCAACATTAATTTATTTTATTGCATTATACCTATTACCTACCATTAGACTTACTAATTGGTTGTGCTTTTGCAACATGAATGAGTATTCTTCCTTTGATAGACCACAGTACCTAGATTCTTGACAATTCTTATTAGAGCCAAACCTGTGAAATGCTGAGGTTCATGTGTACAATTACCCTTAGCAATGGAACTTCTACCACAAAATGTATTTTGCAGTGGCTAAGATTGCTGTTATTACAATTCAATAGCCTCTTAGTGTCCAAAGTTTGAATCATTTGCTGATATTTTTTTTTTTTGTGCAAAATCAAAAATACCGGCATGCTACCGGCAGAATATGCCAAATACCACGAAAAAACCTGCGGTAGTGAAAAATTACCGGCATGCCGGTAGTGCGGTAGGGAAATTTTGCAACTCTAGTTCGGAGGTGCCCCTGGCTGTTGTCAGGCGTGAACTGGCCTAGATTTTCAGCCAATCTTCTTACGCGGATCGGATGTTGGGATTGGAATCCGCTGACATCCGCTAACCGGCTGGCTGGCATGTCGCGATAAGTAATGCTCGTTTGTCACGAAGCACGCATCCTTATAGACGAGACAGTCACTCATTCAGTATGTGCTAAAGCCCGGTATATAGTGGTTGCAGGGCGGTGTTAAGTGCACGTAGTTATTGCCAGGTTTAACTGTAGTGATTGGCGTACCGACGGGGCGCTGTTTCAGTGCACCCGGTCATTGTGGACGGGTCGAGGGTAATGATCAATGCAGCGGCACGGGTCCTGGTCAGGGGTGTCGTTTTCCGAAAATGATTGGTAGTGCCCAAAGGCGGCGGCTGGCCATATATGACGGGGCTTACAAGGTAGGGTACCCCCAAATCTGCCTTTCTCATCGGATTTCGGCCACTTATTTTTCGCCCTGGTCATTGACAAGACTAACCGAAATCTTTAAAAAAAAAAACACACAAAAAAAAACTTTGGAAATCTGGGTCCACACCGGACGCCATGCACAAAACGTGCAGTTATATAGGCAATAGTGTCGGAGGAATGCACGCCATTCTGAAAGAGGCCCACATCGACTTAAAAGGACGGCTGTGCTGAAAGGGGACAGGAACAGCTTTGAGGGCCCAAGCCGACTAAAAAAGACGGCTGCGGGGCCAGGAACGGTTTTGAAGACCCACGCCAATTGAAGGGTTCGACAACTAACGAGGACTGGAAACACAACGATAGTTAGAAAGACCTGCTTGCCAAAATAAAAGGATGACAGTACGAGGGGCGTTCAGAAAGCTACGGGCCCGACCATGAAGGAGCAGAGAGATACAGCATCGACTCATTAGACCAAAAAGTTCATTTATTCAAATAAACACCGTTAAGACAAACACATTTCGCGCAGCGCTTCGCGAGAGCCCTCAAGGCCTCCATAACCAAGTGGGTTTTGGACCCATCCTGCACGTCCAAGACGGCTGATTTCGTCTCCCTGCTGTTAGCGAGGTTGCCGTTGCTAATTTTCTTATGTTGGGGAAGAGGTGGCAACCACTAACCAGAGTGTGCAAGGTTCGGAGAAAAAAAGTGGATGCGACAACTCGAAGCTCATCGCTTCACTGTTTCGTCATCCCGCCCATGTACGCAGGTGCGTGGTCGCGGATCAGGTGCACACTTTACGTCAGCTTCCCTATAGCCTCTCCTCGATGTTCGATGTTTATCGAATGGACGCACATCATCAATTGTGTGCCCCTGTTTTGGAAAGTTGACGAGCGGAGGGGGGTCGCATCGACCCCTCCCCCTGCCAGGCCGTGTTATGAAAAATGCCCAGGGCGATGGTTAACGCTTGGTGCCTTTTCTGCACTAACTACTATGAAACGAATCACTGCTCTCTTCTGGGCGTTGCCCATCCTATCCGAAATGGCTACGAATAGAAGCCCGAATCTATCACAGAAGAGACTTAATTAATGGCCACTTACTTAATTTGCGTAAGTGGACATCCCAATAACACATCATTTAACACACCGCCTTGCAGGCCAAAATTCCAACTCCTTCATTGTTCGGCCCGAAACTTTTTGAACGCCCCTCGTAGTTACGAGCTTCAGTTTTCGGGGTCTGATGCGGTATTGACCTGGCGTTGAACCCTGGGGAATCAGGCTGCATCACCCACTCAAATCAATATACCTATGGCCTATTCTGGAGCACTGCGGCACCTTCCGAAGTCGGTGTAGGGCCTCCAGCGGCTGGTGTGGAGACGGATCGGGGTCTATTAGGGGCGGTCGCGTGGTATGCGGGACTCAGAGGCAGTTATGGACCTCTATAACCAATTGCGTTTTCGAGCCTCTTAAAATCCATTAAGGACCGGAGTCCTAGACACGTGAAACCTCATTGTCAGCTACATGCACCTACTGTGGCTAGAGCCTTATTTATGTACTTGCATATGTGCTTATTTAATATTTGCTTATCTGTTTATTTTGATTTTTTATCAACTGATAAGTGACAAAAGATTGGTAGGGCTCAGCGAACATTGGTAGAGCCCAAATAAACATTGGTAAGGCTCGGGCCCTACCAGGCCTATACAAAACGACGCCCCTGACTTTTGTGAAACTTGGTAGGTATGTAGGTAGGTAGGTAGGTAGGTACCACATAACTTGAAATTACTTGACGTAATGACATGATGTGGAAAGTGAAAATGACACCTAGGTATTGATGGAAATTTATGGACTTAGGTACGCTACAAGAAGATTGAATTGGTCAACCAATTCAAATTCAATCTACTTGTGGAGTAAGTCTATAGATTTTCATCAATAGTTACCACTTACCATTGAAGTTACTTGCTATCATGTTGATTTTATACATAAGAACCTCATTCATTTTATTTGTATGACATGTTTGAATGCAATTTTCTCAATAAGTGAAGAAAAATGTTGGTAGTGCTCAACAACACATTGGTAGTGCTCAGCTGAACATTGGTAGTGCTCGGGCACTCCCAGGCCTATACAAAACGACGCCCCTGGTCCTGGTGCCTTGTTACTGAGCAGTGGAGGTGGCAAACGCCCAGTAGACGTGTGGGCGGGCCCATGAACGTCCAGTAGCCAAGGCAATTAGCGTCCGTTATACCAGCAGCTACTTCTGGCGGATTTCACAGTAACCATCCGTTCAATAGGTCAATGAGTCATTAGCCTAGCTACGGGACGATAAGTAGCGGTGTACCAACTCAGTATCCGAGCCACCGAGACAATCTGTACCAATATGTACCAGTAGCTGAGTTGCCAATCCGACTCCCCCAGTCACGACGGTCGCCGGGTCATCGGTAACACCGGGATATCACCGCAGCGTGCCGGTAGTTTCCAAACCTATGGTGTCGGTGTTGGGGTAACGATCAGCCGCGCCCTGTCTGATCGCCCGGTGTGGTTCCACGGTCGCCTGTCTGTGGTCTGGTGCGGGGCGGGGCGGGGTCACGGTGGGACTAGGGTGGGGTTTGGGAGCATGACTGGGACGGATCAGGGATGGATTGGGCCGGGTAATTGTCGGACGAGGAAGGGGTGATATTATTGATGATTGTGACAAAGGAAGAAATAAATGGCTATGCTATGCTCGTACTGGTACACGGAAAAAAATATTTACTCCGCGAGAGATTTACATACTCCTTTTTTTGAAAACTCCTTTTGATGGTGTTCATATACCATTCATTTTGGAGTATTTCATGGCGAGGAAGAGTAATAAAAGTACCTCACTTTATCTGTCGGAGTAAAGGAAAGAGATTGGGATTTCATTTACTCCCCATGCATAACCGCTTGGAGTATACAAACCCGGTCGGAGTTTTGTTACTCTGCTGTGACAGTTCGAATAAGCTTGGAAGTACGCAATGCAGAGTAATTCACCGCAAAGGGAGTTAACGAAGAACAGAGAGGACAGTCAAAAGAAAAGAAGAGTAACTGAACTCCAAAAAAAGACCTGTAACTCCTCTTGAAAGAGTTTTGCCGCCATCGCGGCACTGATGCACGTGCGTCATTCGACGCCATTTTCAAGGCAGCAGTCGGTTGGCAGTTGCGCCTACAGTGAACATGCCGGTGGTGGTGTCAGTGGACTGTCAGTGGATTGTGAGAGTTTTCGGCGGAGAGCGGTGCAGGAAAAGGTGGGAGTGGTGACGATACGCTCGGAGACGACGCTCTCGCAGCAGCAACTATCATCTCACTGCATATAACTGACAGGATTTTCGAGCTCACAATTCAGGCAAGTCCCTTCTCGCTGCGACTTTGGAGATGCGTTCAACAGTTATATTTGCTTCGTGACATATTAAAACCAGAAGCTACTGCAGTGGAGGCTGTTTTTTTTTCTTTGCCCAAAATATTGACGTCCAGTACCTATGCCGGCTCTTCCCGGAATCATTCTTTTTCGGTAGCTATACACTTTTGGCAAAACTAGAGAATGCAATGAACGACATCACTGCTTGTTCCTCTTTGTCGTAGACTTGCCATGGCAGAATATACAAGGGTTAAAAACGAAAATTAATAAAATATTTACAGTTTTTGGAAACTCGGGGTAATGGTTTACATGTTCCGGTTTTTTGTTCTATTTTGCTCCTTCTTTGAAAAATAATCTGAGTACCTGAATGTCATTGGTTATCTGCGCTGCATAGATCCATGCCCCATATTCAGTGTAGCCTTTTCATAAGGTAATTTATACTTTAACCCTCGCCGGCACAGGCCATTTTGCGTCCTTCGACGGCACAAGGGGGTACGACCTCCCTGGCGTTTGGCCCCTGATAGAGCTAGAGCTTCGCGGAAAAAAACGAGCGTGCTGCCCTTGACGAGAGGAAGCCGATGATACCCAATTTTGAGGTCCTAGGTCATCGGTTGACCTTCTAGGTCAGGTCAATGACCCAAAGGTCGGGAAAATCGGGACCTGCAAGAACATCGTAAAGGGTGGCTGAGCTGTTTTTTTTTTTCGGGGCGCTGATCACGAATATCATGTTGGTTTTGATCACAGATGATGTCTTTATGCATGTAGGCCAGGTCAGGTCAGGTCAGGTCAGGTCAGGTCAACCAGTAAGGGTGCTGCCGGGTATTTGTAGTAGGTGTCAACCGCCTCTGACAGCCTCGTAACATGTTACGAAGGCACGAAAACTACTTTGTAAATGTTCAAATGGTTTTTAACCGAGGTCACCAAAGGTCAATGACCTGACCTGACCTTCTGGTGACCTTGACACCCATCCTAATCCATGAGACCAACATCATATCACATGTTTGAACGCTTGAAACCACGAAAAGACTGTAAACGCGCTGCTAATGCGAGCCGGCGTACGCCGAATCGCGATTCTGGCCAAACATGGTCTTGGAAAATAGGCCACAGGTCAAAGGTCATTTGGGTCAGGGTCATGAAATTATCGAGGTAGGTGTAAAATTGATTAACACGAGGGTACTGAAAGTGTCGTCGCAATCGGCCGCTTTTTGCGCGAGTTATTTGCGAAAAACCTGCCCCCCCCCCCCCCCCTTGTGCCGGCGAGGGCTAAACAATGAAACTAGTTTTAATGAAAGGCATATGAAAAAATAAGTGTATGTACATTGTACAATGTACATAAATTGCTTTATTAGAATAGGCCTATCTCAATTATTTTCCGAAAATTACCCGCCACATCAAAAGACAAATGCACTCAAGCGTGAATTCCGGAATTGAAATGTTTATGAAAATGTTAGTTATATAAAATGTTATACGGAAATGTTAAAAAGCTCAAGTTATCAATTGCAAAGGTTGAGCGCAGAGCAGAGCAAACATCACTCCTCGCCCAATGCAGTGACCTAATAATTGCATCAAATTTCATCAGATGTTGGGAATGTCCCTAGCTCCTAGACAAAGTTTCTTAGAAACCCATTGACCCCACCTATGCAGACTTAAAATATTGTCTTTTTTAGTCACAACGGAACATCTTCCATTGCAGATAATGCTGGCAAGCATGGTTGGCAAACACGCTCGGAAGCCCGTTGCACGACGAGGAATACGTTGGATAAACGAATAGTGTCCAACGCGTGGTTGTCTATTCATCCAGCACAACCCTCACGGAGACAGTGTGTGCAATGCACACTGTGCAATGTGCATGGATGCTAAGCCACAGTGTGCATATTGTATAACCTAAACCCTCCCCGGACCTACCGGTTTTCTGCATGCACCCAGGTCGAGGGGCGAATCCCCTTCCCATTTCTTTCCAACTTGAGCTTTAGAGGCTCACGGAAAAAAGGAGCATGTGTGCCGTCGCGAGAGGCAGCAACTAATACCGATTTTAACCCGCCCTGACCGGGGAGGGCGTTCGGACACCCCCCCCCCCCCCGTGGTTTTCGCAGATACCTCACAAATGGCTGCGTGGAGCCACCGTCTTCTTTGGCACACCTGCTCATGAATCTTTTCCCACAAATGTTGTTAAAATTTCAGATCCAGGTCGCCAAAGGTCAGGTCACCAGGCCACTTCAAGTGACCTCACCGCAGAAAGAATGCTCGTAGTAGCGACACCGACTGAATGATTGTATTGCAATTTTCGGCGATTGATAAAAGTAAAAGAATCTATAAAATATACCTATGTCTCAGAACTTTGATATCGATGACCTAATGCCAGGGCAATTTTGCGCAATCTCCATTATAAGTGAATGGGAGAAAATTGCAATGCGCATCTTTTGGACGAACGTCGCTCTAAACACTCTCTAACATCGATTGAGAGACATGCTAGAGCGGTAAAAAACCTCAGATGTGTTCAGCTTGACGAAAAGAATCGACCGATATGCAGCATGACCTTTTCCGGTCAAGTCATGACCTTGACCTTAAGTAAAATTTTCAAAATTACCCCTCAAGGTCAAATTATAGTTCATTCGATGCGTTTTGACAAGAGGAATATGATGCTGCCAACAGCAATGTCGTGACTCTATTGAGTCAAAAGTGATTACAGAAATACACTATTGTTTTCGTAAAACGGTTATTTGTTGAGTTCTTTTTTCTCTCTAGAGGCTAAACTGTTAACCTGAGGTCACATCTGAGGACACATAACGAAAGAGCGTTAAAATGGCTATCGGACGCGCCTTTCCGCGGTGCTGCGGCTCTTTTTGGTTCCCAAGTTATGCGCCGGTTTTAATAAACTATTGAAAGAGGCAAAATTTGACCTTTGATGACCTCTGGTGACCTGATCTTTGACATGATCTAAAAATGACATAATTATTTTCTTCATTATTTTTGACTATCGAAGTGCCATTTACCGCGTGTCGCTAGATGACCCAAGAGCCGAGTTAGACTGGGGCGCGAAAACGCCGTCCCCCCCCCCCCCCAGCACTCCACGGAAAACTCGCACCACCAGCACGGCGCTCGATATGTGTGTTTAGAATCACACCCCTATGACCGTGTTACAGTGTTATGGAGAGTCTCACATCTCAATTGTTTCTGCACAAAAATGTGTTAATTTTTTAACCCTCGCCCTGGCAGGGCATTTTTCATAACACGGCCTGGCAGGGGGGGGGGGTCGCATCGACCCCCCCCCCTTGCGATTGCCTCCTATTGGCACCTAGGAACACCAAATTTGGTAGGTAGGTGGGCCCCCTGGAGTTCTCGCTCCTGTGCAAATTTGGTTGCTCTAGGTCAATATTTAGGGGGGTTTTGGGGGTATATGTACGTGTAAAATTTTCGCTAAAACAGGTCAAACGTTTTCGCTTCTAACTTTTTATCTAATTAACCCTATTAGTGGCAGGGGGGGGGGGTTGTTTTTATCCACCCCTCAGGTTTTTCGGGAATATCTCCAAAACCGCTGGAGCTACGATGCTGAAATTTTCTGACTTTTCCTAAAACTAAATTGGGCACATTCCCTGAAAATTTCAAGTTCATAACTTTACCAGGGGCGGCTCCAGAGCACTGGGAATTGGGGGGTCCTTTTCGTGAAGCGAGTCATTTGGTCGAAACTCACGATGCTGCACCAGTTTTACGAACAGTGAATGAAAGGTATCATGTGATAACATATACAAAGTTATTGTGCATCCTCTTTTGACACGTTTTTGCTATAATAGGCGGATCCAGGCGTCCAAAAAGGGGGGTTATTTTTTACCTCCCAACATAGGTGCCCTGACACCGCCTATGCATGACCAATACAATTTTAGTCGTTCTCTCATAAGAAAATTGTAACATAACAAGACCATTGCCACCCTTTTTAGAAACAGTACCAACAAAAACCTTATTTACTATACTTTTTGTGTACCCCCAATCTCAATGATCTGTATCCGCCTATGATTTTTGAAAATGCATTATTTTAGGATCCACGTGAATTCCTGGTTCATTCTCTATCGATCGGCAAAAGTTGCGTTAAGATTGGTTCAGAAACCTGGCCGTGATAAACAGTCTAAAATGTATCTGCAATTTGCCCGTTTTTACCCCCCTCTACCCCCCTATTGACATTTTTTAATTTTATTTTTTTTAGAAATGTAGATCTCGTTGAGCCAAATCGAATGCCGTTTGAATTTTGAAAATCGGCCGGTTAGATCTCGAGATATCAAGGGGGGGTCGTAAACAGCCCCCCCCTGCCACTAATATGGGGTAGCCAGGAGCCTGCCACTAATAGGGTTAATATAGAACAAAAACAAAAGCACCAGTGAACTCAGCACGTCAAGGCGCGTCGAATGATGTATTTTTTTGCTTGCTTAGGTGTACTTACAATATTAAGCACATCCTAAGTACAACTTAAGTCTTAAGAATGGTCGAAATGCTTTATGTTGCATATCATTCGACTCGGCTGTTCAAGAGGAACAGAATGGTACCATTTTGAAAGCTTTATCTTTATTATGTGACAAGTTATCGGCACAAACGTCAGTTGACCTCATTTGACCTGACCCTTGGATAAGTACACGAAACAAAGAAGCACCAAGTGACATAATGTTAAGTACTGTGGTTTCAAAGCACCAAAGTGATAGAACGAAGCGGATATCTTCAGTATTTTCCGAATTGAACATTTTCCCATAGTCTTAACATTACGACGTAATGACCTCTAACTGACCTCAGGTCAGTGACATAAAAACCGAACAATAGGTATGTTATACAACTCGGTGAACTTAGTACAGCCTGAAAGTTTGAAGGAAATCAGTCCAAAACTGTGAGTTGGACAGGTGCATAAACAAATTGAAATTTGACCATGACCTTGTACCGGTTGTTCTGACCTGGTGACTTGACCCAAGGTCACCCGGACCTGAAATTTTCAGGTCATATGTATAAAAAGGTTGCCTTATAGGCAGTGCCAAATTTGGCGGCGCTGCGCGCCGCCATTTTTACGCTATCTTTGAAAAACCTTAGGGGGATGGGGTCGCATCGACCCCCCTGCCAGGGCGAGGGTTAACATCTATGATAGCTGCTTCGTTCACCATTGCTGTACTTGCTGGACGCTGCTATACTGGATGATACTGGATGCTGCTGCAGATTTTCTGTAAACCAGTGGCAAATCCTTGTGGCTCCTGGCCCTCTTGTGCTAAATTTGCTGTTACATGCATGATTTGGTTGACGAGAATACAGAAGAAATATTGTTTATAATCCAGTGTTTTTGTTGGATATGCTCGAGTTTTTTATTCGTCTGCTGGTTATTTATTACACTATAGATTAACTCTGTTTCCGAAATGCGCGAAAGAAATCAGACTGGTTCTTATTTCAGCCTCACAACACACTGCACGTCATAGCATCATAGTAACATTTTTGCAATGATAACGTTATAAATGATCCATATTTGTTAAAATTCCAGCTGGAAACGCTCTGATTATGTCAGTTGGGGCTTGTGCAATGTGCGTCCTGCCCAAAATTAGGAGTGACTCAACCCGTATATTTGGGGTGACATCACACCCTTTTTGGAAAACTCCAGAATGTTAACTTTATCTACTCTAATATAAGTACTGTATTTGGGATGAGTACCTTTTTGGGAGTTTTGGAACCACTTAGCTTGTCTCGTTTTCGGTGTGACATTACTCCACAGACAAATTTAAAAGAGTTTTACTTGCAGAACAGGAGTAGTGGAACTCCCTTTTACGATCATAACTCCGGAATAAGGAGTAGTTATTAAGGAGTTTTATTACTCCTCTTAGGTTCCACTACTCCCTATTATTTTTCACTCCCTAAAAAGGAGTTTCAGTTGCGTTTTACAAGGGAGTTTCAAAACACCAAGAGAGTAATGAATCGCCTTTTGATAGTTTTAGGGAGTTATGGATAGAACTCCAAAATAGGGCGAATATCTACTCTAATATAGGTACTGTATTTGGGACGTCAGAACCCCACGTAGGGGAGTAAATATTTTTTTCCGTGTAGTGATATAAACGAAACCGCTGTATAAGTCACAACATATATGGCATATATCTCTTTTCTAACGAGGGCATATCGTCTCTTGCATAAATTGACCCACCAACGACCGAGATGTTAAGAATATACGTTAATTGCTGTCGTGGATGATTATTACGATCCTCAAAGACGCACTTGGAGCGTAACCGCTTGCAACAGCAGCAGCACCAGCAGCAATAGAGCCCTGTTGATCCGACGGGTGCATCGCTCTCCGACACTGGCGCACAATGGGCTCATTCAGAAGTTGGTCTGTGATTGGCGCTGGAGATGTGGGGTGAGGCTGCGGCGACCGCTCTCGGTTGCAGTCGTGCAGTGCAGCGCTCTCTGAAGTGGCTGACTGTTCGGCGATCGGAAGTGGCGAGTTGTTTAGACGAGGAATGGCTAGAAGAGTCTTGTTGCTTCGCGGTGGTATGGTACCCAGTTTAAAGTCAAACCATTTAGACTAAAGTGTGCGTCAATGACATTTTAGAATTGGTATCTTTAGCACCGACCACAAGGCCTTCAGCAGATAACACTTGATTTATCTTCCAGTCTCGCTCACAAAATACCCAGTTTCAACTGAGAGCTTCAACTTCAAGCTAGCCCGAGTCCTTAACACCAACACCTTACACCACGCCCTTAGCCCTGCGCTAAGCACCTTGTTCGGCGCACACGGTGGATGACGCACGCCGTGACGCGGCTCGGCCCCCTCGTTACTTCACTCCCTTTCGTGTTACACAGCCGTCGTGTCGGTGTTAGGTGACCTGTTGCAGACCAGAAGACCGAGAAATGAGGCTGCTGACTGCAACACTGAATCCCGAGAAGAGCCGAGAAGCCAGTTCGGTGGTCGCGCTGTGACTAATGGTTCGATATTTCACATTTGTGGCTAGGATTTTGCAAAGGTTGGCTTCCAGGGTGATCTGACATAGTAATGGCATTATGGCTGAACTATTTCGGTGAGCTCATCTATGTTGATGTAGCTCTGTATAATTGTAAAATGATGCCGATATGGTTGAAATGATGGCTGTGAAGAAGAGCATTTAATGTTTTGCCCTAATAAGTGTCCTTTGAGACTGTCTAAAACGCCTGCATTGTTACTTCCCGCCATCTCTTGTACGGGCCTCAGCTTCGCAACCATAGTAGTTACTACCAGTCCCCACTTAAGCGCTGGAGAAATGGCACAACACGGCCTTTGCAGCATGCTATTCTGGACCGTCGACAGTGTTTGCTGCTGCATTACGCTGTTTGAACAAGGATTCAGACACTGTGGCATTGAGTGGAGGGCATTTCGTGGCCGAACTCAAACAACTCATACTAGGGTATGTCAGTATTACGATCTCACGACTAGGTTAGGTTGTTGGACTGATGTCCGTCTGGTTTATGTCACTCATCGTCTTTGTTCGTCATTTATGATGTCAAACAAGCTGAACTGACAGCTCCAGTATTTACGTGTATAGTGTCTGAAATTGTTCTCAGTGGTTGGAAAGTGTAAGGGCTCCGAGACCGTGCAAGCTATATTTCTTCAATGGATGTCAGGGCGTGCAGGGACATTTTGTGCACAAAGTGCAGTTTTCGTCTGCTGCAGTAATCCGTGTGCAGCTAGCAGTGCTTTACCAACGCCTGTGCCATCAGTTCAAGGTCCCAAAACTACATTTTTGCCCTCCACGGGCCACTAATTTTTCCATATCCAGCCGCCCTACCTATCCAGGTTTCTGTCCAACCTTTCTGCCTCGCTGTCTCCTCTCCTCTCCCTTTCCCATCACACTGAAGTGGCGGTAAGCGACAGCACCACTCCACCACACCCTCGATTCTCCCTCACGTTGATATCTCGTCTCCGTCCACCGCTGTCGCCGCCACGTCCCGCCGAGCCAGAAATCATTGGTTGGAGGCGGCGCGGCCGGCAGATGGACAGCCGTAAGTGGTCCGCTTCTGTCGCCCACTCGGGCGCAGCGATCCTCCCTGGGGGGAGGCTCGGCGCGAGTGGCTTGGCGGTAAATAGGCGACGGCCGTGCCGCCCACGTCATCCGCGTCTGGGTCCGACGCCAGCCAGCGTCTCTGCCAGCGTCTGTGCCAGTGGCCAACGCCCCTGCCCTGCCCGGGGGTGTGGCCAGTGCCCCTGCCCAGCGCGGCTGCACGTCTAGCCTTTGAGACGTGGCTGTGGCCAGCGTCTAGTACGAGCATGCCCTTCCCCAGCCCGTGGCGGAGGCCAGCGCCTGTGGCTAGCCAGCGCCCCTGCCCCGTGACTTCGACCAGCGCGTATGACCAGCGTCTTGACCATGACAACCACCTGTCACCAGCACATCCACGCCCGCTGGCCCGCCCCTGGCGCCCGCCCTCCTCCGGACCATCCTGTCGACGGCGACTCCGTCCAGGAGTGCGTCTGTTGGGTTGGTATCGATCCAGGTGTGATCAGGGGATAAATGGCCGACCGGGCCGGCCCCCCAGGGAGTTACCGGGGTCACGGGGCACTGCCTATTGAGCTGGGGGACTGGCGAGTCGGAGGGTGGACTCGGCGCCGCACGATGCTGGTTGGTTGTTGGTTTTGGACGCTAGTGGGTGTTGGAAAATAACGGCAACTTTAATTTATGGAAGCGTCATGCAATCCGGTATGCTACCGCGCATAGTTGTTATAAAATCAAATTTCAAAGTTGCGTGGTCAATTTCATAATTTTGCTATGTCAACTTTGCATGGTCAACTTACGACCTTTACTTGAAAGATGGTATATTTCTCTTGTTCGCTTACTTCTCTAGATACATGCATATTGTAGGTCTTTTTAAGAGCTGGTAGCTTCATGCATGGCTCATGGCTTGGTTCTTTGGCTTTTTCTGTCTGATTAGACTCATTTCCTTACTGACTGTCGTTTTTGAAACGTCACTGTTCCAGATATCTTCATGACCTGCAGAATGCCAACTTTAAGTCGGCAAAGTAACAAAATAATGGAGGCATCCCTTATATAAGGTCACGGAACACAATTATGCAGGTTAGCCTCTGGGGCAATTGCCTCTTCCTCGGCAGGTCGCAGGGGTGCTCGATGTTACCAACGAGGTCATGGGGCTCGAGCGTCGCTTCTGATTAGGTCACGCGAGTTGGAGGGAGGCGACCAACTTCGTAAGTGGACCCCTGGGACGACGAGAGTTGTTCCGCTGTTACTCGGGAAGCAGGTTGTTCGGATGGCCTTCGTCACCTGAGTGCAGAGGGATCTTTGTCATGGCTACTGGCAATTTTTAGCAGCGTGAGAATTCCTGCAGAGGGAATTTTGTATTTACCCATTACTGACCGGGGAATGTAAGGTTCCAGATGCGGTACTGGGTAACTAGCTGTGTATTAGGTATACATTCTGCTCTAGGTTGAGACATTAATCGTTTTGTTTGATTTCGATGCCTGTTGCTTCCTATTGCTCCGAGGCTGCTTCCAAGGAATATGCGACGTTGGAACGTTGTAACTCCGTGGAGGCACTCTCTAAAGACGCAGTTCAAGTATTGACCGTGCTCTGTGTCGCAATACTTCAACGGATTCCACCCTCGCGGTCTACGGCTCGTTTTTAACATAAACGTCATCCTACCGCGATAGGCGTTATCACAAGTGTATTCGCGGCCATTGGGGCGACGTAAGAAAAGAAGAAAACAACTGGCCCCAAGAACTTTAAATTATCAGTTAGCATGCACCTTTTCCTTGATGTATAGAGAATTTACCATTGATTGTTAAAGAAAATTGCATTTAAAATCTTCCATTTATGCGTTTTTCATCGTTTGCACAATATGTGCTTTTACTAAGCTAGAAACACTAATTAGAAATAGTTCCCGCATCATCGTCAAGAACAATAGGGAAGGCTTGAAGTGAATACAATAATCTAAACGGTTTTATAATATATGTGAAGACACTTCTTAAATTGCCTGTAAAAATATTGAAGGCAGAAGTTCAACTTTTTCACAAGACGGATGTCTATAAACCGATTTAACGTGTGACAACTCAGCCGGTATTTCGTCGCCTACAGCCCAGCTTTCCCTAGTGACCGATAGAGGCGCTGCTATCGATGTCCGCCCGTGCCGCCTAACGGATCTCTGTCCTTACTGCCACGGAGCTATCAGCTACCACCGTCGCTGCTACCGTCGCTACCGTCGATGCTGCTACCCGTAGAGCTACCGTCGGTACCGCTGCCCATGTCACACGGCCAGTCGATAGCTCCTTAACGGTACTGCCGCGTCCATTAGCTGGCCATTATCGGGTCTCTGTGCCGGCCTTCTGTCTTGTTGTATCGTATCGGACTGCCGTAGGCGGGAGCTCTGTGTGTCTGTCAATGTCGGCTGTTTCAACGTCTTCTATGCGGCGACGGGAGTCTATGGGGAGAATTAATGACGTCAGTTCGACCGACGCTAGTGGCGGCTGGCGAACGACCCCAGTTGCATCCATCCCCGCAGAAATTCTGCTGTTTGGGGAAAGAGGGAGGAGGGAGGACTGGACGACAAGCTGGCTGTTGATGATAGTTTTCGCCTCCAGTGACCGCATTTTGCGTCGCTATTTCCCGTAATGCGCTGGTGACCGTGCCGAGGTCGCATATTACCCTAAGTTTTCTGTTTTTTGTTCGGTCTTCGGTCGATTAGTTGCCCGTATGCGTGACGTATGCGCATTTCTTACCATCGCAACCCGACAACATTAGTGCATGCGTAATGACGGTTGGTCGCTCTTTGTGCCTTTGTTCTGTCCTTTCAGTTTGAGCTGGGGAGGGCTCGGAGGGAGGGGAGGATCAGTATCGATTGGACCGTCAGGGACACCGCCGAGCGTCGGCTGAGCTCTGCAGGGGCATCGCGACCGGGAGGAAACTTATCCAATTTAGATTATATTTATGCGTTGTTTACATTTAGTCACCTGCCTACCTGCGCCGATGGCCTCTGAAGTTCGGGCGCATATTCCGCCCCATTACATCTGCATATTGCGTTCTTTTCGTGGCTCGCTTACGTCTTTATTCAGTCCGATGTCGTTTGTCTTCCGTTTCTATTCCACCCGTAATCCGTTCTCCTGGAGCAACCGGTGGCGTCTCCGTCTCCGTCTCCGTCTCTGTCGAGTCAGCGGCCGCACCTGCGATCGGGCCATTTCTCACACGGTCCTCCGGCCGCGCGGGGATCGTGTCTCCATTCCCTAGCGTCGCCGACCGAATGGCTCGCTGCCGCCGGTGATAGGCGGTGAGCTGAGGACTCGCTGAATAGAAAGGAGCCGCCGCGACGGTTTGCGCCGCGACGTCAATGAACACCTCTCAATTTCCGTTCGGCGCGAACTGATGGGGTTCTGGGAGCGCTGAATGGAACGGAGATGGAAAATCGGCCGTCAAATCCGGCAGCTCGCTGGCCCGAGTGATCGGGTAACCCGTTTTGAAATTGATTCCCTTTGACACTAAGCCTTATAGATGAGCGGAACGCAAGTGAATCGAGGGATTCATTTACCTATGCGTTTCTCCTCACGCCAAGTAAAGCTATGTTGGGCTGTGGGGTGCTCGAACAAGCTATTCACGGTGTCTGAAGCATGGCATAAGCTCTCGGCTTATGTTTTCTGTGAAGGTAAGTACCCAGATTAGCACTATCTCGAGTACTGATATCGACCAATGCCCACGTGGTGCCTGTGAAATGCTGTGTTTAGCGTGTCCTGGGCTTACTATCTTGGAGAGCTACGTAGAGAGGCCATATGACACTGTCACGTGGTCATGTGACACGTGACACTGACAGGTCACGTGGTGATGGTTTTGCCTTTTTACAGTGCTGTAGTTTTACTACAGTTTTACAAAACTGTAGTGCTTTGCAGTTTTCAAGGCGTTCGCTATAAGATTCTTCACTGACATCGCCATTCTTCGTCTTGTTTCATCAAGCCATCACCCACCTCCAGGACCTAGTAGTTAAGCGTTCCTGCAATGCAATGCCTTCCGGTCCTCCAAAGTCCAAAATCCAAATAACTAAGTTTATTTTTGGTTGGTACGGTAATACCGTCAAACTTGCGTTGTTTAACTTGTATCTTTGATCTTGACCGTGCGGATCTCTTGTCGAATCTGTCTCCAAATCGAATAACCCGTCTCTGACTGCCCAAAGACCAGCCAATTTTCCTGCCGGGAAATTCTCCCGTTGGTTTCGTCTTTCGAATGGCTCCCTTGTGTGGGCCCTGTGACACCGACGCTCCGTGCCTCATTGCCTTTTGTTTGACAGCTGGTCAGTGGTCAGTGAATAGATGGTGACTATAAATGCTGGTCATTTTCACCATCGATGTCCCGCCTGCTAAAGCCGCTGGCCATACGCCGTGCGTTAATTCGTATCCGGATCGTTTTCCAGCTCAGTGGCGCGTGTTCTCTTGTCTGAGAACCAAAGACCTTGGAGGTGACGGCCGGCTGGGAATGAGGAAGGAGATTAGATTATATTGGATTGGAGTGGATTGGATTGGAAGATGGTAGTCTGCCGTGTTTTCTTGTGGCCTCGCTCCAAGCAGGAAACACTCTGAATCCACCATTTACGACGTCGTAAAGAAGACAGCTGTAGCGCTGGCTACTTTGGTTATTCGCTGCACACTCGGGTGAAACACTGGAACTGTCACCTGACCCCAGTGACCCCGACACCCCCGGTGGCTTCCATGATTGAACCACGTGACCTCTGTGACCTGACGCGACCCAGAATGATGATGAACTTCCGACGGGCACGCCATGTCCGGAAGTGGAAAGTCTTGCCCTGCCGACTGATGGTAGCCGCAATGGTCCTGTAGCTCGCGCCTGACCTTTGTGCAAATTACGGGGGCTAACGAACGCCTGGGAGCCATCTCTCCACCGGAAGCTGTCACATGACCGGAAATAACTGAATCTCTGGTTGGTTGATGTGGTGCGACCGGATGTCAAATTGCTCTCGGTAATGTTGTAGGGGTATCCTCAGTCATGAGTGTCGGGTGGAGTGGGGGACGCTCTCACGCGATACGAGGCATGATGAGACCGGATGGGATTAGATGAGTCGTGAGTCGTGTGATGTCACGAATGAACCTGTGCAGTGGTGGCTTAAACCCGTGCAGTGGTAGTGGGAACCCGTGCGGCGATGGGTAGCTGGTTGTTCAGCCTGAGCTGTGATGTTTCTGTAGTGATTTTTTTTTGTTTGTTTGTTAAAACAGTTGTTTCCTCGGTATTGTATGATGCAAGAATTACATACGCGATGGGAACACCGAGCGGGTGAACTAGTGTGTTATAGGTAGTTCAGCCTGATACATTTCTATAAATCGTATTACTAGTCCATTTTTGCTTTTTGTTTGTTTTAGACGTAGCTCCCTTGGTTTTGTTTTGATTTTGTGGACATATCTGGCGTCAACCTTTGCCGCCCAGTATTTCACCAAGCTCACCGCTCGACCGGACGGCGTAGCGACTCCTGCTTGTATGCAGTACCTTACCCACCCGCAGCCCGCCGACTCCACTTTTTACCCATCCTCCGCCGGCCGTGCGGCTCGTGGACACGTCACACCGGTTTCGGCGCTCCTGCGTCACTTTCGTCATCGTTCTGTTGCTTTCGCCGTGGCCTGCTGCCCCCGTAGCACGTAGTAGGCCGGATTAGGGCCGCGCCGATGGCGGAGGGAGGATGTTGTTTGTATTGGGGCTCGGGCCCGGCGCAATAAGCTCCTTGTGTTTCCCTGGCTGTTCCTGTTCGTGACCGGTCGCGACTGCCAGGTATTGACTGGATGGGGTAGAGAGGAGGGCGTGGAAGGAGAGAGGGTGCGACGGCGGCCAACGAGAGTCAAGATCCCAATCCTAGCTGGGCCGCTGGACTCAATTTTGGGAACTCAGGGCGGAGAGAAGGGCAAATGTTAAATCAAACATTTGACAAACAGCTTCGCATGGTGTTACATTTTTGCGCTATTGAATGATGTCTAAAATATGACTATTTTTGCGGTTTCATGCTGAAAGAGCTCCATTTGAGAGCATGTTTCCAGTCCACATCCCTCCAACCAAGCACTCTTTGCTATGCAGACCCCGCGTTTGATGATTTGTAGACCGCCTGGGGGCATCGGATGATGTATGCTGGGGTGTGGTGAGGTCACGCAATTTCCCTCCTTTCCTGGCTTCACAGTGGAGGGGCGACTGGGCTGTTCTATTACAATTACCGTTGCAAAACCTTGCTGCTGATTTATTTACATATGATTTTGGTATGCTCGCGCTACGTTGCACTAAAACCACTTTCCCAAATGGGAAGGTGGCTTTAGAACTTTGCCGCTGAATTGGATTTGAACGAACGGGAAACTCGATCACAATTTTCCATCATGATGTTACGTCTTGCAAAATATCTGAATGTGAATGTTAAAACAAGCCTGCTATCTTATTTCGTTCGTAAGCAAGCTAGCATGGATGCATTCATTTGGACTTTTCTCTGTCGCTTCCCTGACCAGCTGTCAGACTGATGACGTCATGAATCACGGTGACATGACGTCATATGTGGCTGGATGGCGGGCGCCATCTGCCGGAAATTGGTCTCGTCTCTGCCACAGTCCCCGTCCACCCCTGCGACCATGTCACTCAGCCTTGTCACGATTCCACGTGGCTCATGGGTGGGGGGGGGGGGGCGAGGGGCCGTGGGGGAGGACTCGTTAGGGTATGATGGTGGAGCAGATGGTACTTTCCCAACGAAAATTAATTGCCGTGAACTCGTTTTTGTCACAGGTGTAGGGGCCGGCTGCCTCGCTGACGACATTGAGCAAGCTGTGATGTAATGCGTCACGCACCGTGATGAAATTCGTCACGGTGTGACGGCGCTGGTCGCGCCGTGACGAGGTTTTTGAGGCGCGCGTTCCTGGGCCATTTCTAAAAATCTGGTTGATGCGGATGGCACCGTTGCTTTTATGAACCCACAGCCGTGCCTTACAGTTCCCTACGATCGATGGCAGGGTTCTGTTGTTGGAATGCACCAACAGACTCCCCTGGAGCTGGTCTCGGAAAAGTTTGCCGGATGTCTTATTTCTCTGGAGAGCCTAAACTGGACAAGGCTTCTGAATGTGACTGAAGCTCTGAATGGAAATCTGCTGGAGTGATTATATTTTGGGACATCTAGGGACTCACTAACATAGCAAATGCGATCCGTAAATGAAACGTTCATCATTCAAAAGTAATTCACGCTTGTTTGCGGTGATTTAAATGCTTCGTCTATTTGTGCATCATTTTGGCAATTTAATCTTGTGCATCCTGCAAGGGGATGGAGGAGCTTAACCGCTTAGCATTTATCACTTTCAGTTTGCTATTATCACTTACAGATGACTGCGAATCACTCACAGCTTAGCATACATCATCTACTGCTTTCATATAAATCCCAAACGCGACAAACCAGCTACCCGCTTCCTGCACTGAAAATCAGGCTAAATCCCAGCCCCGAACTCCGACCCTGAACTGAGTGCTGTTGGCGAGTATCGACCGATATGGGGGGGGGAGGGGGTCACAGGGGAAGGGGCGCGAATTCGTTAACCGTGATGGTATCGATCGCTCTAGGTTAAAGCCCCTCTCTCTGTCTCCCGCCCAGCCCATGCTGACAAGCTGCTCAGTGAAACGGAAGAGACAATCCCCTGTGTTTTCCCGGATCAATAAACTCAATAATGAATCGTGCTTTGCAGGCGAACTTGGGTAATTCTCCTAGATAAAATTGCTGTTAGTGACGTCGTTGATAATAACGTGGCCGATACGGCTGCATTGTCCTTTTTTGCCATGTCTATGTTATACAGCTTAGCTTGATCACGGTGGTTTCGGCCATCGTTTCAATGTTCAAAAACGTCAGCAGAACTTGAAATGCTACGAAATCGCTAAATTAAGTGGCATACAATAATCACTATCACACTATCAGTATCCATATATTTTTTCTTCGAACAGGTCTTTTGGAATTTATAAGACCATTTTCGCTCGGGTTTTTCTCCCGTTTCCAAGCTAAGGGTGCCCTCTTGCGGTTGGGTCTCCACAGCATCGTCTCGATCCAAGGCGAGAGGCCATTAAAAGTTTCCACCTCAGTGCCGTGCGGCCCGGTTTCTGGGCCGGCTGGCTTCCTCACCAATTATTCTGTTGTTTGTGAGATCGCTCTCTGACCTTTGAGATCTGTGGGGCAAGAACGAGAGCGGCGGTGGCGGGTAAATAGTGAACGCTGGTTTCTTCAGGGATGGTGGCTTGGTTGTTGAAATTTTGAAGGGAAAGTGGGGCCATGCATGAGGCTGTATGAAAATTGAGAGGGATTAGGGGTGATGCCTATGATCACTGCAACCTAGGCATCCTGTTAGTCGAATCATACTCGAATTAGGGATAAAGAGAGAAAGAGAACGAGGGGTAAAGTGAGAGTTATGAGGAACGTGATAAGCCCGACATGGCGGTTACGGTGAGGAAGAGCTGACATCGCGAAATAAAGATCTAGAGAAAATTCAGCCTCCATGGCCGTGACATTTAGCCGATTTCAGTACGAAATAATGTCCACAATAGTTAAGTCTGAGCTTCTCCGTCGTTGAGTAACTACGTTACCGTTGACCACGAGCGTCTCGGGTTCCAAATTCATCCCCCTGCTCTGCTGATAGCAGGCACACAGAGTTTCGACCGCTGACGTCGCCCCAGGGGCTCGGTCGGACAGAAGCGAGAATACGTCGGAACGGCCGCTGATCATAGGTGCGAGCGCTGTTATTTGCGCGGCGTGGCTTCACGTGCGCGGAAAATTACAGATATTTGACGCAGAGGTAGGAGTCGGTGATGAGGGGTTGTGAGGTAGTATGACTGGTGTTCACCTAGAAGTGAGCGAATCCGGTCACAATTTAGCGTATGTTTGCCATTTGGTATTCGCGGCGCGATATAGTCGTCTGAATTTATTTGAATCAGCTCTGGCTGATTGTTAGGTTGGTTTTTCTGTAATTCTATCCCAAATTTTTTAACCATGTAATACCCATAGGTAGAAAACATTCCATCCTCTATCGCAGCGTATTTGGTTGGCTGACAGCCAGCTTCTCTCGAGTCCCCTCCGAAGCTCACTATTGCTGCTCAGCTGAAGTTGATGTGTTACTTCCCCACATGTCACCAGCCCACGGCATAAGAGTCATCCCCTCACCCGGCCTGGCATTACCGGGACGTTCGGACAGGTCATGTGTGTTCAAACGTGCCCGGCCGCAGACTTGTAAACGACTCTGAGTTGATTCGTGAATCGACTCAGAATCAAACCATTTTTCGATGAGTCGTGAGTTGATTCGAATCACTTCATCGAGGAACTTGATGAGTCATGAGTTGATTCGAATCGATTAAATTTAGCATCATGAGTCATTTGATGAATCGATTCAAAATTTCCGACTCAAACAAAGAATCGACTCAAAAAAAATTTGAGTCGTTTACAAGTCACCATCAACACCCTAATAATCAATGCTAGATCACTCCCTCAGCTTTAGCCATCACTTAACTCCATATTTCAGACTTACAAGAGCCTCAGAGGCTCAGGCACAGGCGCCTAATGAGCCAAAAGCATTTGGCAGTTGGTAGGTACTTAGTCTTACCAAGCCAAGTGCCTGCTACACTACCTAGGTACCTACATTTTACATGTCAGAAGTCAGAATTGACACCTGCGGCTGCCTCCCCTTCTCCCAGTCCCAATTTGGTCCCAATAATCAATCAACAGCATAAGAATTTGGGCGTCTATAGAGTCAAATACGCCCAAACTACCTATAGCCTATAAACTACCTATAGGCTATGCTATAATATAAATAAACTCACCTAGGTCGGTAAAGCTGGCGTCACCGTCGCCTTCCCGCCAAGGTAGGCCGTAATGACCAAGGTCACGTATGTCAAACTAGTGACAGCTTCAGATCGCAGTTACCGTGCGATCGTACTAACTTACTGCAAATTTGTGCTAACCTGCTGCAGTGGAAAACAAGTAAGTATTATGTCCGTGAAGTTAGCGTCAGCAACAACAACGAATACAGCGTCGGATTCAGAATCGCTCAAAAAACTCATATTCGGTCAATTGGGGGACGGGGAGCAAGAATATGACCTTTATTTGGCCCTAGCTTTTATCCCTTACCCCTTAATCGGCCCTTAAAGGAAGGGGCGCGTCAAAAGTGCCTCAAGGGTTCGTCTGATCGCCAAAATAAGGGTCGCAATCGATTCCCCGGGTTAATATCTAGCCGCAGCCTTGGGTTCCAGATGTGTGCAACTTACCCCTTACCCCTTAATCGGCCCTTAAAGGAAGGGGCGCGTCAAAAGTGCCTCAAGGGTTCGTCTGATCGCCAAAATAAGGGTCGCAATCGATTCTTCGGGTCAATATCTAGCCGCAGCCTCGGGTTCCAGATGTGTGCAACTTTCCCCTTACCCCTTAATCGGCCCTTAAAGGAAGGGGCGTGTCAAAAGTGCCTCAAGGGGTTAGGGGTAAGTTGCACACATCTGGAACCCGTGGCTGCGGCTAGATATTGACCCGAGGAATCGATTGCGACCCTTATTTTTGCGATCAGAGGAACCCTTGAGGCACTTTTGACGCGCCCCTTCCTTTAAGGGCCGATTAAGGGGTAAGGGGTAAGTTGCACACATCTGGAACCCGAGACTGCGGCTAGGTATTGACCCGAAGAATCGATTGCGACCCTTATTTTGGCGATCAGACGAACCCTTGAGGCACTTTTGACGCGCCCCTTCCTTTAAGGGCCCATTAAGGGGTAAGGGGTAAGTTGCTCACATCTGGAACCCGAGGCTGCGGCTAGATATTAACCCAAGGAATCGATTGCGACCCTTATTTATGCGATCAGACGAACCCTTGAGGCCCTTTTGACGCGCCCCTTCCTTTAAGGGCCGATTAAGGGGTAAGGGGTAAGTTGCACACATCTGGAACCCGAGGCTGCGGCTAGATATTGACCCGAGGAATCGATTGCGACCCTTATTTTTGCGATCAGACGAACCCTTGAGGCACTTTTGACGCGCCCCTTCCTTTAATGGCCGATTAAGGGGTAAGGGGTAAGTTGCACACATCTGGAACCCGAGGCTGCGGCTAGATATTGACCCGAAGAATCGATTGCGACCCTTATTTTGGCGATCAGACGAACCCTTAAGGCACTTTTGACGCGCCCCTTCCTTTAAGGGCCGATTAAGGGGTAAGGGGTAAGTTGCACACATCTGGAACCCAAGGCTGCGGCTAGATATTAACCCGGGGAATCGATTGCGACCCTTATTTTGGCGATCAGACGAACCCTTGAGGCACTTTTGACGCGCCCCTTCCTTTAAGGGCCGATTAAGGGGTAAGGGGTAAAAGCTAGGGCCAAATAAAGGTAATATTCTTGCTCCCCCGTCCCCCAATTTACCGAATATGAGTTTTTTGAGCGATTCTGAATCCGACGCTGTATTCGTTGTTGTTGCTGACGCTAACTTCACGGACATAATACTTACTTGTTTTCCACTGCAGCAGGTTAGCACAAATTTGCAGTAAGTTAGTACGATCGCACGGTAACTGCGATCTGAAGCTGCCACTAGTTTGACATACGTGACCTTGGTCATTATGGCCTACCTTGGCGGGAAGGCGACGGTGACGCCAGCTTTACCGATACCTTAACTACTTTCAATGAGTCTCAACTCAAGATCATATCTGAATCCTGATTCTGAGGCCTGAGCCACCCATGCAAGGTCATGGCCTCCTCGTTTGCTCCTCGTGGCCCATGGAGTCCCTGCTGATGCTGAATGTGTCACAGGTGGGATTAATCCTATTTTTGAGGTTGTACTGTTTGAATAATTTTATGTGATAAGTAAGAAGTAGTAACATTTGTTTCATTATCATGTAGAAAAAGTTTGATTAAAAAAAACATGAATGCCTCTCGGAACTTGTGCTTTTGAATTTTCAAAAAGACTTTCTAGGTAATAATAAGAGATAGGTTACTATGCTACTCCTTAGTCCTCACTTATATTATAATTGTCTCTCAGAGTTACTTACAAATTTATCTGATATTGCACTGTTGACTGTTGAGTGTTGAAGATAGGTAGGTGTAAGGTAGGTACCTATGTACCTAGTCCTACTAGGTAGCTGCTTGAATCTTTGGTCAAGGCTACTATGCTGCTTAATACAATTGTGGATGCGGCATATTCATTTTATCATAGCTTTGAGTCAAATAATCAACAAATGCCTATAGTGAGTCATGGGTTGAATGAAATAAGTTCAATAAAAATGTCGTGTGAGTCATGAGTTGATTTGAATCGATTCATCAAAATGTGAGTCATGAGTTGATTCGAATCATTCCGTTGGCTAGTTGCTCGAGTCATGAGTTGATTCGAATCATTTTATCAAGGAACTTGATGAGTCATGAGTTGATTCGAATCATTTAAATTTAACATCATGAGTCGTTTGATGAATCGATTCAAATTTCCAGACTCAAACAAAGAATCGACTCAAAAAAAATTTGAGTCGTTTACAAGTCTGCCCGGCCGGTCACCCCTGGATGGATATCATGCTTAGAAAAGATGACCTCACATGTCTGAACACCAAACGGTGATCCCTGTCTACCTGGACTGCTTCAGTCGTTCCCTTTGACCCCTTGTATCCTGACTAGTGACCTAGTCATTTGTTTATGTATTTATTTAATACCATTCGCTGGGGTTACACGGATGTGGCTGCTTAATGTCAGGCTCAAATGCTAACGATCGGCTTCAGGCTGCATAATTTATGCATGCATGCACAGTTGCACGCTGCACAGCATGAACACATTACTTACATGTCCTTCACTCACACAGCCACTTTCGTTGTCACATATCACCTGCTGGTATATGAGTTACTCCATTGCTAGTTCAACAGTTGATGCTCCCCAATTCAGTTTTCTTTTGTTTCCAGCCCATTCCGTGTTCTGACATTGTATTCCATTCGACACCGTTACATTCCATTCCATTCCGTATAATTCCAGCCACGTGTCCGCATCTACTGTGCTATGCTATCTGATGTCATTGTTTTGCCGTATCCCAGTAACACATCAGATCCAAATTAGCCGAGCGGACGGCCGGTCACGCTCGCTGACCACTGGCGGCGGCTAACCGTGAGTCGTGAGTCGTGAGATTCACCGTGACTCGTGAGATTTCCGTGAGTCATGAGAAGACTGTCGTGAGCCGTGATGGTATTATTTTGCCACCGTCGGTTGTCCGATTGCTTGGAGTGATGCGCCAAGTTTAAACGACAGTCAAAAACAGCTCGCTGTTAAACGCATGGCATCTAATGTCATCCATTGGTCAGTGTGCATTGTGCCGGTTGCTGTGTCAAATGAGGTGCATTTTTTGTCCATTTTCCGGTATCAAATGTCCACTGTGCGGCATCCCACATCCAATACCTACACCTCAGCGTGTGTTGACCGGCCTCCTCGACTCCGTCCCTCCCCTCCGGTCAGTAACGGTCCTTCGTCCTCCGCCTGCCCGCCCTCCCCAGCGGTACCGTGACCCACACAACACGTGATCGCTAGTGCTCCCAGACGTGGGCTGGGCTGGACTGAAATGACGGGTCACGTGACCTCAGTGAAATGGGCCAGGGGTGGGTATTCGCTGCAGGTAGGCTGATGGACTGTATGAAGCTATTTCAGTAACGGAAGTTTTATGCAAACAGGATAGGTCGTTTTCGAAAAGTTGGGTATAACGGACAAATTCCCTGAAAACTGTATTGATGCTGCAGTGCTTACGATTTCTAATGCCGAGTGCGTTTCCTTTTTCACATAAATCTTGCCAACTGAACTCTGAATTCTACTTGATGACCTGCCGAAGCGTCCGTTCCGGGCTCACAAACCTCCATTGCGACACTGGGCGTCTCGAGGGACGCTCAGAATTTCAAACACCTGACGACAGGCGGCGTCAGCGCCGCGTCCGTCGGTCGCCGGGTCAGCGGTGTGGGGTGCAGTGGTCCGTATGGTGTCCTCAGTGGCCCCGACCGGGTGAGTCCGTACCGTGGGCGGCCGCGGGCCTCACAGAGCGCTCCGAGGCACGGCTGAGGGGAGAGGACGGGAGGGTGGGGAGAGGGGAGGAGGTGTGGCTCCCGCGTGACCTCGCGGCGGCCGTACGGTCGTCCGCTGAGCTTCCGACAGGTTAGAGCAGGGGGATCATGGCCTCCCTCCGCCGAGAATCCTCCGCTGAGTAGGACTAAAACCGGGTTTTGGTTCGTGCTGTGTGGTTTCGACTTTCGAGTCGGATGGGTTTTCCTGAACTGCGGGTTTGGGCCGCTTCCGGCTCGCGCATTGGTGAGATCATGCACCGCGCATTCCTGGCCAGAGCGGCGGCGCCTCAGAACCGGTTTGTCTCTGACGTACTCACTATTCAGTATTCCGCTACGATTCTGCGGTTGGAGCGGTATTCGCACACCCCTGCCATCTGGTGAGGCGGAGCGAAAGCTTTAGTGTGTGGTCCGGCCGTTAGCGGCGCTAGCGGTGTGGGCTTCTGTACGGTGCTGCCACCCTTTGGAAATGTAAAGAATCAGGTAGGCTGCCTTGTATTCCGAACAGTGAACACCAGCAAACTTGACATTGATAATGTTGAAGACAACCTCAACTTGAAGTTAAGATTTACCGGAAGATATGAAGAGAAGAGTGGCTGGAATCAATGGTTCGACTCTTTTGTCCTGATATTATCATTTAGAATCAAACGCTCATCTGTACAATACCAGAGCTCTATAGAGCGAAAAAGCCAGGCCATCATTTTCGTCAAATGTCTTCGGAGATTCGGTCCTTGACTTGATTTTCATAGAGATACAATTCTCTTCGAACATTTTTAGTTTGAATAGCTTCGAGGACCTCCCATTGAAGCGAGACCAGTCATCAAAATGATGGACCAGATAGGAGGTTATCGGTTATTCATTTGTCAAGGAACCTCGATTCAGCCTCTTTCAAAGGTTTCTGGTGAGCTGGCCTTTGGAAATTTCTACATCTCTAGCTATCTGAACTTCTCCATTTATTATAATGATACCTACTCAGAACACTACAATTCTTTTAAATTCCTTATGGTTTATACATACATCCCATTTTCAGCCCCATCTCGTCCCGTGCCCATCCCATTCCCCTCTCAATACGATGCCCATCCCGTGCCCATCCCATTCCCACTCCATGTCATTCCCATCCCTACCGTTCCAGTCCAGCGCACTAACCACCACGCGAATTGCTCCGCCCTCATCCGTTGTCATCAGTGATTGTCGAACTGCGCATTCCGCACCGTAATTGTTGACGCCGACGGTACCCGTATAATGGAACTGGACGTTACGGTGGGGGGGGGGGGCAGCGGATACTGTAATGTCTGCCAATTTGGCTAATTCGTGGTCTGGTGATGTCAATCACTTGTCACAGAACCAGCCAGTTGACCGGGAAATTCGATGGTGGCTGTATTGAGCGGAACGGAAACGGGCACCGACCCTCCCCTCCTCCCCTGTGAGGTGCCCCTCTGAGAGCTTCGCGGAGTTCTGTTCCACTTAAATAGACATTGCAGATATTGGAATAATAGATATCTTTCGCTTTAGCTATATGATTACTGGGATCGGAAAATGAAGTCGTTTTTTAGATTTGTGAACCGTTGCCATATTGCGCGTCCGTCACTCCCTCTTTTCTCTCTTGATCTTTTTCTCCATGTTTCCTTGAAGTCTTCTGTCAATTCCTTTTCACATCTCTTTATGTTATTTTTTTGTCTAGTTTTCTTGCATTTTCCTTCTTTTTTCGTCCCTTTCCTCATTTTGAAATTATTTATTAAATTTCCTTTCACCCCATTCTCCCTCCCCTCCCCGCTCGCTGTCCGTCGTGTTGCGTGCTGCGCCCGGAATTTTCTGTCGGCACGCGACCCATCGCCCGAGGGCACATGTCGGTGACCTCGGGCGCAGCACCCATTGGTCTGATGAAGGGCGGCGCGCTTTGATGTTGCCCGCGGGGCACGCCCGGCGCGACCTCGTAACCGCTGACTCACTGATATAGGGCGAATGAAAAAATGGGAAAATGGTGGGGGAGGGATGGGGGGTGGGTGGATGAGTTCGGAAGGATATGTTTGTATTGTGGTTAATATGTGCATGGTGAAGTTTCCGAACCAAGTGGATGCGGTGTGGAATGAGGTGATAAGAGGTCTCAATAATATGGTAGAATTTTACCAACGTAAGGGTACAATGGAGACCGAAAGCTTTGAAGTTTTCCTGCCCGCTTAGATTTTTATGTAGGTACCTACTCCTATCTCAACCCGATGCAGCTGAATGCCCGTGAAATCTCGACAGACAGCCTGACCTGAGGCAAATCGCACTATCCAGCTGTGTTGATTTTGGCTGGGTTCCGCCGACTCCTATTTACCTATAGCGACATTTGATAAAGACGCCGCTGTCACCCGAGTTTCCACTTATATACCAAATATATTTACACCTGTAAAATACAGTCATTGGCTACGTATTTAGTAGAAGCATCGCTTTCTGGAACACATTCAGAATATGGTCAGTTCCAAGCAATACAGCGTCAGTTATATGGTCATTCATATTGTGGCATACGGTCTCTATATATGGCCTTGATACGGCCTTGATTGTGGCTTAGAAGATAGTACTTACCTTACTTTCTTGGTTGCTTTCTTCAATGTCTAGCATTCTTGCGGCTTTCCCCGCTCACACGTGCCGTTTTCACTGTTGGTCCCACCGACCGAGTGGCTCGCTTCCCAGGCACTATTGACGTCCGGTCCGGTCTGAGCAGTGAGCACGGGTATGGTGGGTACGCGACCGCACTCTGAGAGTGGGCCACTGGCTCGCTGCTGACCGCTGAGTGCTCAGCAGTGACGGCTGACTTCTGATGCCTGACTGCTGAGAGATGAGGAATGACTAGTCACAATACTACGGTCGCCTTGATATACGAAGGTGGAGAGAAAATGTGGGCTGCCATTCGCATATCTTCATTGGTTTCGTTAGGCTCGTTGTTGCTTCCAGTGTTCTTCGTAGTTTCCGTTTGAACTCCTGTTTGTCAGGATTGGTTCCGTCTTCAGCTGATGCGATGTTGGCGATAGGACAGTCATTGCTGAACTGGTGAAAACTGTACGATCCGAGCTCAGAAATGCCAACATTATGGACCACCGACACTACCGTCAACTCTCTGTATGTTGTGGCTGGTCTCTCGTGGTCAGTCCAAGCTAGAAAGCATGTCTGTCAGGGAAATTGAGAGCCGCCCGCCTGCGGCCGGCCACCTGCTCTACCCAGAGAAATGACGGGGTGTGGCTGCGTTGGTGACGCTAAAGACTAGCAGTCACCAGCACCAGGTGTACGGGAAAATGTCCGGCAGTGATGCGTCCCCGAGCGGGTCAGTGGTGAAAACGAAACTGGTGCTGGAAATTGCTGAAAGAGCGATAAACAACGGAAGACAGCTGCGTACTTGCTGGCGACCCTCTGATTCAGTGTCTCGGATTGGATGGATCTAAGAGTTGGGCTAAAAGTCGATGAGTTGAACAGGCTGCATTGATTGATCGTACTGAATAAATCCGTAAGGGAGATATGCTCAGACAATGGGCTGGACCGGATGAAGATCAGCTCGGTTGACTGTGCCTAGAAGTTCAAATGGCTACTGGCTGAATCGATGAGTCTAACCCACCAAGTGAGATATCGGCCTTCATGCCGTCAGGCGGATTTCATGCGTCATTTGTCTGGATTTGGTGAGCTATTGTCATACTCTTGCCGATTGCCCGAGAGCGGACACTTCGTAGTTGGTTCTTTGACGAGCGAGTGCAGGTCGCTACGGTCTGCCCGCGGGGCATAGCGGACGTGCGTCGCGGTCCTGCCATGGGCGCACCAAGGCACCACACCTGGGGAGGCATGGTGACACCATCACCAGCTGCGCTGCTTGTGATATTTCTGAAGGATATTATTCCAAATCGTTTGTATACGAATGGAAGAAACAGAAAACTAGACGGATTTTATTGATTAATTTTCGACACGGCCATCTGCCACGCAGCGTTGTGTTTCGCGGCCTGCTGGGCGCGCCCCTGCGCGGCTGCTGGCCGTCGCTGGCTGCGCGCCGAGCGGCCATCCCTGTCCGATGTTCGTCGGTGTCGACGCGACGCTGGCCGACGGCCGACGCCGTGACGTCACGCGGCCGACGCCGTGACGTCACGGGCCGCCGGCGCCGGTGGGCGGCGCGCCGGCGGCCGATCCGCCGCAGTGCCGGCGCCGCTCGAACTGGCGCTGTGTCTGCCCACGCGCGCTCCCGGCCTGGACTGTGTGGCGCGCCCGACCGAGGTCACGCCGCCGGGCGAGGTCACGCTGCCGACCGAGGTCAAGGTCACCGTCGCGATGTACGAGATCCCGACGCCGGAGGTTCCGGCGTTTGACCCGACCGTGCTGAGCCAGATGGCGCCCTTCTATCAGATGATGCCCAACATGCTGCAGTATCAGGTGGGAAGAGCTGGGATATTTGGAGAGGGAGCAGAGTGTCTGATGTGAGGGTTTGAGGTTTGCTCTGATGGTAAACTTGAAGCGGTAGGGCTCGGTGGGGGAAGTGGGCGGGGTAGGGGGGGGGGGGGTGCGGTGCAGAATTGGGTCGCTCGCAGTTTGCTGGCCTTTGTTACCTTTTATTTCTGTATACCAGGATCCTCAACCAGGATGTGTTTTGTGACCTTTCTTCGCCTGCGCTGTTTTGCTGCGCTCCACCGGTTTTTGTTGTTTTTCATCCACGTGACTCGAGATACTGAGCGATGTGCTGATGCATCAGTGATGATGAGCTGCTCTTCAGGGCTCATAACGGAGGCTTTTCTGCGCCAATGCCTCGGCAACATGAGTTCTGGTGGTTTGCCATGCACGCCGATGATTCAGACTCTGTGTTCGCCAGCCGCGGCCAACTTTGTTACAATTAACAGGCAGCCTGTCCGTCCCATGACTCACGTTCGAGCCACGTGGCGTAACGTCACATAGTCACGTGGCGTCACGTCACATAGTCACGTGGCGTCACGTCACATAGTCACGTGGCCTTACGTCACGTAATCACGTGGCATGGTGTGACGTGTCACGTATAATTACTGCCAGCGGCTGGCCATCATCATTACAGTTTTTGTGATTATTTTTTTATCGGTGCCTTTCTTTGGTCGCGGTGCTCGGAGCATGAAGAATTCCTTTAGGGCTGGTCATGATCTGCAGGGAATTTCCTTCGATTCCCAACTGGCGAGGTCGTGAAGCCCTGAGGGCATTAGTCCGAACATGACGGGGCTTGTTATTCATGTCGTCAGCGGGCTGGGTTGCCAGTCACGCTTCCGCTGGTGTCTTGGCGTATATCTAGGTGTTTCCCGTCAAAGTGTGGCGGGAAATGCTTGAAATATAAATAAACCGCCCAAAATTGTTGGGTTGCGTATTTTCAAACCACTGCTCCTAACTTCAAGCGTAGGGCGATATCCATCATTAGGTTTGACCGCCGATTCTTCCGCCAGTCATCCGTCCACGTCATTTCTTCGTCCATTCCCCTGTCCCCAGAAGCCCCCCCCCCAGCTTCATTCCTTCCCCATCTGCCCCCCCCCCTGGTGTGTGAGTCCGTGATTGTCATCATCTGTGCGCCGGTCAGCGACGCCAGATGTACCGGCCACCTGTGTCGGACCTCGTCCCGCCCCCAGCTGGACACCAGCTGCATGGTCATGCCGCACGCTGGGCTCCCTCGCCTCCCCCCGCGGCCGGGTGGTATGCTTTTTACCCGTGCCCGTGCCCTGAGGACCTATCCAGTCCAGGCGCACAAACCACTAATCATTATCGAGGGACGCATGGTTGTCTGTGTTAGTGTCCTTGTGCTCCTGTGTCGTTAGGGGTTCATTTTATTAATTCCCAACTGTTTATTACGTTTACGTAATGCCATATTCTGTATCACTGGGGTATTTGCTTGGCTGGAGTATCACTTACCTGGTTAGAGGAAATATCCTGTATGGTTTCTGATAAGATCTCTGCGTATCTATTCGCCGTTATTTTCCAGTTTTGGCGTTCTGTTTCAGCAGCGCACTGATATCTGTATCAGCTCAGTAGCGCACTGATAAACATTCCCCTTGGGCGTTCATAATCTAACCTCAGCGTCGCATACACACCCAATACCAAAAAGGTCCATATCCCCGAGTGCTCTCCCCTGTCCTCACTACTTTTGTCCGCCACTCCCGCGCTGTCCGCGTGTCCTCTTGTCCCGATAGACACGTCCCAGCTGACCGAGGCAGACCGGACAGCACACGTCACACAGGAAATCGCTTCCGCCGACTCGCCCCGGCCACTTCCGTTCCCGAGCGCCCCGCGGCTGCCGCTCCGTGCGAGTCGCGCTACCATTGTCCATTCTTCTGTCTGCTTTCGTGATGTTCTGCGCGCTTGTCTGGGATTTTGCCTGTCGGGATGACTGCACGAATGCGTTTCTAGTTCAATGTGGTTGGCTGGGTTTCTGAACAGTTGTTTTGGGATGACTTCAAGGCGAAGTTTGAGATTGCTTGGGAGGTGGTTTACCTTAACGTTGGTATTGGGTTCGTTTTGATGTCTCGGTAGCTTACTTTATGACTGGAGTACTCGCCGCAATGTTCTGTGGCTCTCGTTTCTGACTGTTCAGTTCGGCTTCCTACCTTGATCTTTATTCGCGTCCGTATCACTAGATATCCGCCTCTGGCCTCCGTTTGTCAAATCGTGTCGTCTCCTCACCACCTGCGCGACCGCTGCCCGTCTGTCGTCCTACCATCATACTATCCAGTATCCTGCCACCATACCATCATACCGACCGCCATCTACCATCCATCCGTCCATCCATCCGTCCGTCCGTCCGTGCTCCCGCTCCTAGCACCCCGTCTCACTGCCGCCTCGCCGCCCCCGTGTCGGTGTCCACTGGAGCGGAACGATGTGCCTCCGTGAGACTGGGTGGGGTGCTGTGGGGATGGGAAGAGGAGAGGAGATAGGAGGAGGGGTGGGTAAGGCGAGAGGGGGTGAGGAGAGAGGGAGAGGGGGATAGATTGAGGTTTGTGTATGGTTAAGTGAGCGCGGGTGAGTTATGTGCGAGATTTAGGTGAGGGACGTGTGTAATAGGTCTAACGGCACGGGCTAAAATCGCTGCCGCGACAACGAGTACTAGTCTTAGATAGTCACTGGTAAGGCCCATTCTGGTCAAACCTGATGATCGGTAGTTAGATTGCAACTGTTATGCATTTTGAAGTTATTTTTCCGAAGATGACTGGGCGCAGACCATTCCAAGGACCGACGCAGCTCTACTCGTCTCTAACCACCCATGGCTCTCAGACAACATTGGAACACTGGAGCCAGTCAGGCCCCAATCTAACCCAATGAGGCTGTCAAATACCGTCAATGCCGTCCAGCATATGTCAATAGTTCACCAATTCATAGGGTCATCTACGGAATATGACCGTCATTGGACTTTTCTCGGGACAATTCCCGAACAATGATGTTTGAGAGCATGTCGACATCGTTGCAACTTGCAATGAAACTCGACGGCTTGATGAGAACGAGATTGCATTTGTGATGACCAGGGGACATACACGGCTCAATTTGTCATGACATGTCTCGACCGTCACTGGCGATCAGAGCGCTGTAGTGTTATCAGGCTGCACTGGGTCTCAATAAACGCAGAGGTGCGGACCAGCAACTCTGAGGTCTCCACTGAGCAATGCTGGACGTTCCGCCCACGCCGTCTTTTCAGCTCCACTCGGACGGAAGTGGGTCGCTTCCGGTCGACATATGCTGCTTCTCACGCCATAATCCAGACCGTGGACTCGGCCGAGATCGGTGTCGTTTCGCAGATGGACGGTCGGCTTTATAAGAAATATTCTGCATCGCTTCAGCTGCCCCAACACACGTCTATGGAAACTCGGTGGACGAAATAGAACGAGAGGCGGAAACGAGATGAAAAATGGCTGGATGGAAACTGTTTTTAAACGCTCTCTTAAAGGAAACAATGTGTGTAATGTGTATCATATGGTCTTATTTAAAGTAGCGGTAAGTTAACCATGATAGTGTCTACCACCTCCTGAGTCGGGGTATAGTTTCTGACTATGGTATTAATAACCGCCGGCATCAACCCGGCGGAAAATTTACCCCGTGTTGGATCAACAATATCCCCGACATCACGTTCCTTTGACGCGTCCATAAACCCCGCCCAACCACACTGCTCCGAATTCCCGAGCGGGGGCGAGCGTCGGTCACGACTCACGACACCGACGCAATACATCGTCGGCATCGACACAGTCATCGTCGGCATCGACGCGGGGTCGCGGGCGCGGCCATTTTCGGCGAGGCCACCGTCCCGCGGGCCGGAAGGGGCGTAATAGGGACGCCGACAGTGCGGAGATGGATCTGGGACAGCCCGGGAACCATCGGTCGCTGGACGATGGATGACACGTCCTGCTGCCTCTGCTCCCACTCTGGGTGGCTGATGGTATTGGCTGTCCTGGGATGACGCTGGTGTTGACTTCTGTTACTGCTTGGGCGGAACCAAATATTTGGTCAGTGCCTTTAGTTGAATGCAGCGACAATCTCAAGTCACTGTCCACAGTAATGTTTCAAACTTACTTTTCGAATGACACTTTTCAATCGCATCTTGACTTTACCTCCGGTGACCACTTTAAATAGGAATTTATTCTGAAATGGCTGTGATGTTTTTTCACCATCGGGAATGATCAATAATGAGAGTCGCTTTAGTCTGTTTTTGATATATTGATATGAGAGCTCTCTCGCGTCTTATTGCTGCTGCGGGGCGTGTTTTTGCTTCGCCGTTTGATGCGCTACCAACGGTGTTGATGAGGGTGGAAAGTGGTGTTTATTGTCGCCAGGGGCTTAAGTATCTTTTGATACACCCGGAGCGGCTTGAACTTTGAAGCGAGGTGGCAGTTATAAAACACCCCATTGAAGTGATGTTTTTCGCATAAACTGTTATCCGGCTTTAGCTAACCTGTCTTTTCTTTTGTTTCAGGTATGTACTCTCGCTTTAGTTCCTGGTAATGTGAGCTGACATGTCCGCGACCACGTGAGTACAATCACGACCCTTTCCCTCCCCCATTCGCGGAAGGAACACCTCGCACCGGACAGAACCGTCATCTGGAGCCCATCTGTCGAAAGGCGAGGGAAACCAGACTCCGTGGACAAATCCCCTCGGTCCCTGAGCTATCTGTGGAGCATCGATTTCACACAAACATGACTGACAGTGTGCGTGCGTTTCTCGGTCGCCGGTACCACGATCTTCCTAGCGTGTCAGCTGGAAAATATGGCGTCCCAGTTGATGGAATCCTCGGTGAGGGTTCTTGTTTCCACTTCTGGCGAATCCGTAACCCCTGCGGAAGATTCTGAAAGCGATAACATGATGCCCCAACCCGAGCCATGGAGTATCGCAAGGGTCTGGCATGGCGCCGGTGAAATTCTAAACCCAGTGCGGGCTGACCAGTGCTAGGGACATATGCGGGGAAAGACGGGGAATGATATCAGGGAAGGGTGTCTGCAAGGTGACATAATAAGACACCGGAGAGACCCCATAATAAGACACCAGGCCCCCGCGGAGAGCACGGGCCTGGTCGCTCGGCGGCAGGGAGATACGGAATATGATATGCGGGACCGAGGGCTGTGAGGATGCGGGACGTTCCTCTCATAAGGTGGTAGAGATATTGGATATAGCGTGATGTTGGTGCCTATTGCGTTTGTATGTGGGTGTGGGAGGCAGGGGACGGGATCACATTGGCGGTATTAGATTGACCCGTATAAATACGTTGGGAATTGAGTATCCTTTGAGCGTGATGGTGTATACGGTCAGAATGGACCACTTTTTTCGTTGCCTCTTGACACATTTTTAGGACGGGATATTTAACAGTCAAAGCACGCCCCGAGCACATTGTGAAGCCAGTTGTAATCGGCTACCGTCCAGCAGCTATTTTCCTCTGTTTGTCGGCTGTTTTTCTGTCGTTTGAAGTATCTACTCGTATCTTGTTTGCCCAATGGAACTAGCGTAACGACAGGAGCGAATTAACCCGGGCCCACTTGGGACGTCTTGTTCATTCGGTGCGAAACTGAACAGTCGACCACGCCGAGTTTCAGCGGGGTGTTTTGCGGGTGAAGAAAGCCTCCATTATCTCTGGCCTGCTACACCGCGATACTAATGGTCTTGTAATGGAGAAGTTCCCCGTTAAAAGCAAGAGCGCTGTGTTCAGTTCGTGTTTTTCTCAATTCTCACAGCTCTCCTGCTTTTCTAATCCTAGGTAATGGGTATCAAGAATCGCTGTTTGCCAATAATGAAATTCGAATGCGACAAAGGATGCGTAATCTGCATTGCGCAATCACTAGACAAGATACCATATCCACTATCCAGTTTGGCCCAGTTTCACCAAGCTCTGTTTGGGGTAGTTTCGCCGAAACTACCCCAAACCAGTTTCACCAAGTGGGGTAGGTTCTGATTGGCCACTTCCAAACTACCCCATGGGGTAGTTTTTATTTTACCCCAAATTTGCCATGCAAGCAGATGCTCACGGTCCGTGAGCATCTGAACAAGCCAATCAATCAGCTGTTTGCCGGCAATTCTACCCCAAATATCCCACCAAAATTACGGCAGACATTCGTGGGGTAATCTGTGAATATGATACCAATTGTGAGCAAGAATTGACAGTAAAATAGTAATAAGAACATAATTTATAAGTCCAATCACCTGTCATGTTTGAGTATGCATTATTCATAGCATACTTCAAGTTTCATCCAAGTATTTTATGCTGCATGTAGCCTGCGCCACCTATGCTTGTGATCTGCAACACCCAAAAATAGCACTATTGATGTCGCCCTAGCTGAATGCCAGAATTTTTACTTTTTAACTATTAAAGGTTTTCCTTCAACAGTGACCTTGAATACCGGATGAGGAAGACTTGAAATATAAACAATAAAAATGCATATTCTTCACAGTGGTTACATGCTGACGCTGTGCCTTGTTGAAATGATCATAGTACCTACTTCAACTTGTGTGATCTATTCAAATTATCATTTGAGGTACCTATACGCCTTACGGTCAATGTGCAAATATCCAGCAAATGTCAAGACGCTTACAACTGAAATCAAGATAAAAAATGCCGTACCTAAAACAGCAAGAGGATGTGTCATGCATAACTAGGTAATTCTCATTAGAAATAAAAAGCATATGGTGCAAGTAATTCGTAATAAGCAGTTGTTAAAAACACCAGGCCGAGTGGATTCGATACTTTCCATATCTATTTTTCATTTTTGTCGCTGTTGTGCATATCTCAATAAAGTTGTGTTAAATGTGCCGTGCATCTGTAAGTGGTATGTAATTTCCGCATTTTGTAATGCACATTAGAAATAAATAGCATCTGATGCAAAAGATTCGTAGTTAAAAGTCGTCAAAAATACCAAGCAAGGTGTATTCGATACTAAAACATGCACTAATTTACTAAAACATTCTAATTATAAAACACTAAACATCTAATCTAATCTAAAACATCTAATCAAACATCTAATTTACTAAAACACTAATTAAATTTAAAACATTCGATACTATTCGATAATAAAACATGCCTTTGTTCTGTAACCTATCCATCAAGATTCGTGGCTGTGCATTGCATTCCTTTCTCAATAAAGGTGTGAATCTTGGAAACTGAGGTGCCATGGTGTCATCGTTACCAAGGTGATTGGTAGACAAATACAAGAAGCCAAATCAAATGTGTTCTTCATTTCACGCCGTCGTGAAATGAAATTCTCGACCAATCAAAACGTTCCGTTGTTTTGCTGATGCTGCTTGCTTAGCAAACATTCACAAGAAACGCCGAAACTACCCCATGGGGTAGTTTGAGCATGGTGAAACTGGATTCTACCCCATGGGGTAGAATGGAAATCTACCCCATGCCGAAATTACCCCACTTGGTGAAACTGGGCCCAGTGGTGTCTGCCCAAACAGCGGATGGGGTCGGTTATCTTTTTTCTCTGTCCCCGGTCAATGTCCATTGCCCAGTTTAGTTACTCCCTCAATATGCTTGTGAGCGATAAGTGGAAACGTTGGTATGGTCAGAACTCAGAAGTATGTCAGGGTACCGACTTGGTTTTGGAATTAGAATTTCGCCATTGCTATTGCATCTTAGGCTTTAATGACATTCCCAACTTTTGTCAGGCACTGGGTTACTAGAAACTTTGCTCTGATGAAGATTTATGCTAATTTTTACCCCTTTTCTGAGCACTTGAAATGTCTTTAATGTAGTTCTGAATCCTTGAAGCGAATGTTGTGCTGTCAAATGTGCTTTTCTGAGCCGACTTGATGCAGAATTTACGTCACTGTCTGAGATGAAACAAGTTAATGCGCCAGTTATCCGCCGAAGTACTTTTGAAGTATGCATGCAAATATGTGGTGGAAGCTCCTTGATGTCCTGTGGAGTAGGTATTTAATCTCGAGTAGCTGCATCATAAAGCCACCCGTCCGGAAAGCATTGTTCCACATAGCGATTATACACCATGCATCGTCGACTGTTTGAAAAGAGATCACCCGCGTCGCCTGCGACCTTCTGTTTGTGTTCAAGAGGATTTAGTGCTCTTATAAGGTTCTTGAATCTCAAGTGCCCTGTACGGCCTGTATGGGTGACACCGGGGGATTCAAGTCACCCTCCCCGTCACGCTTCTTCCGTTGATGACGCTGGCTGGGCTCCTATTGAGACCCTGAAGCGCGTGAAGGTCCTGTTGTACCCCTTCACCCTCGGGGCATCACGCAACTCAGCGCATTGATCGGTCATCTGTGCGGTACACTCTCTGACAGTGGCGACCCCCGACACACCGACCCGCTCGTGAACACACCAAGGTCGGGTCCATTACCGGAGGAATGTCTGGACTCGGCGCGGTGCGGGGCGTGCCCCCCGCTGCACGCGCCGGGGTGTGGCCGATACTTGCCGTCACGACCGCCCACTGTTCAGTGTCAGAGACTGTACTCGGTCCGACGGCCGCCGGCAGCGACGACGATTTAGCGCATGCGCACTGACGCCCTCCTGAGGCCTTCGTCGAGTGAAGCGTAAACATAAGCTATCCGTGTGGAGGGAGTGCGCCCCGAGCACAGTGAATATCGTCCGGAGGTGCGGCACGCGCGTGTGTAACTCCTGTATCGCTGCAAATCAACTCCATTGGTGATAAGGGGACCGCACACCGCTTCTTGTGACGCCGTGACGGTTGTGGCGCACGTGGGACACTCGTGGTGCACTCGTGTGACGCTCACGACGCACTTGTGTGTCGCTGTGACGCTGCTGGCGCACTCGTGTGTCACTGTGACGTTTGTGACGCGCGTGTGACGTTCCCGGCGCAGTATCACTGCCATGTGGACACCAGGGGTATACCCGGCCGCGTCCTTGCCCTACTACCCAGTGGGAATGCTTCCGGCGACTCAGGTCAGTAGTTCGTCCACCCGCCGCCAGGGGCGCCGCACAGGCCAGCTGGGAGGTCAAAGGTCACGTGATATGACACGAGACCGGAAACGGCTGGTGGGTCACGGGGATGAGATGGAGAGGGGGGCGGGGAGGGCGGGGGGGGGGGGGGGGGTAAAGACGCTGGGTGTTGGATTGACAGAAGGCTGTGACATATTTTTGATAAGGTGACGAGTAACTTGTGCGCTGGTGGATTCTATTTATTTCTGCAAGGATCACCCTACAGCTGGACTGGAATACGAATGGTCGTACATGGAATTCATCCCCTTTCTAACTCTGCTTCTTGATAGCGTATTAATGACATTGAAAGACTTGTTCCCTGTGTTGATACATCGATATGAAAATCGATCTCCTGACGACTAACCGCTAGCTAACGATGTCTCGGATAGCGCTATTCGGTTTCATTCATATTGCTTCGCCTTTGAACTAAATAATTAATGTTCCGGTTAGGCCAAGTGCATTCATTCTAAAAAACCTCTTGCTCCACTGCATGTGATATTTACCTGACAGACCAACTAATGTAGTTGTTTGCTCTCCATCGTGAATGCATGTGCTGCTGAAGTGAGTCTCTTTAGAACCTCCGCTCCACAAAGCTAACTCCCCACGGCGGCTGCCGTGCTACCTGTCTGGGCCGTCGGAAGTGTCTTCCGCCTGCCTCTCTGTGAGCTATTTTCGTGTCTGTTTTGCGAAACGCTGGGTTTGAGAGGCTACAGCCCTTGCCTTGCTGTGATGTGGTCAGCTTGGTGTGCAAAGGGAGCGAGAGACAGAGAGGGCGTTTGACACCACAGGTGCCATTTGAAGTTACCCATAAGGTGAACCTACACTGAAAAAAATAATGACACCTAAAAGGGGTGTTTTTTGAAGCGTACCAAAAACGCGCAGTTTTCTGGAGTCCGATTACACCCGGAATCAGACACTTTCTAGGGTATTATGACACTGGTTGAGGGTGTATTTTTACACCGTACGTCGTCAAATGATTCCCGGAATCATACGCCTTATGGAATAAAAATACACCCCAAATCAGAGTCATAATACTCTAGGAAGTGTCTGAAGTGTCTGATTCCGGGTGTAATCTGACTCCTGGAAACTGCGCGTTTTTGGTACGCTTCAAAAAACACCCCTTTTAGGTGTCACTTCAGGGAGTAGTCGGATCTTGAGGGTGTATTTTGATCCCACACGGTGTATGATTCCGGGAATCATTTGACGACATGTGGTATAAAATACACCCCAAATCAGAGTCATAATACTCAAGGAAGTGTCTGAAGTGTCTGATTCCGGGTGTAATCTGACTCCTGGAAACTGCGCGTTTTTGGTACGCTTCAAAAAACACCCCTTTTAGGTGTCACTTCAGGGAGTAATCGGATTTTGAGGGTGTATTTTGATCCCACACGGTGTATGATTCCGGGAATCATTTGACGACATGTGGTATAAAATACACTCCCAACCAGAGTCAGATTACCTCGGGGGGTGTCTGATTCCGGGTGTAATCGGACTCCTGGAAACTGCGCGTTTTTGGTACGCTTCAAAAAACACCCCTCGTAGGTGTCACCTCAACAGTGTCAAATGACTCTTGGGATGGTTTTTCTATACCGGCTCAGAGCCTGTTCCTGTTAGCGTCATACATCAGCTAATATCAATATTACCGGTACTATTGGTCTCCTATATAAGAAATACCGGTAATATTCGAGTGTGGGGATTGGGTTGTGTGCAGGGGTGAGGGATGCACTCGAACCGAGCTGCGGCGAGGGTATAAAAGGTATATTCATCGCATCAGAAAAACAGGTCGCCTGGGCCCTTATCTTGAGACCAATAGTATGGTACAACTAACCAACATACCCATGGTTATGTACTAGCTTCTGAAGCTTATAGGAACGATTAGCCAGACTGCAACGAGACTTAAACCCTATTAGTGGCAGGGGGGGTTGTTTTTATCCACCCCTCAGGTTTTTCGGGAATATCTCCGAAACCGCTGAAGCTACGATGCTGAAATTTTCTGACTTTTCCTAAAACTAAATTGGGCACATTCCCTGAAAATTTCAAGTTCATAACTTTACCAGGGGCGGCTCCAGAGCACTGGAAATTGGGGGGTCCTATTCGTGAAGCGAGTCATTTGGGCGAAGATCACGATGCTGCACCAGTTTTACGAACAGTGAATGAAAGGTATCATGTGATAACATATACAAAGTTATTGTGCATCCTCTTTTAACACGTTTTTGCTATAATAGGCGGATCCAGGCGTCCAAAAAGGGGGGTTATTTTTTACCTCCCAACATAGGTGCCCTGACACCGCCTATGCATGACCAATACAATTTTAGTCGTTCTCTCATAAGAAAATTGTAACATAACAAGACCATTGCCACCCTTTTTAGAAACAGTACCAACAAAAACCTTATTTACTATACTTTTTGTGTACCCCCAATCTCAATGATCTGTATCCGCCTATGATTTTTGAAAATGCATATTTTAAGGATCCATGTGAATTCCTGGTTCATTCTCTATCGATCGGCAAAAGTTGCGTTAAGATTGGTTCAGAAACCTGGCCGTGATAAACAGTCTAAAAGGTATCTGCAATTTGCCCGTTTTTACCCCCCTCTACCCCCCCCCCCCTATTGACATTTTTTAATTTTATTTTTTAGAAATGTAGATCTCGTTGAGCCAAATCGAATGCCGTTTGAATTTTGAAAATCGGCCGGTTAGATCTCGAGATATCAAGGGGGGGTCGTAAACAGCCCCCCCCCCTGCCACTAATATGGGGTAGCCAGGAGCCTGCCACTAATAGGGTTAAATGTAGCTTACAATTGTCTTCACCCTTGTAGCTACAATTTTATCTATTGACGATGACGTCTTCTTTTCAGTCAGTCTTTATACCAGATATTGTCAAATGATTCTCGGAATCATAAACCTTATGGGATCAAAATACACTCTCCAACAGAGTCATAATTGCAGTTGTTAACCACGTGACGCAAATTAACAATACATGCATGTCATTTTTTATTTTATATGCAACAATAAATTCCAAAACATTTGGGCACGAAATGTATGGCGAAATCTAATGAAAACTTATCGTAAGGCTCATGGGTCCGTGACTCCATTCACCTTAAGGAATTACTCACATTTCAACAATGTTCCATCAACCGGTGATTATTGCTACTTACTTAGGTAGAGTTATTCTGCAGCTTAATGACATAAACACTTACCTCAGTCTCCATGGTGCGTTGCTATCTTGTCCTACTTCAAAATTTCGCCGAGTGCAGGGCGCCTCGTTGTTTAAATTAAATACGCATGTTGAGCAAATAAGTACAAATAATATCTGAAGTTTATCGTTAAAGCACTATTACTTGAAGTAAATCTACACTTACAACAACGTTTGGCGACATGAAAAGCGCGTTAATTCAAATAAGTTCCCCTCCCCGCTCACACCACACGCACCCACGTGGGCACACTTCCGGCAACTGAAGTCAACGGCTTTCCTAACGGTTTTCCTGCAAGGTCGAGCTATTTCATCTTCGTGGCGGACCGGCATGGCTAGGACACAAATGACGTCACACGACAATGCAGCTTGCTGATTGGCCGGGCATTGACTCAAACCACTGGACCTGAGCTGTGGTTCGCACCAGGGTTACAGAGTCAGAGTCAGAGTCGGGTGGAGTTGACAGTTGTGGCCGGAGTCAGAGTCGGAGTCGACGGCGACTTTGGAAGCCGGAGCTGGAGTCGGAGTCTGGGTCACCGAAAATCAATTGATACCGCAGCGTATCCGGACAAATCTTTGCATGGCATTTCTTCGTCGCGCAATTCTTCGTCCGCAAAACTTCGTCCGCGCATTTCTTCGTCTCCGCCTTTCTTCGTCTTGCATTTCTTCGTCTCGCATTTCTTCGTCCGAGCATTTCTTCGTCCGCGCATTTCTTCGTCTCGCATTTCTTCGCCTCGCATGTCTTCGTCTTGCATGTCTTCGTCTCGCATTTCTTCGTCTCGCATTTCTTCGTCTCCGTATTTTTTCGTCTCGCATTTCTTCGTACGCACATTTCTTCGTCTCTGCATTTCTTCGTCTCGCATTTTTTTTTTCGCAAAACTTCGTCCACAAATTGACAGTGCAGCCTGCTGATTGGGCTATTGCCTATTTCATCTTCGTAGCGGACCAGCCATGGCTAGCTCACACATGACGTCACTCGGGGCATTGATTCAAACCACTGAACCTACACCAGGGTTACGGAGTCAGAGTCGGAGTCCGTTGGAGTCGACAGTTCTGGCCGTAGTCGGAGTCGGTTGGAAACGACAGTTCAGAGCGCTATTGCATAAACATAAGATTTACGCCACCGGAGTAGATCTTAACTTTTTTACGAAACGGCCATACTCTACGAAACACCGTAAAACCTGTTGCATAAAGGCCGTGACCTACTTCGTAAATATTTGGAAAATCTAGGTATGACGTCATACATGAATGAAAATAGTGCCGGATCTCAGCACGAAATGCAGAAGAATGGTGACAATAATGAAAGCGATTAAAGTTCCAGTGTACTGAAATGTGTGAATCACGTTGTCTGGATAAGTGGTTCAAATCACCTTGAATTCATAGCGACTTTAGAAAACCTTTCGTACTTTTCAATATTCATGCGCCCTCCCACATCAAGCGGCGGTCGGCTTGGTAAACAACATCGATCGTGGCATCTTGGGAGTGTGGGATATTCTAAGATCATAGATAATTTGCCCTCACTATGGGTTTCAGTCGATATTCTACATAAATTTGCATAGAACTGAGTGCACTGTATCCGTCTAGAACAGAGCCGTAGCTGCTACTGCCACCTTTCGCCAATTAAGTAAGCTGAGATTTGTACACTCGCCGTCCGGTGGTTGCTAGGTAGGACACGAAAGTAAACAACATTCCAAAGAAGAATTTCAAGACAAGTGTCCAGCTTGGCTTGCAAGATCGAACAAGATCATCATTTGGTGGCTGAAAATGAAGAATTAAGATAACCAGGGCCCAGACTAACAAGTAAGTTTTCTATTATAGCGAATGGTTAGTGAACAATTGTCGGTTCATTGGCAGCACACTGCTCACTGCTCAGCCCTTTCAGACCAATCGTGAGCTTTTTCAATAGTTAATGGTTAAAGCTAATGCCGCTACAATTCCTGATCTATATTTTCTTTTGGTGTATTTTGAATTTGGCATCGTGTTTATTAGCCTCATCCCTCAATTACTCGCAACATTCCAATGTTCTGTCGCTTTTTTCTTCACCATTAGGCATTACCTATCTACAATTAGGTATGTTGAAATGCCATATCATATTGATATGGTGTCAGGTGTCTTATCATTAAAATCATTTAAATATCCACAAAATTACGTTTAATTATATATTTGCAAGCAACATGCTTTCGCGCGTTGAATTAGTAGGCACAAAACAGAATGCATTTAAGCTAGGTATTACAAGATGAATAACTACCTATTCGTCTGTGGGCTTGCGTGATGTTTTTCAGTTTCAAACGTAAGCATTAAGGGCATATCAGCATAGCATCTAGATACCTACTGGACTATTCTGAATCTGCCAGTGAATTGCTGATTAATTTCAATTCACAAGCTTTAATTAAATGACATGGCTAATTAAATTTAATTAAATGGCACTGGCTAAAATTGGTTGATTAAATTTAATTAAATGCACTGGCTAAAATTGGCTTTAAAAAGTCAACTTTACCAGTATAGCAGGGCACAGTCACAGACCTTTATGCTTGCATTCAAAGAAGGCTGAGAGCGAGGAGATGCATGGTGTCATAAAAAGTTCATTATTCGCTCGATTTACTTTTTCCGCCCCTGTCTATATAATATGTATCGCCTCTTTCCTGATTCCCTCAGTCCTCTCTCCTATTTCATGCTCTGTCAGCCACTGCCTTCGAAAATTATCTCCTCTCGATCCATTCGTTGTAGTCTTTCTGATACTTACCGACATCATTATTTCTGTTTCAGGAATTTCTATCCGACTTCGTGGAGGAGTATTCTGACCACGGCATTCGGCTGTTCTACATGAAGGTTGAAGAATCCCGCTGGGTTCAGCCGACAGAGGGCTCTGATAAATCGCCGATAGATGGCGGCTGCTACGCCAAGAGTCACTACCTTCGTTGAAATCGTCCTATCAGCAGCGTCTTATCCCGGTGTTGGCGCACTCGGGAAAAGTGAGGCTGTGCAAGCTCAGCATCATTTGTTCCTTTTTTAAAGCGCTCTGCGTGTTACGATTACAGTGACATGTCAAGTTTACGTGGGTCTCTAGCTCAACTTGAATCGCGGCCGTATTGGTGCACAGACGTTCTCTGAATACGTATGGTACATACGTGCTAGAATCTGAGGCGAGTGTGTTTGGATGTTCACTAAAATCGTCAACGAAATGTGGGAACCAGAAATAAACATCGACACGACTGATATGTTTGATGACTAATGCGTCTGCAGTTCCTCAAACGAGCTACGAGCGTGGTCTAACGTCAGTCACCACCGTTGTAGTACAATTGTCGGGTACGACCATGCTTATATCATGCTTTCGCATTGGTTGAGAAATGAGAGGTGCGGTTGCAGTCTTTCTATAAATTGTTCGAGGATAAGAAAGCATCAGTGTGTTAAGGAGTTACCTTCATATGCATTCATAACTGTATAAGGACTCAAAAAGTTGGAATTCGGCGTCAAACAGCTGCAATAGCCGACTTTCGGCTAAAATCTAAGAAGCCCACCCCCTCCGTAGAATATTTTACGATTTTTACACATTTGGCGCATCTGCGACATTTCCTGCGCGTTCCGGCGAACTACTTTTTCTTAAATCTTAACTTATATGCAACAGAAACCCCCAAAAGTTACGTCACGTGCTGGAGTAAATTCCTTGCTCTCCGTACTATTTTCAAGACCTTTGTGAAACAGAATGGCGTAGAATAAGTACGATTCTAAGACAATTCGTAAAATATCCGGTGTCGTAAGTTTTATGCAATAGCGCTCTGGCCGTAGTCGGAGTCGGAGTCGATATTGGAAGCCGGTGCTGGATTCGGAGTCTGATTCACCGAAAATCTCTTGACTCTGCAGTGTTGGTTCCTACCACTAGTGACGTCAAAACAATTTCTGTAATAATTTAGTGTTTTTTTGATACTAGTTGGTGTAATTTCACTCAGTTGAGCGTTTTCGTAATCCGTGACTCGCTTATTAGGTGTAATTTGACCCTCAGTGGTGCCATAATATTCCGGTGTCATTTGAACCCAATGGGGCTCAAATGACACCGGAATATTATGACACTACCGAGGGTCAAATTACACTCAATAAGTCATTTGAACGGAATATTAGGACACCACTGAGGATCAAATTACACCTTATAAGGGAGTCACGGATTACGAAAACGCTCAACTGTGTGAAATGACACCTATAGGATATAAAAACTCCTCATGATAGCGTCAAAAAACGCTTAGATGTGTTATTTTACACTGACACCGTGCAGGGTCTTTTGACACGACACCTAAAATGGGAGTCAAAATTTTGGGAGTCAAATGACCCTTGGGTATGTGATTCTGACCGAGATCAATTTACACTAGAAAACGGTGTATGGACACTGTTTTTCAGAATCGGATTACACCATGGGTGTCAGTTGATTCCCAGATAGGGGATCGTGATTCCCGGGGGGAGTAATTATTTTTCTCCGTGTAGCGAGACATTTGGACCGAAAAATACCAAGAACTTGACATGGAATATTCATGGTTCTCGCGTAACGGAGCGACGCCGAGGGAGATTTATAGTCGAAAGCATGTAACTCAGTCGGAAGCTGTGGCTAGAGGGTAGTATAACTTCTGAACTTCCGTGATCTTTTGCAAAATATCCGGAGAAAGGTGTCGTTACTTAGCCTCAACACCAGGGTTATTAGATTCATGCTGGTTGTTTAATTCAACTGTCTTCAAGTCCATCCTACCAGTCTTATAAGCAAGATATCACATGCGTTCTTGAATATATTCCCACCGTCTAAGGCTGGTTTCCCGCCTTAGCTTTAGCTCTTATCCACAGCTGAATTCTCTCGTCTGATAGGAAGGTGGCGGCGGCTGATAGCGAAACGGGTCTCATTTGACGTAATGGTTGGGTCCAATGACGTCATCAGTTCCTTTGGACCGCGCCTCCGCCGCAAAATTAGGATCGAGAAGAACCGTTTCAGAGCTAATGGTGGTCGATAATGGTGCAATAGAAGCGGTCAGCTCTTGCGCGAAAGGTTCAAATATTGGTGCCGCTACAACGTGACTACTGGTGACGTCCGAATCGCGAGTTTATATGGGGACTTTTGGAGACTTATGTGCAGTGAAATATTCTTTGAAAGTATGACATTCATTAAAGATCATTTCAAGAGCAAAGTCATTGGCTGACCGACCTTCATTGTCATCTCTAACTTTTTGCTTGAAATCGTTAAAAGGTGGTAGCACCATAACTTGATTAAGCTCATTAATCAGCCGTAGCAGAGAAAGTTGGGCAGCAAATGACATCTTGATTAGCAAAGTTTGCGTGCAGTTATCCGTCGGTTACGAGATTTATGTGAACGTGTTTCACTTAGCAATAATGAGTTAGCATGCCTTAATTCAATCTCCGATCTCGGCTCCATTTCAGATCCTCTGCCCCAACTTGCTGAACTCGCAAACTGTTATCGAGAATAGCATCAGTCTTCTTTGATCTCATTTTTGGCTTCTGTTAATTTGCGCCCCGTATCGCGACCCCATTCCACTCCTCCGCTGAGCTCTCTTGTGTCGCATTCCTCATACTGCTCGCTCGCTGTCCTCCCGGCTTCCTCTCGTTCCTCACGCTTCTGACATTCCTCGTGCTCATCCACGGCGAGTTTAGCTACTGTGTGTCGCCTACTCGGGGGGTCTGCCTCCTCCACGGCGCCCTCCAGGCCCCCACGATAGACTCTAGTTCTCGATTTATCTGGTAACAAACGTTGGTATTCAATACTCCGGTACAATAATAATAGGCGGCGGAACAAGGAGGGCACCGGGGCACCGTGCCCCTCTTTGATTTTGACATTTTAACATCAGCCCTATGGGCGTTGCATGGAAAGAATGGGATCAAAAGTCAGCAGTGCCCCCTTAATTGAAGGTGTTCCGCCGGTACTGACAATAATTACTCCAAGGCTGGGGGGATCCGTGCTATCGTAAGTTATATCGGACGTGGCTGCGAAACTTCTCTCGGTACGAAACTTCTCTTGATCGGAAGAAAATCGGAGGGATGAAAAAGAAAGAGGGGCAAATCGGAGCTACGTTGTACGTAAGTTGTTTCGCAGCGTTTAAATGCCAGTTTTACTACGATTTAAATGCCAAGCAGATCAGCTGACCTCGTAGTACCATGTCGATAAGGTCGAATTCCCCATACGTCTATAGTGTAAAAGTGACCCCTATTGCAAAGGGGCTATCAGGGACATCTCCTCCTCTGTAAATTTGGAGGGATCATGTGTCGGCATTCCCGCGTTCGTTTCGGAGTCCATCTGTTCCATTTGGAGCCCGTCAGTTGTCGTCGAGAGTTGGCGCAGCGAGCGCCCCGAAGACTGCGTCTGCGCACGAGGCTTCGCGATGGAGGAGTATTTTGACGAAATCGCCCTCGCTGCAGAAGAAATAGAGGGACTTGTTGAGAAAGAGGAGGCCGCAGTGTGCCGACGACTTTAAACTGTACGCCAACGCCAAGACCAAGGCAATCAGGGGGCGCTCAGATGATCGGGAGGTTTCAATTGATCAGGGACCCACCAGGTGACCAGGGAACCCTCTGATAACCAGGGGTCCTTCCAATAACCAGGGACTCCTTCAATAACCAGGGGCCCCTCAGTAAACGTGGGCCACTCAGGTTACTGCAAGAGACAGGAGTCCCTTATAACCAGGGACCGGCAAGGTCTCTCAGGTCCGTTTTTGACAAAGCTGTTATTGATGTCATATGCGAGCCCTTTGCCACCAGCAGAGGGCCCTTTCAAGCCTTTTTAGGGCCGTTTAACGTCTCTTGAGTTTCCTTTGAGGCTAAGGGCCTCTTCAGCAGCCGAGGGGTCTTTGAGGCCTTTTTGAGGGCCTCTTAACGTCAGCTGAGGACCGTTGGACGCCATCTGAGGACCGTTTGGGGCCTTCTGATGGCCAGTAGATGCCAACTGAGGGCTCTCTGACACCAGCTGAGGGCACGCTGACACCAACTGGGGGCCTCCTGACACCAACTAAGGGCGCTTTTATATTTGACACGAGCTCAGGGTCCTTTGACGCCCTTTGAGACCTTCTGAGGTCCGTTTGACGCCAGCAGAGGACCCTTGGGGGCATATGAGGGCCCTTTGCTGCCTTCTAAGCGGCCTTTGAAGCTTTTTGAGGGCCGCTTGACGGCACCTGAGGACCGTTGCGGTTGGACTCCAGTTACGGACCGTTTGAGGCCTTCTGATGGCCAAATTGCGCCAACTGAGGGCCGGGGGGCCCTCTGACACTAGCTGGGGGCCCTCTGACACCAGATAAGGGCCCTTTAAGGCCTTCTGAAGTCCGGTTAACGCTAGGTTAGGCCTCATTTGGCCTTTTGAGGCCAAATGAGGGCCCTTTGAGACCTTATAAGGGCTCCTTGAGGCTTTTGAGGGCCGCGTGACGGCATCTGAGGACCGTTGTACTCCAGCTGACGACCGTTTGAGGCCTTCAGATGGACTTTTGGCGCCAGCTGAGGAGGGCTCACTGACACCAGCTGGGGGCCCTCTGACACAAGCTAAGGACTCTTTAAGGCCTTCGGAGGGTCGTTTGACGCGAGCTCAGGGCCCTCTGACGCAGGTTTAGGGCCCTTTGACGCCCTTTACGGTCTTCTGAGGTAGGTTTAACGTTGGCTGAGAGCCCTTTGAACCCATCTGCGGGCCCTTTGAGGCCATCTTGTGGCCCTTCATTTGGCCATCTGAGGGCCCTTTGACACCAGATGAGGGCCATTTGACGCTAACCGAGGGCCCTTCGAGACCATCTGAGGACCCGGACCCCATCTGTGGGCCCTTTGAGGTCTTTTGAGGGCCATTGAAATTTCACCACAATACCCCTGGCTGCGCTACTGGGCATTTATGGACTCGTATGGGCCTGCTGGGGAACGAGATGGGCCCTCCCGGTCTTTTTAATCATTATTTCAGTTCATTTTACATGGTCTTCGGCGGTCTAAAGATTAGGGGCCCCAACTCGAATGGGGGGGGAGGCCCGTGTGCCCTCTCCTGTGTGCGGCCTTGCCGACACTACACCGCTTCCCCTCCCTCCGCCATAAACGCACCGCTGCACTGCTAGGCGCCGACAAATACGGACCGGCGCCGCAACCGGCTCCCCCGCGGCCTGCCTCGCGTTGACATAGCCCTTCCCGAACACCAGTGTAACCCCCACGCGGCCTAGGTATCGCCGCGCCCACCTGTCCGCGGCGCGGCCTCTGATGGCGTATCGGATCATTGATGGTGCGATACATGTTTTGGTCAGATTTTCGCAATTAACGCGAAAAATTGCCCAAAACACTTTTTAAACTTCAAAATTGAAAAAAAATAATTACAAAAATGACGTGAAAGTGACCGTTTTCAACGTGTAAATTTAAAACGCTCTAGCGCAGCCATTTTTGAAGAAATCGACTTCAAATTTTGCACACGTGTTCATCAACCATATTTGTTTAACATATATTTCGGTTTTGTGAAAATTTTGAAAATTTCTTATATTTTTCTCTTGAGAAAGAGGTAAAGCTTCGCTGCGATCGGCCTTCCGATCGACCGAGAAGATTCGTAAAGTTAGTTCGTATCTTCACCATTTGCGATACAACTTGCGTATCTACTTAGCCTACGATGTGATGGATCCCTCCAATATCTGTTCCGATTCAACTTACGTTTGATCGCAACTGCGAGGTGCCTTGCGATCACATGGATCCCCCCAGCCCAACAATACTCTGGTACCGTGTCCCGGTATTCCAGCACCATAGGTATTCCTGCGGTAGACTCCAATACTTCGCTACCATTCTCCGGTACTCGAGTACCCACACTCCAGCGCTCCGCTACCAGACTCCGGTACTCCGGCACCAGACTCCTGTACCCCTCCCTCCTAAGCGGCGCCCACGTACCGCCCTCCTGTCCTCGCCGGTGCCCGTTCCAGCGCGGTGGACCGAGGCGGACAGCCGGCTCTGACTGCCGCCTTGGCACTCAGTTCCGCCATGGTCTGACCACATCCTTAGGGAGGCACCCGGACGGGGACTGAGTGGAGGACACCACTGGAACGGGCTTGGGGAGACCACTGGAACGGCACCTGCGGGGGGCGAGACAGCACCGCCCTCACACCCACCGCAGTCGCGGCCCACCGCAGCCGCCCCTGTCCTCGCCCCCGTTTCTGGCCCACCCCGCCCCGCCACGCGACCAGCTGCCCCCCCCCCCCAATTCTGTCATTATTTCCACCTAATCATCCGTCCTTGTCCCATGCCCTCAGTTCACAGCCAACGATTTGGGTATCAACCTCACCAATACCATGTCTTTGTCAGTCTGCAGGTTAGGTTCGTTGTATCACAATTGTGCATTACTTGTATGTACTTGAGTCTCCATCTCTAGATTCGCCTTCAGAAATAGTATTTGTTCATAGCAATGCGTATTGTCCTTCAATTCATCCGATGCCTATAATGCCCACATTCTGTTCCCCATTGTCCCACCGATCCCTCCACTGCCGCTGCCTACCAGCGCTATGGTATGTGCGCCGATCACGCCTCGGTACCCCTCACCGCTTCTCTGCTTCCGCTCCACTCTGCCCAGACGTCTCTGCTCTGTGTCCTCATTAGGTTGGTCTGGAACCGCTCTGGATGGAGCCGGCGTGCGCTGGTGCACTTAGCTCGCTTTGGCTCACCCTGGCTCGCTCTGGCTCGCGCCAGACCTGCGTTGGCTCAGCCGGTCTCGGCGTGGAGCTAGTCGAGTGTAATGGAATGTCTCAGGATGACAATCACAGTGTCACGGACGGGTGGAGTGGTATGGGGGGGAGGGATGCCAGCCGGGGGTGGTACTCGTGTGTCGTGGGACGTCGTCACGGATGAAAGAATGACGGCGCGGTGATATTTTTGGTAACCGGTAGTTTTTGTTAGCAGCATCGCTCATGTGAGAAATTAGGGAAGACTTTTATTATTTTTAGCGGGGAGGGGTAGTGAATTGAAGTGGAAATTGGCAAGGACAACTTTTTATTCGCCTACTATTCCGGTCAAAAATATACATGACAAAACTTCCCCTTCCCACATGCTGCTGCTCTTCCTATTCCTCAGGCCGAGGCCTTCCCCGCACGCGGCGTGCTATTCTGGGCGACCTCCTCTCTCGCGAGCTCTGTTTGCCTGTCTTCCAAACCTGGTGGCTGGCTGCGCCCTCAGGGCATGCGGCCGCCCTCCCCAGGAGTCTGTTTTGTTTAGTTTACCTGGCACTTGCTTCCTCAGTTTCTCAGTTCCTCCACTCTGCAGTTTTTGTTGCGATAATGTGTTGCATCTCTTAACCTTTTCCCCTCCTTAGTCTCTCATTTCCATCTCACACATATACCCACCGCATTCATTTATCTTATTTGTTTCATTTTTTTTCATCCCTCCTCCTACCTACTTCTTCCCGGCTTCTTCCGATCTGGCTCCTCCATTGCACTGCATTCCTATGTCTTTCCTCTCTTTGTCTCCACCTCCCTTACTCTCGACGGAAGCTCTTTTCGTCACCTGGGCCCAATCTTACCAAATGCCGTGAATGCGCATTCACGGCATTTGGCAACATTCAGAACTATTTCACATTCACTTATTCATTCGTCCTGGCGACATTCATAATCATTAACGCTATCAAAATCATTGGACAAGATTAGCTGGAGGTAAATAAAAATGACATCTTTGATATCAGTGCCGTAAGCTCCGGCCAGTGCTGCCAAATCCTATTCACGGCATTGGTAAGATTGGGCCCTGGTTTCTGCTGGCGGCGGATCCCTTTTCCATTTCCCAGCGCGGCCCCTGTTTATTATCTCTCTCACGCGCTGTCGTGTTTATGGCGTCCTCCAAGGCACGGTGCTGGCGCCTGAGGTCTTGTCGGTACCGACGCGAGAGTGTCGGTGTCGACGGGAGGGACGAGGGGATATATAAGAGGAATTTGCAGGGATGAGGGGCTGCTAAGGTATGCCCGCTGGGTGCTTTGGTAGGTATTGGATTTCGGAGTGAACCATTGAAGAAGAATGCGGCAAGGTAGAGGGTGCGATGTCATTTTTACGAATATGTGGAGGTAGCAAGTGACACAGATTTTTGAACAATCAAGGATCGAGTTTCAGCTTTGCTAAAGCGCGATGTCCCGCTCTGCACTGCAAATGGACTGCCTATTTGGCGTGAATACTACTATGAACTAATGAAATTTCTTTGTAGCACTGCAATTCGCTCCAGGCCGGTTTGGATCAGTACTGTCGACTGCAAACATCGATGGTTTTTGGACCTGGGGCTGTGCCGCTGCTACCGGATGGTGTAACTGTTTGTTATCTCGGCCGTGACGTGTGACGTGACGTGACGTGGCTAGACGTGACGCGTGACGGCAAAGGCGCCACAACCATATAGGTGTCTCGGCCGGAGAGTTTGTGAACTTGTTTTGTTTAGTCTAACGCCTAATTGCGGTCGCTGCGTGGCGGCGAGAGCGACCGCGTCGCTGGAAAGCTGAAAAGCCTCTCCGCGTCTCCAGAAATAAGCGATATTTATTAACCATAAATAACCCGGTTTTGAAAATGGTTTGTTATAAGAGCTCGCCTACTCCTGCTTGACGTTGCTGGGGCTGCGTTTGATGTGTTTATATTAGCAATACCGCGAGCTGTTTGAACGTTCCACGCGCCTCCGCCATATTTCATTTTGAGTCTAATTTCTTCGGACTAGTGGGCGACGTTGACGCGCCATTTCTGTCGAAGACTCTACGAAATTAGTCACGCTAAGTACCATTTCGGTGCTAAGTGAATGCATGCCTAACATTCCGCTGTCAGGTTAAGTTAACCGTTTAACATAACGACTTCCGCTCCACAAACTATGAATATCGCGCGAGCCACTTGGCAACAGAGGTTTGGGCCTTGGGGCATCCATTGGATCCTCATCCTCAGCCACTATCCCTAGCGTTTCAGAGAAATCCCTGGGTGTCACAGAGACCCTCTGTTCTCTCTGGAGCTGACGTCGGAAGCCGCCTGGTGCGACGGCCGCCGCTCGCTCTGCCTCTACCTCAGGCCGGGACGGGACGGATGGGGGGGGGGGCGCCGCTGTAAAAATAAACTGTCTCCTATCCGGCGACGCGGCGGTGACGGCGTCGTTCCCAGGACGGCGGCCCAGATGTGCCCCGAGACGGGCGCGCCGCCGCCGCCCCTGAGCGGCGAGCGGGGCTCGAAGGCGCGCTGTCCGGATACGAGTTGGCAGCTGAGATCGAACGGAGCGAGCTGCCAGCCGGCGGTAAAGGCGTTTATGTGAAAAGGTGAAGTTTGTTTGTAAATCGAGGTAAAACTGAGCCGGGCATAGAGAAAGAGAAGCTGTTAGGTATTTGGTGGCTTCGGCTGGAGTAAAATAGAGGTGAAATTTCACTTTTGGGAATAAGACAGTTGAAATCTTTCCGGAGCTACTATGGACGTCAAACCCCTTGAGACCCCACTTTTTTGCGATAATTTTTAAATGCGTCAACTCTCGTTGACAATATTCTGGCAATGTGTGTTTCAGAACCTGCCGAAACTTTTATTACTAAGGTATTTTGACGCCAAACGATTATGAAAGGTACTTCTCATTCACTCGTAATGTTAAATTTCACGGAACGAATCTGCTGTTTGGGTAGAGGCTACGCGCTCATGGGGCGGAGCCACGTAATGACGTCAGCGCTAAGCTCCGCCCTACCCCTTCGGCGCTCCTTGCCCGGCGACCGGTCACTCGCGTCTCTCGCTCCATTCAGGCTTGATGGTGGGCGGTAGCTGGTAGCCGTAGCGGGCGCTGATAGATGGCATTTAGAGCAGATGGCACTGGTGGCGGGGCTCGAGTGTGGCCGAGCGCAAGCCTCTGCCCGGGCCTGAATTGACCTTAACATTACGAGTGAATGAGAAGTACCTTCCATAATCCTTTGGCGTCAAAATACCTTAGTAATAAAAGTTTCGGCAGGTTCTGAAACATGCATTGCCAGAATATTGTCAACGAAAGTTGACGCATTTAAAAATTATCGCAAAAAAGTTGGGTCTCAAGGGTTTGACGTTCATAGTAGGCATGCCTACTCATTTATGGAAAGGCGTAACTTAAAAGCGACAGATTCAATCCCCATACAAGGGGAAGTGTCATGAATTTGAAGGAGGCAGTCGCGGTCCGCATAACCCACATAACTAAATATTCCAGAATCAGAATCGCATACGGCATACCCTTTTGAAATTCATCTTTCGTCCCTCGATAGGAGTCTTCAATTCTGTCCGACGCCGAGAGACATTAGAACCACCACTTTTGTTTGACACATCTTCATCGATTTTCCGTCTGCGCGGCGGATTGGAGACCAGTCCTCGGCGTAAAACTCGGCTCACGGCTTCCAATCCACTCAGGGAGGGCCATGCCGGCTATGACAGTGCCTCCAGCTCTCTGAAGGCGCGGCTGTCCCAGTCGTAGCTGTGATTTCAGGGCGGCGACCGAGCCGCGAGATCCTCCGGCTCAGCGGTCAGAAATGGAACAGACTCCGGTGTCGTGCGCTCAGAGAGCGAGTGGGAAGATGTAGGAGAGCAGAGAGGTCGGCGAGGTCATGGGGCACGGGCTTTCAGATAGTGAATCAGGTGGAAGGCAGAATAGTGGAAGGGAAGGATATACCTACCTTATGAATGGTGATGCTGAAAAAGTAGCATGTGGGCCTAAATCGTCAGGTGTTTTATTGATGAGACGCATTTACGTCGAGTGCATTTAGGTGTTATGAAAATACGGGAAACATGGTTGTGCTGTGAGTTGTGAAAAGCCCAACCTGGTGACATGAAATATGCATATCTCACCAATTCCGATTCGTTATTAAGCTGACACACACAAACATATGGCGCACGTGCGCTAAAAGATGTTGAATAGCGGTATGTAACCTTGCATGCACGTTTTTCAGTCATTTGATTGCACCACTTCCCTACATGACCGCGATTTTGACCAGAACGGCATCCATTCGGTACAAATTCAGGGAACAATTTACATAGCTCGCTCGGCAGAGGGAAATGACTGCAATAAGCGGCTAACGGTCCGAGACGAATCGTCCATTGCAGCTGTCTGAGCGCGGTTATGGGCGCGCCCTGGAGCGGCACCGCCTCCGGGCGAGGGCCCTTTCTCTGCTCCGGTTCAGAGGGCTGGAGTTTTTTCTCGATGACTTGCTTTGTCGTTGTTTTGGATGCTGTATGATGCCGTTGTAATGTCCACTGTCGTTTTAAGCACCAAACCATAATGTAGACTGCTAATTACGTACAGGCAAGTCAGATCTGATAGCGCCATCAGTTTGCTGAAAACGGATTGATAGAAATCCGTGAGCTGCATACACCCCTTCAGACAAGCCTCGTGGGGTTGCCACTTCCCAAATACCCCCACCCCACCCCTACCCCACTCTTCCCTACCCCCACCCACCCCTACCCTACCCCCACCCCTTCCCCCACTCCTACCCCGCCTCATCCTTACCGACATCCGTTCCTGAAGGCATTTCTCGTTTCTTGTGACGATGCCGTCAGAGCTCGTCCGTCGTGCCCTGCTGGGATAAACACAGACGTTCCAGCTCGATGATTCACATAACCAGCTGCTGCCTTCTGTGAGGTCAACTGCACCGTGCACTGTGTGCAACTGTGCACAGCTCGCCCTGCACGGGTGCACAGCGCATCCTGCACGAGTGCATACGACGTGAACAGTCGCGTCGTCTTGCTAGTGCACGTCTCTTTTGTGGGCGCTCCCGTATCATCACTCTTTAGACGCTGTTCAAGTCACTCCGGGTCTTCAAGCTTCCAAGTCTCTCCAGGGCATCACTATCTCACAAGGCCGCTCCTGTGTCCTCAGCTCCTGTGTCCTCGGTAGCGACAAGTTGTTATTGGCCGGCACCTCGTCCGACGCTCGCTCTGTCACTCTCCGTTTGCGGGCCGCACGTGCGCTCGTTCATTCTTGTTACGCGTCCGCGCGGAGTTGTATCGTCGTTCGCGGCGTACGTTTCGACGAGAGATGAGGTCGCTGAGGTCCCCCGGCTCGGTGTCGACAGGTCGTATATCGTGGGAGCGGATGTTGCCTACGGTCGGAGGGAGTGTGCTCCCGTTTATGAGAGGTTTTACACACGCGGTGCTTTTCATTTGCGGTGGTTGGACTTGTCCTGGTGGCTGAAGTTATGGAGTTTGTTCGTTTATGCTGTGTGGGATGCCCTATATGAACATCTGGTCGGCTGTTGCACAGTGGTAACATTTTATCGTCAGCTTCTGTGTGCTCGGGATACACGATATCGGGTCGTGGCCTGCATCCTGCTGCAGCTCATACCATTTCTATTGGACACCTCATGACACAAACTCGTTGGAATGACGTTGCCCATGTCGCCTCGTTCCGTCCCCCATGCGCCATGGGTCATGCATCGTTGTCGCTCGAGTTTCGTTTATGATCTCATCCACATCAGTTGAGTGTTCTTCATAACTACCATCCGGCCCATCTGGCCCTGTTGACGGCCGGGCGCTGCTGCCCCTCCTTCGTTCCATTCGACCCCATAACGTTTGGGGGCTGTTACGTCGTAGGCTGTATCCTCGCAGCGGCGAATATTGTTCTATGTTCGCTATTGATCAGATGCTTAGGTTTGTAGCTTATTCATTGGCTGCTCCCTTCCCACACTTCTTATATTTTTTCTCTCTCCCTCTCTCTTTCTCTCTTTCTCTATCTACATCTCTCTCTCTCTCTCTCTCTCTCTCTCTCTCTCTCTCTCTCTCTCTCTTTCCCCCTCTTTCTCTTTTCTCTTTCTCTTTTTCTCCTTTTCTTTTTTCTCTTTCTCTACCTCTCTCTCTCTCTCTCTCTCCTCTATCTCTCTCTCTCATCCCTTTTCTCTATTACCCCTCATAATCCCTCTCTCCGTCCCCCCGCACCCCTCCCCTCCTCCAACCTTGCACGTCCCGCCCGTCCATTTGAGCTAGTTGTGCTCATCACCACAATTGGACGGGATGGCGGGCGACCCCTCCGACAACTCGGACACCCTCCTCGCCAGCGTCAGTGTCTGTGTGTCTCTGCCCACGTCATATACCACGCAGCCGTGCTGTGGCGTGCTTAGGACACTGACGTGTCGTGGCTTCCCGTGCTCCCTGACGTGGGCGACTTTGCCCTCCGACGTAGCGTTTTGTGAGCTCTGAAGTTTTTAGTGCTCCTCTGGCGTGCTTTTCTGCTGACTTTCTATCAACTGCTGGCTTTTGACGCGGACTCGCAGACTTTGAGCTGCTTTGGTGGACCTATTCAGATCTGCACGACTTTGACAAGCTTTAGTGAGCTCTGTTGTGTGCGTCTGAAGTTGACGTCTCGCCTTCGCTGCTCTTTGTTAAACTGCACTCGTCGAAACGCGATTCGGCTGCGAAGTTCCCGTGGCACCACTACCAGCTAACCCCGCCTTATCGACTCAGTTGCCTTACTGGGCAAAGTGTCTTTTTGGTCTGGAAAGCAAGCGACTGAAGCTGACTGAGATGGAGTGGGTCCTTGTGGAGGACATGCCGCCGGCCTGCATGGCCACCGACTTCTGTCCGCCTCCCTGGGTGAGCTGCTGAACATGCCGGAGGCTCCGGAGACCGTGGCGCCCGCTTACTATTGTCCTCACCTCTTACTGATTGACGTAATTCAAACAATCACTATGCGTCCAAATTCCTCTCCAATCACTTGCGTGTCTTATGCTTTGCCTATTTATTGTTGTTAAAATGTGTGTTTTTGTTTCTTATCATCGAGCGACATTACCTTCTTATTATTGATGAAGCTTTATTTCCATGTTTTCTCCATTTTATCTTTTTTTATGTATTTCCTTGAATGCGTTTCGGCTTCTCTTTATGCGTGAGCTGACCTCTCGTTTTCCGTCCCTGGCTTCGCTCCTTGCTCCCGGCCTGTTTCCTATTGATAGCCTATGCATAGTAATGAATCCAATTAGCAAGTAAGTCCATGTGTGCCTCTGCCTCTAGTGAGTGCCTTTTCCGTGTATTAATGAACAACGAGAGCGTAGTGACCGCTGCTCGATGCCATTCCATCTGAAGGTATTCCCCAGCCCAGGTAATGTATGCTGGCTGTGATTAGAAGCAAATTTGTCATTATTTGTTCACGCCCACGCATAGATCAAGGCCCCTGTAAATCACAAAAAAAAAGAGTGGCTCGGATGTGTATATTGACTGTCAAACTTGCTTCTTTCCGAAATTTGATGGTTTGTGAGATGTAACCCCCCAAAACAAATCACGATGAAATTTACAACGTCGTTGACGATCTGAGACTAAATGCAGAAGTCAAACACATCGAACGTCACGAGATTCTCAGAGCATGCATATTGCATGCCTCAGATCAGACACTGCTATCAGCGACATAAACGCCATCTCCGAATGTCATAACCCTCCGAACTTCATCCGTTACGCCACTTATGTAACCTCTCCTCAGCAGAACCCCAGACGAGTCCCCAGACCCTATTGTAGCTGGAAACGGCTACCAGACGCCAGACGCCGCCGCTGGCTCTGCATCTCTGAGTCTGGCCGGGGTCTGGACGTTTGGCCGTCTCACAAATTCTCAGCCTGCGCCCAGACAGGTGCGGGCCAGTCGCACGCGGCTCGTACGATTTCCGGCGGGAGCTTTAATAGCGTGCATCCGCTGTGTTTGTCAGGCTCGGATGGAAACAGGGTGATGGGAATGGGACAAGATGCGACGGAACGGAAATGTGTGGCTGCTTTGCTTGTGGTTGAGTTTTGAATTTATGAGTGTACAAAAACGACAGAGCAAAAGAAGATTGGGGGGGGGGGGGGAATGTAAAATCGTATAGATGATATGAACTATATGGCATAAATTCATGTCTGTTTATATTTTCGTTTTGAGAAATCATCATGACGTTTGGTAAAATGGCTGAAGTCTTGCTGCCTCAGATCATATTTTAGCAAACGACATATTACATCCGCTACTTCCTTGAGTTATCGCACCACCCTCTTCACGCTGGAGAGTGAAACCGGCAGTAAAAACCGCGTCTTTTTCCCACGCACCTCCGACGTGAGGTGACCGGAAGGGTTACCCTCCCCTTCCCCACCCCGTCCCGGCCACAACCCTTTCCGAGTAATGGTGCACGCTAATCCCCGCGGGCTAATTGCCTAATCAGAGGTGCGCTAATAGCAGCGGGGCGGCACTGACACCCGATCTTCCCAATCCGGGGCCTGGTTTTAGCGACTGTGAAAAGGACACTGACCGGAAACTGGCTTATGTTAACCGACCTATGGATAGCTGATAATGTGCTAATGTTTTGGGTTGGTGGGATTCGTCGACCATTTGAAGCACCAGCTGGGTGTTAGTTGGTTCAATTGGCTGAATGAGGAGTTTTATAAAATGGATCCCAGGATGAGGGGGACCCGGGGAAGGGGTCAAAGGGACGGGGTGGCGTCAGTCGCTCCTTGCCAGTGTAGGCGCGAGGAGTGGTGTGATCGTGTAGTCAGGTCAGAAGTCAGAGGTCAGAGGTCAGGTCATGGCCGAGCACCAGCCGTGTGATCTGTGTGACTGGGGTGTACCCGAGGGGACCCCGGCGGTGTGCCCCGCTCCGCTGGGGACTCTGATCGCCCCGTGGATGCTGAACGGGTGGGGGTGGTACGGCCAGCTGTGGCATCAGGTACGGCGCGCTTTGGAGTGGTTACGGCTGTTCAGTGTTCACGTATTGTTCCTTGAGATAATTGTTTAGCGTGATTTTGTCCTCCGATTTCATATTTCTCACTGAAGTAATTTACATGAAGCGTGTTCATGTGTACTTGAATTTGTGTTTGCATTCCTTCTATGAGCTTCCCTCAGCCCCAACCTGGTATTCGGTTTGATTTTTAAGCCTCGATGTATCTTTCTGGAAGTCTCATTCTAAAGCTGTTTTATTTTACTTGTTCGTCCTGACCGCCGAATGCGTCGACTGATCCATGTTTTTTGTTTTGTTCCAGGTATGTATCGAGATTGTCCGGCGCTGCCCTGGCCTACAAGTCTCCCAGCTATGGCTGAGTACCCGATCGCGACTGGCGACACCTTTTTTATTCGTCACTTTTTTGTTAATTTCCTCGTCACACTTCTGTGTATTTTACGACTGTCCCACATCCGGTTTTATTTCTTGCTTTGAACCTACGACCGTTTTTCTGCGCTGGCGCTATTTGCTGAATTAGCTGTAATTGCCCCTCTGGAGCTCCATGTCACATTTGCTCGCACGGCTCGTTGGCTTGTTCGCTCGCCCGGCTCCTCGTGCGCGCGCAGCCTCAGTCCAATTTTCGGCGCCCCGTTTCGGGCGCGCTCTCACGGCGATGCATTGCGCCGATGACACGGTGCTCGCGGCGTGCGAACGCCCTCGTTCCCGCGTCACGGACGGTAACGGGACCGTCACGGAGGTGCGTCACGCTAACCTCCGTCACCGTCGCCGCCGGAGCCACCGGAGCCGGAGCCGGAGCCGGAGCCGCCGAGCCGGAGCCGGAGCCGGAGCCACCGCTGTGGTTTTACGCAGTGAAGCCATGAGACTGAAGCACTCGGTCTACCAACTTGACGCCAAGTTGAGCCGTTTGCTCTCATGGACTCCCTGGGGTGGGCTTCGACGAGCTGAGGCGAGCGAGACGGCGACGGTGGTGGTGAGGGGAGCGACAAAACTGCGTCCGCCCTGGTCCGCTGCCCGCCGCCGCGGCCTCGGAACAAAGCACCGTCTCTAATCACCGCCCCAGGGCACGCCATGGGATCCGAATGGCTGACGTTCCAGGACGAATGTGTCGCCCTGGATTCGTCTGAGTGACATTTAGAGACAAATGTCTCACTGTGGATTGGACGAAGTCGGTGGTATTGGGCCTGGCGGTAGATTGCCGTTATCGACCAGCGCCGCACTTAGATTGGCCCGGACGCAGTCGATGTTTCTCGCATTAGGGCTGCACCACAGCTCGCTAGCCGCTGTTTTGCTCAGTCCGCTCTCCAATTATCCGGTGAATGTTGCGTACACGCGCCGATGCGATGTTCAGCTCGCTCAAATCAATACGGTGCACCGCTGCCTGGTGGCCTAAAGTGTGCGAGTGCAGTATTTATGGGAGTGGTTGAACTTTGAAAGGCGTGTGCGAGCGAGTAGCGATTTGATCGAGGTGGGGATCGAGCGATACGGCTTGTCAGATTGACTAACGATCGTGGTGGACCAACTATAAAGTAGCGGCCATGGTGGCTCCACACGGTTGTGGCAGAAATTAGGTTGAAGTTAGACCCAAATCATGCGTGCTGCTGGGTCCCATAACAAGGAGCGATCGCCCAGAGCTGCATGCAAGCCTCGACTTTGTGTGGTGCGAGATGGGAGGCATGACGTGCAATGTCAGACATTATCCAGGCGTTGTTTTGTCTGACCCAGTCACGCGCTGAGAAGCTGCGTGTGTCACGCAACGTCTTCTTGCTGCTTTGGAAAGATCGCTTTTTGAGCGTTCAGTGTCCACTTTCCAAGGTAACTTTCGTCTTTCCTACTTTCCCGGTTAGGTATATTGCATCCATACAAAGGCATACGTAGATTGTAGGTAGATGGACTTGAGTGCTCACGTATAATCTAGAAAATAAGACATCCGGGACAATTGATTATTAAAAAAAGATACAGCTTGATAACCGAGGGCTGATCTTCAACATCAATAGCACTCTATAAAATGGGACTGCTTACGCTCCGCAGCATCCATGATTAAATACCCACACTTACCCATACGGGACCTGATGCGCGCGCTTCTCGGGTGCGTAATAGCTTACGCAGCTAAACGAAACTTACCGCAATGTAGCCAAGAATACGACAAACTGCAGGTCGTACCGTTACTTCGCTCTCGTGAGTCGTGACATGACGTGACGTGACGTGACGCGCACGGAACGGAAGCGGCTGAGTCGTTACTCTCGGTAACCAATAATCACGGTGGTAACTGAGTCACGGGAGTTGCGTGTGAATCGTGATCCGTGGTTCGTGATCTGTGACTCGCTGTGCTGTCGTCGAGTGAGGGGGCGTCGCCAGGTCACCTCTTTCTTGATTCAGGCAGATTCTGAAGAGGCTAGGCGTTGTGCTCGCTTCAGATGTGGGCTTCAAGAGATTAAAGTTACTTGGTGCCATGGTTGAAATCCTACTTAGCGCTCGCTGTCAAGAGACCGACTTTAGGACCATGGAGGATAGAAAAGGAAGGGGTGGGGGAGCTTTTCGTTGGGCTTCTGGTTACTAGTTTATGCCGGTATGATATTGCTGAGAGGCTGTAGGGATCCTGTTTGAACAGGATCACGATGTGACCGTCCGCGAGGAGGGCTGACCCCACGAGCAGGGCCGGAGGGGCGACTTCAGTAGCGGCCGACCCGGCCGGCCGAGGGAACTGTTTGCCAGATGTAGCCAACGATCCGCGGAGCCCGACAGAGGCGCGTCCAGACACGGACAGCGAGGGGAGGGTGGGCAGGGGCGCACCCAGGAGATAATTCTAGAGTGAGAGCGGAAGGGGAAGTAGAGGTTTGAGAAGCGTGTGCTACGTTGATCCGTTGCGTACTTCCGTGGTTGAACAATGCGCGGTGCAAAGAATCTCTTCCTTTGTTATTCAGTAGGTTTCGCTGAAACGGGCACAGCTATGTCTCTTCGAAGATCGTTTATCAAAAGATAACTGTCTAAATACTTGCATTAGGTCAGTGGACCATAACTTCGCGTGGTCCCGTTTATCACGTGTTTACCACTACTTTTTGTCAACCAAGTGGTGTTGGCAGATATCTGAGCTGGGGAGTGTATTTATAGATCTCCTCCGTCCTCACTGTTACCTCTCGGCCCAGTTGTGCCAGCTGCCTGCCGTGACAGGCTGTCAACTGACATCTGTCACTGCTGGTGACATCTGTCACCTGCCCGCACCTATCACCTTCAATCATCCACGGTCCATCACAGACTGAGAATGTGTGACGCTGAAAACGTCTTCTGTTGTTTCGGGACGTTTGATTTGATGTGAAGGCACCCGGGAACATCTGTCCCGTGCTCCTAAAAAAGCACGCTCAGACGTTTTTATGCAGCGCAATGCGGGCCGTTTTTGCACGCCAACTGCTTGGGATGGCGTGCGGTTTCTGGCTCGCTCATTGAGGACCGATGGGCAAAAAGGATCTGCAAATGAAGGAAGGCTCGCCATGTCTGTCCTCACCAGCCACCAGGAGCGCTGCGGAATAGGCGGCGGCGGCGGTGGCAGCGGCTGTCGCGGCTCTATGGATTTACGGCAGGGTTGAGATTGGTGCGGGCTTTGTGACGGCTGGAGTGTGTGTTTTGCCAGGCTCGAATGTAGCAGGGGCTCCAGATGTGCGGGGATTCGTAGATCTGGAAACGTCTCGCAAAGTCTACGGGTTTATCGCGGTGAAGTTTTGACACGTCGGCTTTGTCGCTGAGTTGTGATGTGCACTAATTGTCAGGGGGAGGTCTGTTTATGCGGAGGGCGTAAATGCGGTGTAGTTGCCGCAAATTAGGAGATACTGATGCCACTTCACTGCACTTGCCAGCAGCTTCGATGTTATCAATAACCTTTTTGTCATTTCAGTTATTTGTTGCAAGAAGTTCTAAGTGGTTCAGTGCTATAATTACATACCTATATATGGTGAGAGAAATAGAAACCAACTGATATTTTGCCATCTGCAGCAACGGGCTGTTCCATTTGATTATTAAACGCCCATTAATTTTTAGTCGGGCTACTTTCTACGCACGCAAACTTTTAATGAGATTTCCATTCACATCCTGTTTGTATAATTTATGGATCCAAAATTGGCTTTATTTTCCTCAGACTTCTAGCGAAAACAAAGCTTTTAAGCAATGCATAACATCCTAAGGAGTTGCCTAACTTTTCCGTGCACTCAACGACCTTAGTTTCATAATGCATCATCCAAAGTTCCACTACCTGTATGAATGCGGCAACGGGCAACGTGGTGGCTGAATTTTTGGTGGATTAGGCATAGCAGCTTCTGCTGTGAGGCTTTAGCTAGTTTTCTGTCGCCACAACGCTGCCATTTTGTATATACAAGCTCCCATACTTTATTGCCTGAAGCGACTTGGACCATTGGATCAAAGTCAGCAACATTTACAGAACGATGAGAACTGAGCAGCCTCACATTTGCCGGCGGATCCTCCATCTGACAGCTGGCACCTCCCTGACATCTGCCGGCGGGAAAGGTAGGCGTCTAGTGCCAAACACTGCGGATAGATGGCAGTGTGCCAGTGCCACGCACCGTCCTCCACGGCGCCGTTCCAGGGCGGTGTCTCTCCGTCCAGCCGACCTGCTGGTATCCTGCCAGCTGGCTGGAGGCACTCTGACCTGCGCCGCACAGTTGTCTCCTGTTCCCCATGGCCCGCCCCTCCCCCTTCCCCCGCGCCCCCAGCGACCCCAGAACCCGGCTGGAGCGAGCCACGTGCCAAGTTATGTAACGGGCGTTTCGGCTGCGCTACTGGCACCACATAATTGTGAAACAGGGCTGACTTTGAAGCACGCGCTCTTCTGCTTGTGTCGCCACAAAGGACGCTTTGATATGTGACGGGGCGCTCAGGAGAGCCTCTTTCCGTCCGTCTGAGCCAGCCGGCCTGAGCCTGCCAATTTAGAGCTCACAGGCTGCATCCATTGGGCACAGGTGTGCTGAAATGTTACGGCCAGATGTGCTCGGAAGCTGGGCATTAGTCATGCTATGAGCGCCAGTCTTCCGAGCATGGATCGAGAGCGATATCGACATATGTTCCGAATGGTGTCTGATCATGACGCTTTTGCAGTCTGAATTTTCTTTGATCGCGTATGATGACCTTATATAACCCCATTAGTATTCGTCGCCCAACTTCTCATACTAGTGATGTGGTGCGCATATCTGCTTGCCCAGAGCCCCACTGCACGTCTGTGTGTGGCTCCCATATATCCCAGGAATATTGGAACAAATGAGAATGGACGGCCGTAGAGCCTGGTAGGTCACTGGGGGCCGGGAGCCTGTGTAGGGGGGGGGGGGGTGCAGGCGGTGGGCTGAGGGCTGGGGGCTGCATTGTTATCGTGCCTGTGCGTGTCACCACGTCCCCTGGGAGAAGGATGGACAGCGTTCTTGTTAGGACTTCCCTCGGGAAGTGTCTGGTTGTCTTGGCTTTGTCGTGAGCTTTTATGGGGAGAGGCAGATTGTGGGTGGGGGACGCGTAATGGCACAGGACGTAAGGAATCTTGCCATAGCTTGATAGGTGGGAGGGCTTCAATTGCTCGAATTTCATCCTCGCCTTGCAATGCCGATAGACCCTATCTAAAAAGAGAACCATTGAGGGGAACGGCTTCTCAAGACACGCTGGTAACAAAACTCTGAGAGTTGTGTTTTGGTATTGCGTAGAAGAGACTGGGACGCGCTTGCCACGTGGAGCACAAAGTTTAGAGAAATTGGTGAACCAGGGTTCAACCATTTCTCCCCTATTGGAGTTATAGCCTCAATGTCCCCGTTGTTTGACTGTTGAATTTCACTGCTGGATTTTGTTTCCAACGATTATTTCGTGGTAAATTGGATCGACATTTATAGGAAACCAATATCAATGGATTGTTTTATTTTTTCCGTTTTCCTAGAATGACGAACAGACGACATTCAATCTTCCGAACTTGGTTGCTATTATTTCGATCCTTTTCTGACATCACGTCTTCATTTTCTGTTTTCGTCTGACATAGGTTCAAGAAGCGTGAAATTGGAACTATGTAAGATCTACGGTGCATATTTCATCCTTCACCGATCATTTGGGGACTATTCATATTGAGCTATGTGCGTAGATCTGTGGCCTGTCTCTAGCTGGTTGTCGGGGCTGAGTTATAGGCTCTGGGGCATTCCACTATTTCCTATTGTGTTCGATTTTCCGCAGTTCTGCGAGAGGGAAGACCTGGTCATGGACAGCCTTTGGCGAAGCTTTGTTAGATGTTGATTGTCGATGCTTTCTTCATATATGACAATATTCATTGGGGAAATATTGCTAGGTCATTAAAATATGTTATCCTCATGTTTTTGATTGATATTTGAGAAAAGATTTCGCCTCTGGTGATGACGCAGATTCACTCTTCTGAGTTCCTACCCTTATTCCGCACTTTCAGCCAATTTTGTCCACTGAGACCTTTCACTCTTCCCCCACCGAACCTCTCCCTCTCCACATCAAGACCTCTCTCGGTCCACGGTTGCCCGGGCGGTATTTTTCTATGACTAAGACTACCGTTCGGTCGTGTCTGAATGGATCTCCGATGGATCTAGGCCCAATTTATGGGTCTGCGGGACCCGGGTATGTCCCGGGCGACCGCCCACGAGGGGCAGCGGCTGATCTGACTCGGCTTTTGATTGGGGCAGGCCGACTGAAAGCTTAGATTGAGAAGCTGATTGCACCGCATCTATGTTCTTCCCTGTCTTTCATCATGCTGCACAAATGTTATTGCTTTTCTTGTTTAAGGGAAAGCAAATGTAATTTATGCATTTTCCTCCTAGTCCTGAAATATGTAAATAACACTTTGGTAACATGCATCGCATCGTCACGTTCATTAGTTTTCATTGCATGTGTTGGTCTACTGCCGTTGAATAATGAATAGTCACTTCCTCTTGCTGGCTGGCTACCAAGCAAGCCCCGCAGGAATTGTTCTCCATTTATCTGTATTACAGACAACCATACAGTTCCTCCATTGCCTGACTAAAATACATCTTCATCTACCTCGGGCGGTGGAAATCCGGCAACTCTGCGCATATGGTGAGGGCTCAGTTGGACGAGGTTTTCATGTAGGACGGTCTGAGCCGGCTCGCTTGGCTGACGCTCTTTCTGCAGCGTCGTATTTTTTACGTAGATGTAAAAAGTTTTCTGCTTTCAGAAACTATCTTTATTTGATGGTGGCGGCCATTTGCAAGCAGTCATTCCTGCTCTGAATTGTAGCAGCATTTTACCACATAAAAGCTGTCTGTACGCGACCAATTTTCATCAGTTCCCATTCTGAAGCTCTTCAAACTGACAACTGTCAAACGGTGATTTCTTTGTACTATAGCCTAGAAAGTTAGCCTAGAAAGACCTGTTTCTATTCGCCAAAACACTCACATTATATCTTCTTTTGTATTCTCCCAGTTCCTTATTTTTATCTCCTTGCGTTTGTAAAGCTAGAGACGAGGATTCTACGAAAGGGACTTGAAAAAGCCGAAAAGGTGTGGCATGCCGGTACCGAATCTGTTCAATGCGTGCTTTCTGTACAAAATTCGGTTGTCTTCTCCTCCCCTTACCTCTCTCTCTCTCTCTCTCTCTCTCTCTCTCTCTCTCTCTCTCTCTCTCTCTCTCTCTCTCTCTCTCTCTCTCTCTCTCCCTCTCTCTCTCTCTCTCTCTCTCTCTCTCTCTCTTTCTCTCTTTCTCTCTCTCTCTCTTTCTCTCTTTCTCTCTCTCTCTCTCTCTCTCTCTCTCTCTTTCTCTCTCTTTCTCTCTCTCTCTCTCTCTCTCTCTCTCTCTCTCTCTCTCTCTCTCTCCACTGTTCTCGTTTCCATCTCATCGCACACATCTTCTCCCTATGGTGCTCTTCCACCCATCTCATCTTCTCTATCGATATTTGCCTTTTCCCTCATCGCCCATAAGTGCAGCCGGCCTGCCCTCCCTAGCCCCCCCCCCCCTTTCTCCCTGAGCCTGACCCATCCTCGTGAACCGATATAACACAGAGCATATTGCGCAACGGACAAGCGCATAACGGAGAAAAACTGCCCGTTATTTATCTTATTGTCTTAGTCTTATGCACATGTCTCTATACTTGATGTTTTTGCATCTTTTGTACTCTCATGCAAAGCGGATAAACACCGGGTGCATTTAATATTGCTCATCATTTGCTATATAATTATGTGCAGGAAATATTAAAGCTGTTATTCGGCGAATTTATACATTGGCTGCGTAAAACCATCTAGAAATGCCAATTGGAACGTTGAATGTTGCGAGATGATGAGCGATCCTGGTTTAATTTCAAACACGTCCTACTAAACGTTATTCGCGAGTCTGCTATTGAAGCCCTGATTGAAGTTTAATTGGGCGCTCCGTTTGAATCTCTCTGCCAAGTGTTTGCCTGCTATCTGACCTGTCACAGCCGCGTGGCTTTTGAGGTCGCCACCAATCCCAGTAATTGGGAACTATTTCCGCCGTGCCGATATGGGGGGGGGGGGCTGTCAGCACGCCCGAAACAGGTCACACGAGGGGGGGAGGTGCGGAAATTGAGCTGCGAGCTGCGTTCGTTGGTGGTTTTCGGGCGCCATTTGTGCTGTAATGACTCGGCTTTGACGGCTTGGTTAGTTAGGGCCTTGATGGATCGATCATAGTGAATTGCAGTGCCATGGGCGGATCTAGATCCATAGTTTTGGAGGGTGGATTAGCGGTCATTAAGCCGTGGCTCTTAAATTCAACGCGTTGTATGGTTTCCCTGTAATTCATAACATTGCACAATATTGCATTGCTCAACAATTCATTGTAATCTTCATAAATGATAGCACATTCAAATTAACTAATTTATCATATCAGCCATTCTCCCGAGCTAAACCCAGGTAGATCCCACCCATATGGATTGTATATCCTCGTGGCCCATTCAGCTAAATCCCCCCGACCCGCCACGAAGCGACCTCCTGGAAAGACGAATGGCCGGACGCGTCGAATCGATGCAGAAATGCCTGTCGGTTGGTGTTGAGTTCATTAATTTTCGGCCAGCAGCCCGAGCGAGGATTAGTGTCTACCGGGCGCCGAGCGATACCTGTTAACCGCCACTATTTATAGCGCTGATTTGAGTCGCAATGGTTTACCTGCGTTTTTTTAATCGTGTTTTTTTTTTTCTTATAGATAGAGATAACTCGGCGCGTTTTTTAGGCGATTGTGGTTGGTGAACTACTGAGTGAACGTTATTGATTATTCAGTATATGACTGTTTTACGTCATACTAATTAATATCGGTCCTTTGATAGTTGATAAACGTCAATAAATTCGCTTGTCCTGGGACTCGCCAGAATATTGGTATCATTAATCGTTATCCAAATGTTTTCCGGGCATTTAACATCTGTGACCAATTTGGTGGTGATATACTCACCTGGTTAAATCAAGCGCGATTTGATATTGATGAGTAGCGCGCCTGCCGCCGCCTACAATAGATATTACTTCAGCTACTTTTGATTGTCAGCTCGAAGCCACCTTCGATTAACCTACATGGAGCTCTACGCCTAACGGCTTTCAGATACTTGCTCAAACAACTTCAACAATCCACACCCACGCCACTATTGCAGCTCGTGCTTTTGTTGCCCTGTCAACGTCAAGCCTCCCTCCCTGCCGTTGCCGGCGGCTGCTTCCGCCGTGGTTCTGTGCGCTCCTGTCCACATTAGTGTGCCTTCCCTGCGCAGTGATCGATATCCCGGTGCCTGGCGCCTTTGTGCTACTCGGACGCACGGCATTGACTGGCCTGACAGGTCACCATTGACTGGGCTGACATACGGCATTGACTGAGCTGACGGGTCATCATTGACTCAGCTAACAAACAGCATTGACTGGCCTGACGCACATCATTGACTGAGTTGACAGACCAACATTGACTGGTCTGATTCAGGAGACAGACCTCACTACACAAGTGAACTAATTAGAGAATTGACGATAGTTTCTCATGCTGGCAAGATGTGAGTGAGGATGGAGCGAGCAGAACGCCGTGAGTTTGTTTAGGATAATTAACAGTGGTGTGAAGTGGCAGTGATGTGATTAATCCCATTAGAATCTGATTGGTGGAACAGCTGTAAAAATAGATCACCTTCCCGGATTAACGAGCTATCCCGTTCGGAAACCAATCACTCTCCAGCCTGGCCAGTGTGCCAGTTTTTGTGCCGCTGCTGAGAGGTGTAACGATCTCAGGAGGGACCGCCCCAGCTTCATCATTATAACAGAGACAGGCCCAGTTGACTGTTCACCAGCCGGGCGTAGTCGCTTCCTCTCATCGCTTCAAAGTAACAAGCCCTGGGCGGATCTGTTTGGCAGAAATCGCCCGCTGTTTGGCTTCTTACACTGCTTTTTGGAACAGTTCGCTGAAAAGTAGTTTGCGTCGACGTTCCCGATTGGTTGATAGATGAGAGCGGCCATTTCTGATTGGAAGTTTACCCTCGGGTCGAGTCTGGAGGGCCTCGGGGCGGTGTTGGCGCTCATTTAGCCAACCCCAGGCGCCGTTTTAATTAGCCGGAGTGCTAGAGGTGTCTCAGACGTCGCGGCATGTGTCGCCGAAATCGATGAACGCATGCAAACATCGCCAGCTAATGCACCAGAAAGCTGATTAAGATGCCGGCTGATGACGGCATACTGCTGGTAGCATGTTACCGAGGTGCTGTCTGGGTCTTAGACATAACGTGCTATCGTGAAATGAAGATACCCGGATCTGGCCGCTTAGTTGGTATTTGTTCTGCTATGAAATTCTGTGAAGTCTGTCGCGAGTTCTTTGTTGCCAACCGTGGCGATATATTGATATTTTGCGACTCACTTTACTATATTCGATGATGCGCTATGCAGGCTCCTTCATAATACCTAGGTCGTGTGAGATGAAATATATATGTATTTTAGGTGACTAGATATCGGCCGCTGTATGATTTCTAAACCCATTAGTATACGTACCGCCCTGGTATTTTTCTCATCCTGTTTGTTTATTCGGAGGTGCTTATTTATCTGACGACTAACGAACCCCGTCGGAGCTCGGTCACGTGCCGGGAGATGTGACGGACTCGTTCACGCGTCATGTCACCGGAGCGCATTCTTGGCACGTCGCTGCTCCTCTGTCACATGGAAGACGTCTCTTGACGCTCTGCTGTCGGCTCCGACGCTCTACCGTCGGCTCTAACGTCGGCTCCGACGCTCTTTCGTCGGCTTCGACGCTCGACCCCCCGTTGTGCACGCGTGAGTCGCACCGACGGCCGCCGTCACTTTGAGCGGAGCCAGCCCTCGTCAGTCGTCGGTCCCAGCGGGTGTCCCGGCGGGTGGCGGGACTTTCTGGGTTCGTCGGGTGTTGGCTCGCTTGTCGTGGGGCAGCTCCTGTCGTGTGCCAGGTCGTCGGAGGACGCTGGGTCAAGTGATGTTCAACGTTGAGCGCTCAAAGGGGCGTAGAGTTTGATGAAGAATTGATCCCTAGAATGAAGCCCTGCAATTCAGCAACGGCACAAGTTAAAACAGCAGTGTCTTCGTGCATTCATAAGCTGACTGTTCTGCTCATCATCTTTTCAACATCTGTTCTATTCAAGATCGAACGATGCTCGTATGGCTAGTATAGTATAGTGTATAGTGTATTGTTGAGACCATCCACACCGTGGCTATTCAAGTCTCCCGTCATACATGTTGTAAAAGCAAAGTGACGCTAAAATATCGACAAGTTGTACATACACATAATGCTACATTACACACGATAAAACATATGCTCGATAAAAACATGGTAAGAAAAGTGGGATGAGCTAAGCGTGAGCACATGACTAGGTGATGCATTCCCTTACTGCCAGTTTGAAAGCACGGTAGGTCGGCGCGTCGCGGGCGGCGCGCGGCAGACCATTCCAGGCGACCGCCGCTCGGTAAGTAAAGGCCTTCTGGCTTGAGGCCAGCCTGCAGCGCTGCAGGTGCAGGTCGCCGTCCTCCGATCCGCGGGTGTCCCGGGACGACACAGCGCTGCGGGGCACCAGGAGCTCCCGCACGCTGGAGGGCGCGCCGTCCGCCCGCAGCAACCCCCACACCTTTGCGACGTCCCGGCGCGCCACCAGGGTCTCGATCCTCGGCCAATCAAGATAATTTAGAGTCGGTGTAATGTGTTCGTGTTTCTTTATCCCTCCCACAATCCTGGCCGAAAAATTGATAACTTTTTGAAGCTTGTGCATCTGCCCCCTGGCCGCCCCACCCCAGACGCACAGACAGTAAGTGATATGTGGGAAAACATAGGCCTGAATGATGGTTTTGAGAACTTGACTAGTGAAGTAATGCCTGAACCTGTATAGAGAGAAGAGAATTTTGCTGCACTTTCGGACGACACAAGATATGTGCTCCTCCCATGACAGAACGGCATCTGCAGTGACGCCGAGGATTTTGACTGCTTTAGAAGGTAGAATTGTAGAGTTTTCTACAACGAAACAGAAGTTTTGTGTTTTTGCTACGTTATGTTTGCTGCCAACTATCATGAAGTCAGTTTTGCTGCTGTTCATTTTCAAGGAGTTTACTCCGAACCAGGCATGGAGCTCGCGCATGGTGAGCTCCAGCCTAGCTCGGAGCTCGGCCAGACCCGGTCCGTCAGGGGAGGAACAGTCTATGTGGAGAGTGTCGTCCGCGTATGAGATGAGGTGGCCATGGGTCAGATGCGCCGGAAGGTCCGAAGTGAACAAAATGAAGAGGATTGGACTGATGATCGAGCCCTGGGGCACGCCGCACGTCACAGGTAGGGTTACCTCGCCACCCCTAACAATCTGGCTCCGACCGCTCAAATAGCTGGAGAACCAGCCGACGTCGCATATCCCGTACCATTGTAGCTTGGTGAGGAGGACGTCGTGATCGACGCTGTCGAACGCCTTTGAAAGATCAATCGCCGTTACCGACGATACCAGGCCGCGGTCGGTATTGCGGACCAGGCGCTCGACAGCCCCGATCACGGCGCTACGCTTGGTGGTAGGATAATTATATTTACCATATGCCGAGATATCCCTTTAACATTAGCACGTGCATTTGGGAAATGGCTTCGGCCCGCCTCGGCTAATGTTGAAGGTATTTGGGAAACGATTGGGCCCTAGGGCTTTTTTATTTTCCCAGACAAAGTTTTACTGAATATTCTGAGCGGAAGAACCAATTTCAAAGAAGATATTTACGGATTGTGTGTTCACTATAGTTCGTTTTTCTTAAGTTTGCCCCTCACTGTAAACGTCTCTTTGAACACAGCACGAGAATTGCTAGCTGAATTACTGAGAAAACTGGTTAGCGCACATTGTATTGTAGATATGAATAATATTTTCAAAAATAAGTTTTGAACACCGACGATTTGACGTTATGTTAAGCACCGTGCAATTTATTTATTAGTTCAGACATAATTCTTGAGGAATCGTCTATCCCTGTGGGCCTGTAGGTATTGGCAAATACAATTTACGAGTCTGTGAAATAGTAAATAAATTTGATGAAATTGATCGTCTGTGAAATCTTGTCAAATCAGTGTGCGCCAACCAGTTTTCTCAGTAATTCAGCTAGCAATTCTCGTGCTATGTTCAAAAAGACGTTTACAGTGAGGGGCAAACTTAAGAAAAACGAACTATAACAGCAACAGCAAAAGTAAGTGGCTGCGTGTTTACATACTTTTGCTGTCAACGTACATCAACTAAACAAGGTTATCGTTCCAATGCCAATGTATTTATTGCTGCAGAACATGGTCGGAATAATCATTATTTCTACATAATGCACGCAAAAAACGAACAATTTAAATGCGTGAAGCATCTTAATGTGCCACAATGAAACATTTGATATTGTTCCATCTGGGATCCAAGACGCGTTTGATTCAGCGTTTCACCCAATTTTTAGTTTTCCTCACAGTTTCCTCACTCCTGCTGGACTCCATATCTTTATTCTAACTTCTGGCGTTTCACCATCTTCATCCTCAGCTTTTTCAAACCCTAAATAAGGGGAAGTAGGAATTTCATCTTCCATACTCAACGCAGCCTAATAATGAAAAACACAAACATATAATCACGGTGACTTTAAATATGAACATAGTATTAATATAATATTAACGCCATATTAAGATTAAAGTGTAAAATATCAAATGAATATGATATTAACTGTTGCGCCGGTACGGCATGTGGTAAATCTCTTCCCGTTCCCAACCTTGGGCTGTGAAAATGCAGTTTTATTCACCTCGGTTTTTTGCTTCGGACCGAGTGCCGGAGCGGCCTACGCCACAGCTGTGTCTCAGCAGCTCTTTGGTTCTTGCTCCACCCCTACCCTCCCCCCATCCTGCCCGACGACCTGGCTCTGTGCCAAATCACAGTCTCTCAGTGTTGGCAGCCCCTGACGGGTTTCCGACGGACAGGGCGCGGCGACGACCGGCGCGTCGGTACCGTCGACGGCACGTCGGGATCGACAATTTGGCGACGGCAGCCGGACGCATATTCATGAGAGAGGGCGGCGAGGGATGATGGTCGTTCGATGTCGGTTTGGTGAGCTGTAAAGTGATGTCGTTTTGGGTGGGACAGTGAGTATGATGGGCTGCAAATGTGACTGAACAGACTATTTGACGTTTGTTGGAGGATGATATTCTGAATTAGCGGCACAATGAGCGATCATTAACTGATGATGAGGAGAATAGGCTATCGGTTTTTCGGGAGTCAGTTTGGGTTTAATTGTTCCCTCCTAGATACTAGATACCCGCTTAGTTTTTGTTTTTAATTACTGGTATACATCTTTTAATTCGTACGTCCGATTGATGGAGACCTGTAAGCATAAGACAGATACAGACTAGTTGCTTGTCTTACACCGTCCCAAAACAAGGTAAACATCTCTCCGATCATGTTGTGCCACCTCTCTCGGTGGTCCTTTTTCTTCCATCCGCACCCCACACCCTCTCCTCACGCCTCAGTGTCAGACATGACAGCTGCACCCGTCACACCCTGCGCCAGCCGTCCGTCTGTCAACAGCGCCACTGACGTGTGTGACGTCATCGCCGATGACGGATGACGCCGGCCGATGACGGGCGTCATCAGCGCTGGCTCGGAGGGCGGTCTGATGACGGCATTGTGAGAATCCGGCCTGCTGGTGGCGGGCGCCGCGATTTATTGCTGGATTATGGATTATAAGTTTTGGGAAGAAACCTTTTTGCACAAAGAAATAACGAATCTAATGTACTTTTAGAAGTTTAATTAGTGTTACAGATTTGCCTGGGATGGATTTTCCTGGCAGTTTGATAATTCGTCGACGTTCGCTGTAGTGAAGTGTCAGAAGGTTTTACAAGTTCCTCCAAGTTAAGTGTTTTGTGATTACCAGTTCCTGACTCGACGAATTCGAAACTCGTCATATTGTATGGCTTCAACGCCAGAACACATACCGTCTTCACTGTTTTTCTGGCAAACATTATCAAGGATAGCATGCTCTGCGAGGTGTGTTCAATTAAAACATATTCCCTGATTGGGTAGCGAACATCTTCGGTACACCTCCATTTCTACCCCTAACCAGGGGTACACCATCATACCAATTCGTTTTCGTCTCGTTGACAGCAACACGCCGCGGCTAACCCAATTGTCCTGTCCCGTGCTCGATGGATCACATCGCTGGCGTCCACTTCTTTGTCCGATCTCATTTCCCGAGTAAGCTCTCCGCCGAATCAGTCGTCTCAGCGCTGTCCCGATCTATTTCCTGGCTGTATTTCCTCCTGTCGGTCTCAGTCAGGTTCTTCTCTCGTTATCGCTGTTCTCTGACTGTTGTTCTGTCGTCTATCGTTTCTCCGTCATTAGTCTGGTACTTGTAGACTGGTAGACCCTCGGGACTGTTTCTTTTCTTCTCAAGTTTTTATTTGCGGCCCTGGTGGCGCAGTCGGTTAAGGCGTCGACCCGCGGTGCGGGCGGTGCCGGGTTTCGGGTTCGATTCCCGGTTCCGCCCGTTCCGCGGGCGTCGTCCCCGGCTGTGTCACCAGGTGTGGGGTAGGCTCCCACTTCAGCCGTAGCCTGGGCGGTGTGGGAACAAGGGCCAGGAGGAGGAGGAGCCCTCCTGTAATTGGGCCACAAGTGCCTGTTGGAGGGAGGCCTAAATAAATAAAAAAATAAATAAAAAAAAAAAAAGTTTTTATTTCCTGATTGTCTTCCATCCCATTATGCAGCTGAGTTCTCCTTCTTTTGTTATCCCTCTTGTCTACGCCTCCATCTTTCTTATTTCTATCTCTGCTTCTGTCTATCCCTTTACACACACTTCTCTCTCTCTCTCTCTCTCTCTCTCTCTCTCTCTCTCTCTCTCTCTCTCTCTCTCTCTCTCTCTCTCTCTCTCTCTCTCTCTCTCTCTCTCTCTCTCTCTCTCTCTCTCTCTCCCCCTCCCTCCCTCCCTCCCTCCCTCCCTCCCCCTCCCCCCTCCTCCCTCCCTCCCTCCCTTCCTTTCTCTCTCTCCGTCCTTCCTTCACTTCTCCTCCCTTCCTTCCCTCCCCACCTCCCCCAGTCCCGTCTCTGCTCAATACCTCGTCCCTCGTCTGTGTTTGGTCGGTCAGACGACCGTATATGGTCCGTCGGACGACCGTAGTCATGCGGAGACAGATGACGTCCCGCCGCGTCGGCCGCGACGACGCTAACGACGCTGCGACGATGGCGGCGCGGCTGGGACGATGGCGGCGCGGCTGGAACGATGGCGGCGCGGCTGGGACGATGGCGGCGCGGTTCCGTCCTCCTGGGGGGCACAGGGGAGCGGTTGTGTGGAAGTGGTTGATCAGGGACGATCGTTAGGTGTTGGTCATTTGGACAGAATGCTATCGTGTATCGTCAGCGCTCGTTTTGGATGGGTGGTCGATGGTGGTTTGCAGTATTCAGTGGATAGTGGTTGTTATTAATGTTACTGTCATTAGTTGTCATTGGGTGCACATAAGTGCATTTGCCGTTGATGGACAGATAAGTCATGTTTATCAGTTTTTACCGAACACATGCTGAAAACGAAAACACGCACCGAACATTTGCAATTTGACATACTGAACAATGAACATATTGGAACGTTTTCTAGTTTGCTGCTTTTAAACTAATGAGTTTTGTCTGCCTCAAGGACTTGTTTCCTTTGTAAACTGTAAGACTCTTTGTTAAGTTCAGTGACGTTAAAAGCAGTCTGCACACGGCGATCAAATGGCCTATCCTGGATATTTCCGTCTGCGTATGATAAACTCTTATTATGCATGCATAGATAAACTTTGTTCGGCTGCGAGAAATGGTTTGAGATTATCAGGAAAGTTTTTGTAGAACTGCGTAAACAAGCAAGATAGCGACACAACTCTCTGTGAGCTTTAACTTGGCTGAAACGTGGCTTAGGGGCCTTGGAGGGGCTTTCAGATCGCCAGAAAAGAAGTCATTCAGTTAAGCCCGTTCTTTGCGTACTGGCAGCGACTCATTCGCAAGATAAAACCCAACACTGATCTTGAATCTGTAGCCGAGTTTGAATCCGGTTCAAGAAAAGAGCGACTGGAGTTCAAATCGACCCAGAAATCACTCGAGTTGTGCCGATTTGTAAACTCCATTTCCTTCTGTCGTTCCGCGCCTTGGCGCGACTGCGTGTCCTTCGCCCATCCCGCCCATATATCGGCCAGGGACGGGGCGAATCGACACGCGAAATTGACCTGACCACCACCCTGAGAAATGGCCCGAGGCGCACCGGCGAGAACGCTCACAAATCCCCCGGATTACTCGGCTGACAAATTCATGGCGAGCGGCGCGCTCTCCGGTCCGCCGGCGGAGTTCGAATGAGGTGTGGCCGTGGGGAGAGATGGGAAAGTGGAAAGGATAGACGGGGAGATAGGATGGAACGTAGGAAAGATGGAAATGAATGGAGGAGAAGGGGATGTGGGGAAAATATGAGACAACATAATAATGAGTCTAAATTCCTTGAGCCACCTGCCACAACATGTGCGTATTAGTTTGCGAACGTCATCGATGCGAACGGACAGAGTTTAGAATAGTGACATTTGGTGGATATCCAGCTGCTCTAGTCTGCTGTTAGAATTCTCATCCTGTCGATACCACTCCAGCTTCAACCAGCGGTAACCAGCAGCATCCTGTATCAACCAGCGGTAACCAGCGCCGGCCGGTGTGCGCCAGAGTGCCTCTGACACGGACCCAATCACCTGGGGGCGGTGCCGAGGGGTCCGACGGCGATGGATGGTCTGTCGCGGGCGGCCCCTGCTAATAGCCTTCAGTGCGTGACGTATGGTGCGTGCTGTGAGTGCCCACTGCCGGTCCTTACGTCTGTAACTGGATGCGGTGTCTCCTACCGCTAAGTTTCTCAGTATTTCGTCCGTCTAGAGTTTGTCAGAAACATGAAATATGCTAAATATTCTTCGTATAATTTTTTTCCTGTTCCCTCATCAATATCATCAATATCCATACCTATTTCCTAATATTTCACCTTCCTCGTTTTAGCCTGCCTCCTTATATCACGTCTACTCACTTTTCGGCTTCTTGTTTCCTCCTATGTCCTAACTTGTCTCTTGCCTTTCACCTCGCTTCCCTCCCTGTATTTACCCTTCATATCTCCTCACCAGCAGTCCAGTTTTCAGCGCTCGTCACATCGATTTCTCGTCCACTCCTCTGCAGTGCGGAAGTTTCACAGCACCATCCAACGGTCTCACCATTCAACTTTACTGTCCGGCTGATGGCCCTCTCTCTCCCTCTCTCTCTCTCTCTCTCTCTCTCTCTCTCTCTCTCTCTCCCTCTCTCTCTCTCTCTCTCTCTCTCTCTCTCTCTCTCTCTCTCTCTCCCTCCCTCCCCCCCGGCTCGCCGCGGCGTTATGAATTCCCCAAATATAAAATGTATCACCGGGCGCTCTCCCCGTCCAAGTGGGATGGCCGTGTCGCCAGCAGTGGCGCCCTTTGTGGTGGATTAACGTTGGCTCACAAAGCTCCCAGCGCGCTCCTAAGGTCACAGCAGGCGACGAGCAGACAATTCCAGTGGGATGTGACCTCCCTCAGAGCCGCACATCAGCCGATGGGCCCAGGCGACGCCGTTAGACGCTCGTCACGTCTCATGCGACACTGGCGACGCCCTGGCGACTTTGGCGACGCTCCGGCGGCGCTCGTGACGCTCCTGCGACGTTTGCGACGCGTCGGTGACGACTGTGCGATTGATCGGGTCCGACGGGCGGCCAGCGCTGGGTCTGACCGGCGCGGGGCAATCGATTGAATAAAGGATGGACGCTGGACCGGCCAGCCGACGCCCTCGGGTGCCCAACGGGCGCCCAGCCGGCGCCCCGCGCCGCCCCGAGGCGCCCGCGGCGCTCTAGCAGAGGTCACCGCACAGTGGCCCTTTTTCAGAATTAGCACGCATAAATTCAAAATATTTTTTTCTCTTCTTTTGAGTAAAAAGCAGTCTAATCGTGTGCAAAACATTCCAAACTATCCGATGGTGCCATTTTTACCTCCTAAAAAATAGTTGTCTTTCGTAAAACTGACCGCAAAATCGAAGTTTGTCGAGAGGCGCGCGGACACCACCGGCGGACCCTAAAAAGTAGGGTGAGATGAACATCAATTTGTAAGGCTTTCGGTGAGAAAATATTAAACATTAGTGGCATGACTGTGAAGCTGAGTTTACGTAGAAACCCTAGAAACCACAATTTTCATTGTATAAACTTAAATAGACCACTTTTGCCGAATATTGTGGACACAATAACAGAACAATTATCAACTGGAGATGGCGGCATACATATGAAGCTTTATGTTAAGTAGAACACTCTGGAACATGTCGTATTATACATCGTTCAAATCGCCGATCTCTTCTGACCATGTCCACCAAAGGGCATCGCGCCATTTTGCGCCATTTTGCTTCTACGGTGGATAACGTGAGCCAGTTCCGTCCACGAGCGGCTGTGGCTCCTGTTCGATACGACTATAAGCTCATTGACCTGGCTCGAAGCTGGTGTCACCTGGTGTGCGCCTAAATGTGGCTTGACTTTTGCCATAAGATGTGCTTATTGAAATGTCATGTAGGCATAACGCTGTGCTCAAGAAAAACTGTCCGATTTCTTGTCGCGTTTGATGTCCAAGCCGCACAAGTCCCGTGGTCGGCTTAAGATCTAACGCCAAAAGCGCCTACCTATGTGTTTGTATTGTTCGCGTCGCGCTGACCTTAGTTGCTGCCTGGCCGGGGCCGACTAACGGTGGCTGGCAACAGCTGTAGATGCGGTCACGTGACGCCCTGGGGCGTCCTGGCGGTCAGTGCAGCGTGGTCGGCTGGCGGGCTCGCCACACTTGCGTTCGGAGCGGCCTGGGCCGGCGGGCGAGCCGTGCGAACGTGCGCCAAATCTTGGGCCGAGCGGCCTGTCGCTGTTGGGCCGAATCTCCTTGGGCAGTTCGTTTCTTTTCTTCTCTTTGCATTGGCAGGGAACACGTCCTTGATCACGTGGTGATGTCTAGCACCACTTTCAGGTAATGTGGGAATTAATGCGTGCTAATTCTGAAAAAGGGCCACTGTGCACCGGTCGGGGGGTTCGTTCAAGTTACGGGGCCGGTGCCTCTCCTGAGACCTGTGCCCTCACCGAACTTGGTGATTGCGGTGTAGTGAGAGGTGATGGGCAAGTTTGGACGGTATTGGTCCAGAGAGCGCAGTTCTGTGGGTAGTGGATGAAGCACAGTTTGAGATCAGTGTGAGACTGTTGAAACTGGTGGGCTATGTGGAGCTCTTTGCGAACGCGCTCCGATCATGGCAGAGTGTGTTACTTGGTGTTACAATATTGATTAGTATTGCTACGTGGTAGGGAATCTGTGGTAACAGCTATTACTCCTAAGCGAGCGTGGATCAATCGAACTAACGACGCACCTAATCTCTTTTTGATGAACATGAAACCCTATATCCAGACTCCAGGGATATTTACACACATCGCGCACTCTGAACGCAAACTTATCCATCAACCCCCTGGGCATAATGGCACCATTTTACCAGCATCTCATCAGCGCATATACCCACATCATGCATTTCGCTATAATCACCCTTCTGCAAATATGGCAGCACGGCGCCGCTCATCTGGTAACAATGCTTTTGGGCCGCTCACGCGGCTGCCGTCAGATGTAATGGACGTCTGGTCGGGCGATAACGACCCGGGCGATGTGGGGCGATGTCTGGGCGATGGTCGCTACGTCGGCCGGCGCCGTGTCTGGTATGGTGGTAATGACATGTTCTGGAGATGGAAGGGAAAAGAGAGAGAGAGAGAGAGAGAGAGAGAGAGAGAGGGGGGGGTAGATAGTGGGAGCGAGTTAGAGGGTTCGGATGGGAGTTGGAGCTAAGGATCTCGATAGTGTGATGGGAGCTAAGCATACAAGCATTTGATGGTCTACTTCTTCGCATGTAATTCAACATTGCAGTAAGCGAAAAGCGCCTCTCATACCTATAGAAAACCTTTGGTGGATAATTAGATTGATGGCCTGCTTGGATAACTAAGTTACTCACTCCGGAACAATCACAGCTAATTCCAGATAATCACATGAACGCACCCAAGGAATGCTCGGATGTTAATCGGGTTTAGGCGATTAATTTGGTTACGGTCGCGGTGTGCCAGCGAATTAGCGGTTATGCAGATAAACGAGGGAACATTTGACCTCGTTAGCTCAGTGGACGTGGAGAGACTGAAACGTTCTTTGGATGTCTGATGGTCCTTTTTTCTTTTAACTTGTTGTTTTATGGGACGGAGGTTTCGAAAGACTTTTGACAATTTGGGAATAGTGGTAGAGGAAGCGTGATTAAAAGCATTCTTGTCTGTCAAGTTTCAGTGCAAGGTATGTATACGGATTAGGTTTCTGCGGATCGACCTGGCAGCAAGATCGCTCATGCAATTTCCGCCAGTGCCAAGAACCCTAGGAGAAATTGCTCTGACTTACTTCATATACCTTTTTTTAGAAAACCGGAACCGGAAGAGGAAGTTTCTAAGCCCTCTTCACTGCTGGCCTCGTTGAATGATGTACATCACCTACCTCATATACCAACAAATCACCGTGGTTAGGATAAATCTGAACTTAATTGGGTGTTAGCGCAGGGCTGAAAATTTCACGGCTGCTTTCAGCCGCCCATTGGCGAAATGGCCGGCAGTTTATTTCCGAACCCTGGGAGGGATGGGTTCATCGGCCTCAAACGAACGGCTGTCGGTCAGGCTGACTGTTGCTGGGGGAGGTTTCTTATCCGGAACAGGTGTTAGCTAGTCGGAAAGTCGGAGTTGGGACCGTATTTCAGTTTGGATTTTTTCCACTAAGGAGTGATTGTGGCCATTTGTTGGTGCCTGGTCGTTCCAAACACTATTTCGCTGCAGAATTAGTCCAGAGTGTTGATAAGCCTTTGAGTTGATTTGGTTTTAGATTACTCGTCACAAACTCTTAACATATTTTGAAACCAGATATCGCAGCCCATCAGCTGCGAATGTGACTCATAAAGGCCTGCCTTATAATGTCTCCTATATCAAATTGTTTAATCATCTATTTGTTGGTCGTATCATCCACAGTGTTTGCAAATACGTGTACCATTAATACGGTAAATGCGGTAGCATACCAGTATACCTTGTTGTCTTTGACCTCATATTCTCCATTCGAACCCCATTATTACCCCTTTGTTACCCCTTTATAACCCGTTTATAACTCCGTCTGACCCTGGATAACCCGTCTAACCTCGGCCGTTCTGTGTCTCCCCACAGCAGATGGTCCAGACTGCTCAGATGGCCGCTCCGTACCAGCTTCCGGCCACCAACGGCGAGCCGCCGGCCGCCAAGGCAGCCGAGCTCGCCAAGGAGGCGGCCCTCTCACCGCCGGCGGTCACCTCGCTGGCCAGCGGACAGCCGAACGGAGTCGAACCGCCGCCGACCACCGCCACGGTTAGTGACTGTCTCCGCCGACCTGCATGGGCCACCGTCCACCGTCCACCGCCTTTGCCCCAACTCGCTTATGTTTGGTGTGTCATTGAATGCTCTGTTGTCCCTGTCGGGTAAGGTTGCATTGTTCCATGTCTATTTCTGCGTTTTAATAACTCGCTCCATTAGTCTTATTCAGTCAAATTAAAAATTCAAGTGAGCCGTTTTTAACTGTGAAATGATTAGTGAGCGTTCATTACAAGTGTCGTTATGGCTGCCATTCATCATTTACTTGAACGAGGGCGGTTGTGAATGGTATTTTCATTGCTTAATTTACCAGCCTCAGAGGAATCTTTATTTTTGGGCTGTCGCTGTGTGCGATGTCTTTCGCCTGCACTTTGTGTCCATCTCTGTAGATGTATGTTTGCTCCACCGGTCGACGACTGCCTGTTTTTCGCGTCTGCCATCTCGCAACCGGACGCAGAAAAATCGCACTCGTGCTCTGTTTATCTCATTTGCTCGCCATATATGTCGGCGGTGGTGTCTTGTTTGCGCTCCCGCGTGGCTCAGATCCAGAAAGTGGATAAAAGCGGACAGAAACCAACGTATCAGACTCGACGGTTTCATTTCGTAAGGCAATTACGAGCAGGGTCTAGGCCGGGGCAGGCCGGTCTCGGCTGGGGGTTTTGATGTGCCGCTTAGAAACACCATTTGTGCCGTAATTCCGTTGCTAATTAGTTTTGCCGAATGGGTGATCGTTGGTGTTCTCGGTGAGATAAGCGGCGCTGATGGTCTGTCGTTGCGGTGAATTGGGGATTGTCGGCACCGGAAGATGTGGCACCGTGTAAATGCCCGAGTAAGGAGCGATTAAAGGTGGTCGAGGGCTCACGGTGGTCGTTTGGCGTCGTTTTCGTGGGCGGGGGACATGGTCGGGATGGAACTGGAACTAGTGTGTCATGGAACACACGGGAGAGGACTGGTGGCAATGGAGGTTAGAGAGAAGCGGAACGGAAATGGGACGGAAAATGAAGATGAGATTGACAATTAAATCGCTCGTGGGATGAACGGTAGCGGTGGAGGGCTATCAACCTTTGTTTGATAACAGCAAGATCACAAAAACGTCGCGTCGCATAGCTGCGCGTGGTTTAGGCTGAAGTGAACACTGATTGCTGTTCTAGCTGACGGTTACCGGGCGAGCCGCGTCGCCAGGCGCAGACCCCGTCCCCCGGATTATAAATGGTGACTGCGCTCCCTTTGTTACCGTCGACCTGGGAAAGTGGTTTTCCCCGCCGACCCCGTTCAGAGCTTCTCATATTTCTTCTTTTAAATTTTTGATAAATTGTCTTCCTCAGAGAAGCAATATCACTGTATTATATTCTCGTATAACCCCTGTGACAAAGTGTGTTGTGAAGTTGGCCAATATCTTCTCTTTGAAACGAGAAGCTGTCATTGCTTGAAGCATTACTTATTTTTTTATTTTATATCAGGACGAGGTTGAGACAGAATCGTCAATCTGCGCTTTTTTATTGTTTGGCAACTGCTTTCTTTATAACGCCAGCATAGCGGAGCTATTTTATGTCTGATCTTCCCCTGGCATCCTTTTTTCGAAGCTGATTTTCGGAATCTAATCAGGCATGAACGTTTAGTGTCTTTTTTCTGTCACAAGTGCAGGTCAGCCAACTTACCGAGTGACCAACTTTATATTCCTTGGGCATTACGGTCGTGGATAATGCTAGTTAGAAACTCCGAGGCTAAGATCATTCATAGCTCAAGCTGCGTAATAATTCCTTAATAAGCTAGGCAAAGTGGTGAGTAGGAACTGAGTTTTGGTCCTAGATAAACTATGACTGAAGGAGCGAATGCTTACATATTTGTCTGGCTTTGAAGCAACTTATGAAAGTTTTTCTGAGACTGAAAACGTTTGGAATTGGTGCGTGCTAAGCAGCTTATTTAGATATAATTTCGGCTTTTCTGCAGTCTAATTTGCTAGTTTACTGGTCCTTTGAACTGAATGCCGTAAGGAAGTTGGTCTTTGACCTTGTAGTCGGCGCGCCCGTAAGCCCCAATAAACAAAAAAGTTGGTCTTTGCTAGCAGATTAATGTTGTGTGTGAGTAACTGAAGGCGTCGAAAGACCTGCCGAAATCTAATTTGGCTTCTTTCAGCTGCAATTTGAAACGACCTACCTAATCTGACATGATTGTTGGTATTGTTCCGCAATTCGTTACATACCATATTTCAAATGCGTCTTCCAACTAGCCCCCGACTCCCCACCCATCCACCGCTCAGGGTACACCTAACACCTTCCGTGACCGCTGGGACCTCATCTCCTCTTGTACTCCACACCAGAGCGTGCTAAGGTCGCGGTCCAACGGTTATCACTCCTCTGAGAGCCCTTTCAGCGGCACTTCTGAGCACTGACCTTACAGATGTAAGTCACCCGACCTCAGTGACTGGCCGATGAGCGTTCCGAGGCGGTCTGAACCTCATTGTTCCTCCCATTAACACCATTGACCTCGGTGTACCTGACCTGACCTCTCAGAGTGCAGCTGAGTCGACTGCGGGTCTCTTCGTCTCAAATTTAACGTCACTTAGGTTTACCATTACCATTTCAGGAGAGCTGGCGTTACCTCAGCTGACCTGACCTGACCCTGTCTGTCCCCCAGACTGCCCCCGAGTCGGGCGCGGACCTATCAGCTGACCTGACCTAACCTGACCTGACCCCTGTCTGTTTCACAGACTGCCCCGGAGTCTGGCGCGGAGCCGGCCGGAGCGGCGGAGGCGGACAGCCCGGCGCTGCCGGCCGCCAGTGCCGCCGGCACCCCTCCAGCAACCAAGGAGCAACCCAAAAGGCTGCACGTCAGCAACATACCGTTCCGGTTCCGCGACCCGGACCTGCGAGCCATGTTCGGGGTCAGTACTGGCGCGGGACGGATGGGATGGGATAGGATAGGATAGGATAGGATAGGATTGGATTGGATTGGATTGGATAATATTTGATGAAATTATCCAAATGCCAAGTTATGAGGCTGACTTGATGACTGACAATAGGTGCAAATTACGGTGCGTTTCAAGGATATACTGTCTTTTTTGGAAGGCATTGCTCATAAAACTCACCATTACCATTCGCATTCATCGAAATGTAAATTTTGAAATTATCTGACTGCAAGCCCGTTTCCCAGCAGCTCACGCAAAAAAAAAGTAAAGCTTTTCGATAAAGCTCTGCCATACTTGGCTTATTGATTCATTTGACTTTGTCCTGATTATTTACCTTGCTGGTGATGGGCAAAATAACTTTTCAAAATTCACGTTCCGTTTCTGTCTGTTGACGGCATCACTTCTGAGACATCATTTATAAGACAGACTGCGCCATCGAAATGATTCATGTGCTTAAATGGCGCTGTCGTACCGGGGCTGGAATGTGCCATGTTTATCGTTACGGGGGGGGGGAAGGTAGGGGGAATGGGTTAATCGATATGGTACTGACCGGTGGTGCCTTTGTGACTAGCCATGCTATGACTACACAACTTATGTGGACAGCAATGGCACGTGACCCTAGTGTATGGTAGGAAGGCGCATTCTTTAGTTTGGAATTCAAAGTTGTGGGTCATTCTGCTATTTAGCTTTGAGTGCATAGTTATCGTTACGTGCCAATGAATCATTATTAGATACTTCGCTCATGACGCAAATGTAAGCCACTGCTTTTCCGTACTGTTGCGAGCATTTAACGATGTCAATATACCGTGGTTTGTGAGACTGACTGTGTATTTCATTTTTCTCTAACGGTGTTTTACCACGCTGTTTTCAGCAATTCGGACCCATACTGGACGTGGAAATCATCTTCAACGAGCGAGGCTCCAAGGTAGAACCCGGTGACGTCATTAAATTCTAAAGTTACATTTAATTGTCTCTTCTGTCCTGTTTGCTGAATGAAAGTTTTATTGGACTTGTTTAACGTTACACATACTTTTCAGGATGGGGAATGTAAAGTAAAAGTAATCAACAGTTCTTGTTAACGTAAATTCTTTTTCATATAGCTTTATTTTCTCCCTCAACGACACAAAGGTAGTGTGTCTTGCTGTAACCTTCCAAAGATTGATAATTAACCAACTGCCTAATCGTAGGTGGAAGAGTATCTGAGAATCCGTCAACGATAGCACGACTAGTGGAAGTGCCGTAAGTCGATGTGACATGCTTTTAAATACAGTCGAGCGCGCATAAGTCACCTTCACCGCCAGATAGTGCACGCCGTCGCATGGACAAAAAACGTCTGCCATTGGACATTTTATTAACAAAATCCAGGTACCTGGTTTTGGTAGCTAGCTGGCTGAGGAATCGCTCCATTGTAAACAACCGCCAACCCTCAAACGCCAAGACACTGGCTTGTATTTCTGACAGATAAATGTCTGGTTTGGAGCATTGCAATGGAATGCATTTGATGAGAAAAGCTGGACACACTACCTTGGGTCGTTTTTCGGGACTTTGTCTGCGCCTTACATGTCGGTGATGCGTGTTCACAGTGTTTGCCAATCGCCTAATATCTGCAGTTAACCGTAAGACTGGTTGCTATTGCATCGTGTCGTTGATCGTTAGCTGTTTGATCGCTGATGAGCCCTATCTTTGTGATCACTCGAGTTGATACACTGTGTGCCGAGACTTGTGACTGTATGATGATCCCGTACTGGGCCCCGGTCAGAGCGGCTCCCACTGTGACACTTGATGTGTGCGGTAGAACCTCCCGATCCTCCCCATCCTATGTGACAACATCTTGACCTCACGTAATACTTCCAGTATGTCCCTCTTCAGTATCCTACGCACTGATCTCTGGAAATCACGTGTTAAACCATGGTCCTTCCATTATGTCCCAATACAATGTCCCAATTGGCCTTTTCTCCAAATCTTCTCCTTTGTCCGCGGGCTATACAAGGCTCTATTCCTGGCCCCATCCTTTAACGAAATTCTGCACCCGGCGGCGTTGCGCACGTTTTGTGTGGCCCTGGTCTGGCGTTTTGCGCATGCGCCATGTGCCTGATAAATTACGTGCATTAGCATGTCGGTGTCCATCTCAGCGAGGGGTGAGGTGCCGCGGCGAGGGGTCCCCTCCCCTCAGCCCAGGCACCTCCGCCGCTCGCCAGGACGTTTAGAAGGGTGGTGGGCGGGGGATCTTAATGACCCCACGAGCTTCTGGGTGGCCCTGTTGATGCTCTCGATGAACCTGTGAGAGATCAGGGTCGCCTCTGTCTCTCTGTCTCGCTCTGTCACTATTTGAAATGGCCCGACTAAGCCTCGGTTGTAGGGAAGGCTGATGCGCGCCGCTCGCTCGTCGCCCCCGTTGACGCTCCCCCGGCTGGCAGCTAGCTGTATGATGTGTTGACTCGGTTGCCATTAACTCTCTGTACAGTACAGCGTGACCTTCGACGCCGGGCTCTCCGTTGTCCCTCTCCCTCACCCTCTCTCCGCAGTTTTCCCCTACTCTTCCTGTCCGTTTTTCCATTCACCCTTTTCGCATCCTCTTACCCACTTCCCCGTTATAATTGTTTCATGCATTGTAACGCTGATTCCCATCAGATAAAGTTATGAAGATAAAGCTCTCTTGTCTTTCGATGTCATAACCAGTTCATCTCCACAGTTTCAGCTAGAACTTCGTTTGTTAAAGTATCGTCTGACATTTCCTTTTCCTCTTTTTCGCTGTTTTGGGACCATTGGCCATGCATCCTGATGCTTATTTGCCTGTCACCTAACGGTCATGCTTCTCTTATATTATTCCCATCCCAACACTTTGAAGTCATCCCCATTCGTTGGTTTCAAAAATAGGTTCACCCATTCGGCTATCATTCCTGCCCTGCCCACATCCCCGAAATCCTTGTTCTATGTATTCCTCCTATATGTACCTCCCTTCATTGCGTTCCGTCCTTCTTTTGTTTCCTGTCTTCCCCTCTTTGTCTTTTGGACCCTGACCCTTTGACTTCCGTTCTTTGACCCTGTCACCCCCCGCCCCCCCCCCCCCAATATTCCTCTCAGTTTCCTGATAATGTCCCTTTTCTTCGCCGAATTTTTCACTTCCCTACTATGCCCTCCTTCTCCCCATTTCCCTGCCGTTTTCCCGGCCCGGGGCGGGCCAGTGAGTGCACCCCCAGCACCTTAGACAGCCGACCGCCGCGGCCGCCCGGCGGCCGCCCGACTGCACGCGTGCTCGCCTGCGCATGGATACGGCCGTCACTGACTGCCTGACTACCCCTCTCTCTTTGTTGCATGGTCTGCCGTCCGCCAGGGGTTTGGGTTTGTCACATTCAGCGTCAGCCAAGACGCCGACAGAGCGCGTGACAAACTTCACGGACAAGTGGTAGAGGGCAGAAAAATTGAGGTGCGTGCTGCCGACGTGTGTCCACCGAGGCGTACGGTGCCGCCTATAGCGGCCGGTTGCATGTGTTGTGTTCGGCGCCGATCGCCGTCAGCCGCGGCTAGAGCGCTGATTGGCTGTAGCGCGCCGTTCTGAGCGCTGATTGGCTGCCGGCGGCTGACGGCGGCCGGCGCCGAACAGCCGTTTGTTTGTGGCCGGGTCGCTCGGTCGGGCGTCGGCAGACGCTGCAGCATGCGGAATGCGGCGGCTCCGTGGGTGGCGGATCAACGGCTGCTTATTTGTGAGCTTTGAGAGTCATTCACACACACACCGACCCGCGGGGCGCCCCCGGCGGCGCCCGGACGCCCCCGCTGCGCCCCCGCCGCTCGCGAGCGTCTGCCGCCGGTGACCGAGCGCGCCCGGCCCGCCTGTGTTGCAGTCGGGCCGCTGAAATGGTAGCACTGGCCGGCGTGTCGCGCTGCCGGCTGCCGGCGCTGGGCTGCTTAGTTTGAGGAGGTAGATACGCGCCAGGTGCCAGGAGAATGCGTGCGTTAGTTCTGGGGGGTCGGCGGACTGGCCGGTCGGGCGTCTCGCCGCGAGTCCTGCCGGCCCGCCGGTCCCCCGTCTGATCTTCTATGTCCACTGTACAGTTTGGCAGAGTTAGTAGCTGTTCGCAACACACTCACTCGCAGGCATGGCAGAGCTAAACGGCAAAACTTGGCGACAAAAATGAAAATGAATAAGGAATATTGATCTTTTTGCAGAAGTAAAAAGTCAGATTAATTTAACTGTAATTAATGGTATTTTGGTACGCAAATAATTACCAGTCCGGGATGCTCAGAGGCTCAATCTTTGGTCCACTTTTTTCTTTTTTTCTTTTAGTTATTGTCTCGCCGCGCCGGTTTTGCCGGTTGACTCGCCGCCTGTCGCCACAGTGACGTCACACGGCTCGATGACGTAATGCGTGACGTCACCGGCCGGCGCTCTAATTCACCCCTAACACGGCCCGGAGTGAGCCGGTTCGTCAGCCGCGGCCGGGACACGCACCTCTTTTGGACTGTCTTCGCCTGCCTCCTTCCCTCGTCATGGTCCCAGGCTCGTGCAGTATCCTGACACTGGTCTAGTTTTCGTCACTCTTAAAAGCTGGCCGCAAAGAAAGCTCCTTCCTATAAACACCTCTTTCCTTCGTCCCATCTTTGTAAAGTCTCCCTGTTCAGGTTTGCTGCTGTCTCACAGCAGTCGTTTTTTTAGTGGGTTCTGCTGAGGCCAAATCGAAGGCGGAAAGAAACGGCCGCGACTGTCCCACGCCTGTCGCACCACTCTTTTCCAACTCGGGAGTGTGTTGACCTTTGAACAAACTCCAGAGTGAGTCGCCGAGGTCGAAGGCTCCCTGTCGCGAGGGTGTTCCACCGGGCTGCCACGCGGGCGCCGCCCGAGCTACTCGGCGTTTGAACGAGCGAATGAATCTACTTGGTTAGCAAAATATCGTGATTGAAAATTGAAGCTATTTACGTAGGCATAGAATCACCGGCTTTGCGCCATGGTTTGGATATGGATTGCAGTGCAGCTGTTCTGAAAGATGCGCAAGACATGTTTGCGTATAGCGCTCAAAATTCTGGGCTGTCATTTGCTACTACTCATATCGACGTCCCATATCTTAATCAGCATCTTTCGGTATCTTCTATATTATTAGAAAACTTTTCTTAATGGAAGTTTCCAAATTTGAAGATTATTCCGAAATACATTTAAAGACCTATACATTTGGGACTTGTTCTGCCTGGCTCTGATGGCCTTAGAATTTAAAGAGAGACATCGCAAAAGTTTAGGCATTTTGTCACTTCCCATTTCCAAATTTGCGTCAGTGTACCGCTCGCTCTGGGCGGCGCCCGCGGCGGTGCGGCCCGTGGAGACGCTTTCGGTCGGCGTCGTGATGATGTGGCCGGTCCCTCTCTCCTTAGGCGTTCGGCCGGTGTTATAGTGGGCTCGTGGTGCGCGTCACTGCGCCCAGGTGAGTGGCCATAGCTCCCCAGTGACGTCACTGGTCCGACGGGCGTGACGTCACCGGTCGGTGGGAGGCCGCGGCTGGCCAGCGGAAAACAGACGGGGAATGGAACGGATGGGAGCCGTGTGAAAACGGTGGAACTTTGTTGAACTGGAGAGGACTGGCGAATTGCAGTGGAGAAGTAACCGATTTGATCAAGTTTCAGACTGATTTGGACGCTGATTGTTTTAGAACTTTCTATGGAGGAATTTTAAAGAACTTCTCAAAATCGAATTCCCTTGAAAAGTTTGTTAATTGAATTCCATAAATGGACATCACATCTCGATTGTGATAAGCCAACCCTTTTCCATTTTATTTTCCTAATATTGACAGAGGGCGCTTTGTTGTCATGGCAACTAGTGACGTCATATCCAGTTCCGGGTCTGTCTGAGCTCCCCGGCCAGTCGCGGCTTCAAATTTAGTTTAAGTGCGAAACGCGGCTCTAGGTTAAGGCGTAGCGGTAAGCTCTCTAGGCTAAGTTAGTCCGTAAGTTGATATCGGTAAGTGTTACGGCATAACGGCTTTTGTGACTTGCAAAGTATTGACGCTTACTTTAACGACGGATTAGCGACAAACACATCTGACAATGTTTCAGTTCTTTTCAATTCAGTTCAGCTCACCATTAACCGACACCGTCATCACAGCACTGCAATATTGGAGCTCTAAGTAGCTTACGGGATCTTTAGCTTAGTTTCACGCAACCCTTATCAATTGTCAAAGACCAAAGTTCATCCTGAAATGAGTTTGGTGACAAGGTAATTCAGTTGTCACATTCGAAATGATTGATAAATTCACAGCGTCATTATAAAAAAATGTTAGAAACTGGCAAAGTTCTTGAAAGCTGCGAAATGCGCCTTCCTCGTAATAGCATTAGTTGTTTTCTTCGCTTTCATTCCACGAAACATTGACAAAAAACGTCGTCTTAGCTCCATAACAGGCCAAGTCATCCCATTTGCAATGTCCAGATGCAGTGAGCCGTTCAAAATGGCGGCGCCCTTTGCATTAGGGCGGCTGCCATGTTGCTTAATCTGCAGTCCGTACCCATGGCACAGGGTACGATCGTACCCGGCAGAACAGTTGCGTGCCGACCTGGCCTAACCTGGAAACAGAGATAAGCGGGTAATATGGGGTGTAATGGACCAAGTTGAGACTGTTCTCGCAAAAGTGGATAGTTTTCAGTGGATCTTTGAGGATATTAGACCAGGAAACCTGAGAGATGGAAGGTTTCTGTTTAATACCCCATCTAAATTTAATAAGCTAGTGTTTATCAACAATATCTTACATCTGCAGGTATTCTCAAATATCGCTTTATTTCATTCGAGTTCCTGCTTCTTAGTTCACCGCTTATGTACATCTCTCACCTACTACGCAATATGGCGAGCGGACCGCACGTATTTTTGTCAGCATGATTTTGAAGCTAGTTGGTTCAGTATTCGCATTACGTCCTTCACAGCCGTCAGGGCAGCCGGCTGTGCTGTTTTCACCTCGCCTATACACCCGTCGGTGGTGGTGTGGGGCTGAAATATATAACCACGTCGGGACACTAATGGAGGGAAGAGAGAGGGAAGGAGCGGGGTAGAGGGACGACTGGGGTGCTGATGGGAACGGTTGCACGTGTGAGGAATGGGTGTGGGAAAATGGATCTCGTTAGTGCGATCAACAACTTCTGCTTTGGAGGCAAATTTACCGGGAGCTCCCCATTTTTATTAGATTTGTTCGCATATTTGAAATCACTCAAGACGTATGCTAGGCATTTAACTTATGAAAACTTTTCGAGACTGTTTTTAGGGTTTAACCGAAAGGATAAGATTCTTTCCCTTTGATGAAAGGGTGTATTACATTGCCGACATAGCAGCATGTAGTTACCCTGGCTCCTTTAATCTCTCAGCCAAGTCAGTGTTGAATTTAAAGCGTTCGTTGCCAACATTATCATGTATTTTAACATTGCAGTGCTGTGAAAATATCCTTTTGTTGCGTGTTAAGAACGCTTTCAATACCCTAGCCTGTAAAAGGCGCCGGGTGTTTCAGTCTCGCGCTTTGTCCACCGCCGGCGGTCGTCGTCCCAGTGACGTCATTTGGACGTCATTTGGGGCAGTTATTCCACCACTAACGTAGCGGAATTGAAACAGGATGTTCGCGGGGTCTCCCGCGGGATAGCCCGCAGAACTGGCTGCCTGGGGGGACGGCGGAATCTGTACAGAATGCCGCGGACGTTTGTATGGATGACGCTGTTGGAATTCCAGTCACGGTTTGCTTGGATCCAAGTCTCTGGGGAGATGCTGTGAAAGCGAGTCAGATGCGTCCGGAGATAAAGATGTTTGAAGAGGGCTTTTAGGACAAATTGCGTCGTGCTAGCTTGTGTCAGGGCTTGCATGGATAAGTGAAAGGAAGAGCATCAAATGGACAAAAGATTGTTTTCTTTGACATATTTTTGACAAGAGGCTATTCTTAATGCTAGGCACCTAATGGATTTTACTTTTATTAGTCTCAAACGCTCTGTTTTGTCAGTTTTGTCTAAACGATATTTTCACTCGAGTTTGAACAGCATTGGTCTTGCGCGTAATAATAATCGGAAGTTAATTCTTATCTATCCACTGTAAAGCAATTCATGAGAGAACGCTGTACCGCCTAGCTTCCAATTTCGTCACTCCTCAGCAGTTGCGGCAGGTATTTCGGAGACAACCTAGAATTCCCTGCGAGCGGAGCGCCTGTAGTTATGCTGTGCCGCATGGTTTCGGCGTCCGGCGGGACAGTCTACCTGTCCAGGCCGGCTGGCGGTAGCTCGGTCCCGCTCGCTTTCTCAGAGCTCAGGGCTATACGGACGTCTTTTTATTTACATGCTTCCTTTAGTAAAAGGATAAAAAAGGCACGGCTGAAGACCACAGTACACACCCGTAGTTCGAACTACTGACTTACAATTCACACTTACGACATAGTAAGACACAAATCTAGCTATGGAGTCATGGACGCTTTGTATTACTGACTAGACAAACATCTTATCGACTCATACTTAGAGAGACACATGTATCTTATTGACTGATACTTAGAGAGACACATGTTGAGCTGATTTAATGTTATCTTCCTCAAAGGTAAGTTTTAGTTAAGGCAGCATATATTTAAGTTGACCCAGACTCGCCGTTTTCAGGATGTGTTACTGAATTTGTTTGATGTGCTTTGCTTCGGAACTCTGCTTTCTGTAGTCATATTTGCCAAAAGTTTTAAGTGATCTAACTTAAATCTACCATTAGCTATTTTCTATCGAACATTCGTTCAGGAGACGCTGTTGATACCTATTATTGTTGAATAACTAAAGCAATAAATCGTTAGTTTAAAGTTTGGAGTTGTGCTCTCATTGATTCATATATTTGATAATATATTTCTCAGTTTCATTGCGACTTTGTCGTGTTTGGACCGTATGACCTTTGCTGACCTTTCTGTGAATCTTGTGACGTCATAGGTGAACAACGCCACCGCCCGGGTACAGACAAAGAAACCGGCCGCCACAGCGTTACCTAATGGTGAGTTCCCCTCCCCGTCCCCCTGATGATTGCACCCTCTATACAATCCCTCACCCTCCAGAAATGTATCAGTACCGATGTTGAAATGCATGACAACTGCTTGATTGAATCTTCTATCTGATATTATCTGGGGGCTAAGTTACGTTTTCGTCGTATGGGGAAGTGTAGCGTCTTGTTGAAATGTGGGTGAATCTGCATGAAGGAACGGAAGGCGTTTGTGGTCAAACTGAGAGGGGCTGAGTTTCGGATGGTGCGTTTTGAGTTGTGAGCATGTTGGGTGCTTAAATGACAATGTTCGTTTGTCGAAATGTGTATGTGCGAGCATTGGATGAATGATTGCCGGACTATTCTAAACCTACATGGAAATTAATTTCGTGATTGTATTGTAACAGAATTGTGCACTGAGTATGAGTGAATGTATCCTCAGGTACGGGTACGCATTCATAAATTCGCTGTTTTCCTGCACACCTTGGCTCGAAGCTTACGAATTGTCGCATCACACCAGCCATGAGATTTGGCGATCCCTTCCGAGCATTTGACCTGTTTGTAATTAATGACTGTGGGGATTTTACTTTCACCGAGCGTGGCTACGTTTCTAGTGGTTACATGGGTCCAAACCACGCGAATGCTGTGCATGCAAATTAAAGTGGCGTGTGAAATTATTTACTTACTATTAATAATTTAATCTCAATGTACACCAAGGCCTCTCAGCCAGTGTTCTCATACAGATAATCAATTTCAAGAAGTCACAAATAGGTTTCGGGTTTTTCCAAACTGTCCTTACGGTTCCGGGGTCATGTCAATGTATGTCGTAGCTCTTCACTTGGAGTGAGTTTGGAGTTATACATCAAACACACGTCTAACTCGCACATCGCATTGCGTTCGCCTGTCCCGTACACTGTGCTGTCTGTCTGACCCTAGTCCGGCTCATCACACTTATTTTCTTCTACCGTGATGGTTCATATGTGTACCACAATCCTAGTTTGGTCGTGCCTGTCTGCCCTCATCTATCTCCCCTCTCCCTCTCCCTTTCCCTCGACCTCTCCCCCTCTAGCCACCCTCTCAGTACCCCCTCTTCCACCCGTCGCCACCCCTCGCGCCCCGCCGCGTACGTTCCCCCGGTGGCGGAGGCCGAATGTTGATGGTAGTTTTCTCCGGCGTAGCACTTCTGGCCAGGACCGCGATGCTTGCTACACCCCTGGGTGAGAAGGGTCGACAACCGGCTGGCCTGTTGCCTCTCTCACTCGCTCTCTAGCTCACTCTGTCGCTCTCTCTCCCTCCCGTTTGTTCGCCTGTTTGTCCGTGTTTGAAGCCTGTTTGTTTGTTTGTTTGTCCGGCGTTTGTGCGTTGTGTTGTGTCTAACCCAGCACCCCTCTGTCTGTCTCCCTGCACCCTGACGTATGCACTCGGGCACATAGCACCCTGCACCCATCACACCGCACCGCGCACCCAACCACTGTAAAATATTGCGGTGTGGTTGTTGTCGAAACAGTGAAAATGTTTCAATCATTGTTCGTTTGTTACTTTAATGTCGGGTATAACCCCCAGGCTAAATTGATGCGTGAAATTTCTCCACTAGAAATGAAGCGTTTGAATGCAATCCGCGTTTCATTACTTGAGTAATGTTACAAAAGTAAAATCAGCTCATGTGTTTCACTCGCATATGCAAGCAAGCATCAAATCAGTGGTGCAGATGGTAATTGTCGATGGCATTATAGTTAGAACTTTAACGAATAGTGCATTTGAGGGGCATGTCGCTAGTACGCACTAAAAAACAAAACTTACATTCGGGCTAGCAACTTGCAAAACTACAATAGTTTCGATTGCTTGCTATTCTCCGTTCGCTTCATTCTGATAAATAGTGAAGATCAAGCACCCTCGCCACGCGACTGGGTAGCATTTCACCCCGTATATCCCCTCGGCTGCTCGTAGGTTAGGCACGGCGGAATAAATTGTCTCGCGCCGGCCGCTCACGTAGCGTGCCCTCATGGGAGTAACATTACTGTCCGTGCCGCCGCCGGGGGACGTGTGTGTGGCCGCGAGCACCGACTGGTAATGCGATTAGCGCCGGAGGCGACGCGGCGGTAGCCTGTCGGTGTCGACGATGTGAGCTCGTGTCGCACAGATAAGGCTCCCTCGGAAAACAATGAAAGATGGGGTGGATGTTAGTCGAACAATTGCATCATGTTATTACAGCATCGACACCGTTTGTACTTTCGCTACACCTTTTCGCACTTTCCTGCACTTTCATCTTAGGCTTTCTGCACCAACGGTTGGCTTTTGATGTCGGACGAACGCTTTGGAGCTCTGCTGTATTGTGTTTGTGCGCATGTTTGTGTGGTGTGCGAGTGTTTGTTTGTCGTGTTAGTTAACCCGTAGTTGTACTACCGCGAGTGCTGTGATGTGGGGACGTTCGATAACAGCCATGTTTAACTTAGCTCCTATCCTCCTGATGCTGTTTTTCGGTCGTGCTCCTTATCACATTTTATGTTATTATGATTTAGTTTGGGTTGTTTGTTTCCATCTACTACATGCTTTTTAAGTCGTTCCTTGTAAGCGGAGCTACACTGAATGTCCACATGTTGGCCTTTCTGTATATTTATGATGTCGAATAATGAATTACCACCAATAATTTTGATGACCTGACCGCTTGAATTGTGACCTTTCAACTTCTGAACTACCTGTGTCCTGTATAATACATCAGAACTGTTCAGCTCTTTTGACATACGAATATCCTTCTTTCTTTCTTTCCGTCTTGTCGCCCTGCACGTGTGCATGTTTTTCGTGTCGACAGTTTGACCTGGGTCTGACCTCTTACCACACACTCTGTGCCGTTTCCCCCGTGCGAACCCCCGTTGGCCGGAGCGATGTGGCAACTTCCGGCAAAGTTCAGCGGCGTTCTGCCACCGCGCCCCTCCCGTCCCCCTCCCCCACCTCTCCCCCTCCCTCCCGCCGCCGCAGCGACCAGGGAGCTGAATATCCGTACATTTGGCTCCTTTATAAAGGCAGTCGGAAGCCCGCCTAAGCCGCGGGCCTGTCTCTGGGCCTATCAGCTGCCGTGAGCTCGTGCTTGGCTGAGCGCCGGCCGGCGCGGCGGCGGCGGCGGCGGCCGTTTTCAGGGACGGGTCAGTCGGTCGAGTCTGTGCCGGTCAATACAGCGACGGTCGCCTGGCGGCGGCGGCCGAACCTCTACTTATCACCCGGCCGCTAGATGGCTGTGTCTGCACCTGGTTGTGTCTGAAGCTGTAGTTCTCTGTCAGCCGCTAGATAATCTGTGTCTGTGTCACCAGCGGCTGCTCTGCGCGGAGCGGCCCTGCAGCGCGGCCGGGTGAGGGCGCTGCCGACGGCTGCGGCGGCGCCGTTTGCGCGTCATCCGGCGCCGATGACGGCGGCGGCGGCGGCGTCAGCGCTGCACGGATATACGCCGTGAGTGACGGGGTGACGGGGTATCTCGGATAGCGGAGATGTCCGCTCGGACGTGGAGGATTTGAGGGCATCCGTCCGCCGTTTCCATCCTCAGGACATTCAAACCCTTCTCTTCCATGCCGCAATCCCACTCCGGGCTGGACAGGCAACTTCATCTCATGCGGGCTGCTCCCTTGGAGCGGCACGGCCTGTCCCTTGGGACGGGCTCAGCCCCAGTGACTCTCAAGGGTGCCTGCGCAGACTAATGCCTCCTCCTAATTCCTATCATCCTCCCGGCTCTGAAATGGTCTTGTCAGACCGAAAGGGCCTAACCCAACAAAAAGTGGGAGCACTGTGATGGGTGCCAAGGCTAGCAGTATAGGCACGAATATATCATTTGATTAAGTTTGCACTGAAATCGAGTTACATTTAATATTAAGCTTCATTTTTACGTGATCATTTGAGCTTAGCTGTCAGTTTATCGGTTAGCCATTTGACGAAATCACACATGTACTTTTAAGTTTTTGAACGAGGCTGGACCTATTCTTCAATAACGGTGACTGTAACTAGGACTTTAGCGTCTTGTCATTCACCAACTACTGCTCGTCATTCGCTAGTTTCCTAATCGCCCACATTGCCCGATCACGTTCACGTCTGATATATTTCCGTCTCTCTGACCGACCAGCGCTGTGTCTGTGCTCTGTTTCAGACTCTACTATGACCCGGCGATGATGGCCAACTCGGCTATGGCTGCCCAGCTGCAGGTAACTCCCCGCTCTACCCCGCTCTCCCCGCTCTGTAATACACACTCAGAGGTCTGTATGTGAATTAACGCTCCCCGGCCCGGCCGGTAGGTGGCTGAGGGAGAGTCCGCGGGTGTTACCGCAGCCAGCGCTGGGGTGATACGAAAATAATGCGACGGGGGTGGCGGCGGATGTGTTAGCTCCGGTCAATGACAACTTATATTGACCATTAGTCCGCCTAGCAAGACAGGAGCACTTAGAAACATTGCCTTTGCATCAAAATCATGTCTCCTGGCTGTTAACAATTGTATTAGCCTGCAAACTATGACACGAAGACGATATCGTCAGTCTTTGTGAATTCAGCTCAAGTAAGGCTTCACGAGGTACCAAAACTCTACTTTTGTTTAACTCTGCTAAACCTAAGGCCGCTCTCCGTGGTGTATTCGGTGAATTTCCCCCTTGCTATCATCGGTTACCATCACCGTCTTTTCCGCCGCCGCCGTCCGCCGACTTACGAATGCTGCATGTCGCCATATTGTGTTGTGCTGCTTTTATTGTGCTCTGCCGCGGTCGCTGCCGCCGCCGCCGCCTGCCACCGAACCGTGTACATGGTTGGCACTGAGCCCCCCCCCCTCACCCCCCCCCCCCCCCCGGCATGCGTCCAGTAACCGTTACTGATCCTCCATCCCTCTGCACCGACCCCGCATGCTCTCCCCCCGGCTGCATGAGACAGGGGTAGGAGTCACCCCGGCAGTGGGGCACACAGGCCACCGTGACTGGTGACACGGCCGAGCCAGAACGCATGTGACGTCATTGGTGGAGACGGTAGAGAGCGTATGACGTCACTGGTGGAGAGCTGCAAATACAACTGACACCACTGTGTTATCTGGCAAGCCCCTTACTGTGGCTGGGTGTTAGCTAGGTAATATTAATTTGTCTCATAGTAGCTGGTTTAAAGGGGGCCTCATCACGAGCTCTGAGCAGGCAGAAAGGTCTTAAGTGGACACCAAAATTGGCAACGATTCTTATTTGAACGCGCACATTTGACTTACAAAGACGAAGATACTTTGAAGTCTTAATCTATTATTCACTCTGAAACAATCACACAGAAATGGGAAGTGAAGAAATTATGCTAAACCACAGAAGATTTAATAAGGGAATCACAGGGCTTTTGGATTCGAAGGCTACCAATTCGGTGTGAACCTTTTATACCCTAAAAATTAAAAATAATCTGCTCCGCATCTAAAGGATGCTCTGGATTGAGTCCACATTTAAAATGGCATATTCTCCCTTTTCCGCCAATCCCCAAGCCTAAGCGAATTCATTGTCCTGTTGGTATCGGTAGAGGTGTAATTGTCCGCCTTTTGGGAGTGCCGTCTAGTCTGTCCGACTGGGTGCTTTTGAAAACGAATTATGTTAGTTGGAATTTGAGCTTCAGGGGCTTGTCTTGTCTTGCTATTTTGTTTTATAAGCATTGATATCGTCATATATATATTCGTCATGGCATTGAAGGGGTGGGAGATCTGACTAGTGCTGATAAAACAGACGTAACACTCTGAATAAATTTGTGATCAGTCGCAAAATCTTACCAAAAGGGTTCTGGCTATCAATGCCTTCATTTCCTTTAAGAGAGGCACTTTAGCCGTTTTCAGGCCGCCAGAAAATGACAAGGCTAAATAAAACCTAAGATAGCTTTTGCTAGCTAAGGCAACAAACCAAAACAGGGACTAATGCGCATTGAGAGTAGGGAATACACAGTAAAGGGTTAAACTCGTGGCACCTGTGATGAATCAGAAGACGGATGGTATGCCGGGGCGTTTTGTGTTGTTTGCACCCATTGTTCTGCCCTCGCACCAGGTCATGCATGCTGTAATCTGCGGTGTTGGTTTGGGTCCTGTGCAGTGTCTTAACAGTAGAGCTTTGACACCGTAACACTAAAATGATGGCCACAGTGCGCCGTCCTGCAGGAGACGCCGCCTGCCGTATGTGTGGCCGCGCACGGCGGCACTAAAAATAATAAATGTGGCTGAAATTTATTAAAATTCGTTACGAGGCCTTGTAAATTTCATAATCAAAATTAGGGCGAAAACGTGTGTCGAAAACGTTCATTACTGGCTTCTGAACGTTTTCGATTAGCCTCTTTATTTCGTTTTTTTTTAATCAAAATTGTTGGTGAAATTCTGTTATTTTCGAAATTCTGCCAGAATGGGATGTATTCTGGCCGTCTTCAGCCGCCGGGAATATTAAAATGTATTTTATGTTATGATTCAAGGGCGTCATGCTAAATAGTCAATAGTGAACGTTAATTGTGTATCGATTTGTTTTAATAAGTGGTCTTAATATTTTAGGTATAATTGTGAATGCCCCCATAATATTGGCTGTGTCAGTAGCATTTTCTACAATCGTCAATTTTTGTATGTTTGTAGGATACGTATGGTTGCAACATAGTCATCTTTGATTTTTGTAGGCCTTAGGAATGTTCTGTCTCAGGAGTTGTGAGCAGTAGGGTGATAAAATGTGTTTTGGGTGTCCAAGTGTGAAATTTAGCCTAAGCGTGTTGACCGAAGAAGCGAAATGATTTCCAGACACCATTGCCTCGCCCCAGTTAGGACCCACAATAACAAAGTTACCAAAACATGGCAGGTGACAAGCAAAACACAAACACATGAAAACACGCCACCGTTCCACCGTCACACACTCGACCAGTTCGGAGAGGGAACTCTACAGAAATCCTCCCGCGCTCCCGGGACGGGGACCTCCCCTCCCCTCCCTTGGTGTCGGGGTCACACCGGGTCCCTCCCCGGGTCAGGTCGAGGTCGGGGAGTCGGGCACGGGACCCGCTTGTCCGGCTTCTGGCTCCTCCCCCGGCCCCCCGGCACTCCTCTCCTGCATGCGAGGCGGCTCAGTGTGCCCATGTACGCGGTTGCAGCCCGGCAGTGCGGCAGCGGCGGCGGCGGCGGCGGCGGCGGCCCAGGCGCAGCTGCTCAAGCCGCCGCCCCTCTCCACCGGCCAGCAGGCGGCTGGGGTGGCGGCCTACAACGCGGCGGCCGCGCGCGCCTACACGGTGGCTATGAGCGGCCAGCCGACCCACCTGGCGACGGCGGCGGCGGGCGCGGCGCCGGCGGCGGCGGCGGCGGCCGGCACCTATCCGGCGGCGGCGGCGGCCGCGCAGCAGGCGCAGCTCGTCCAGCAGGCTCAGCTGGCTCAGCAGGCGCAGCAGGCGCAGCTGGCCGCCCTCGGGTGAGTACCGGGGGCAGAGGTACAGAGAGGAGAGGGAGTTACTGCCCGGAGGCTATGAGATTGGTGTGTTATTTTGTAGAAAGGCGATGCGTTTGATTATGGCGGTATTGTGTAGATAGGACTAACACGGAAATGTTTGGGCATGTTTGTAAATCGGTGCATCGGTGGGAACAACATAACTTCAGGCATGATCGTTAATTATTTACACGCTCTTAACACTGCATTTTAACGATGGTTATGATTTTTGCTACCGGTTTTAGTTACATTCATCGCATGGGATGGATTGATTTATTTTTTTTTAATGTCACACGCGCTTGGTGTACTTCTGGTCCGCCGAGAATGAACCCGAGAATGATCTGTGGCATGCCACTGCTCACGGATTACGGCTGCGATGAAAACCACTGCGCTGACGCGACCGGTGTGGTTTTGTAGATGAGGCGCCGGCGTTCCGACGACGTCCTGAATGGCTCCGGTGACTTCGCCCCCCGGGCGTTGGTAGCATGTGTGAAGGCACGGCATGCACCCGGCGCCGGTGAAGGAAAATGACGGAAAACTGCTGCCATATGAGGCCACGATGCTTGAGATCTTCGATATTTAGCTCTCAATCAGCCTTTCAATTGTAACTGAATAACTTTGTTTCTGGCTCAAAATTATGTCGTATCTAATACCTTGCGTTTTAAGAAACATTGCTTGGTCAAGTCACGTTTCTCAGCAGCTCCTTCCCACTGGCAGTGTTCCGTTTTCCTCTCGCCGGCGCCGCTCGGTCGACCGTCTGTGTTCGTTTCTCCAGTGGTGCATGCCGCTGTACTTACCGCTAGGTGGCAGCACTGCCGCGTTACCCGGCGCCGGTCGCCGGCAGGGGCGCTCTCAGGCGCGCCGCGGGGGAGGCGCCATGTAGCGCGCTGGGGCCGCTTCTCAGCCGCCTCCGGGACGCTGCGACCAGCATGTTTGTTGACACGAGCATGTTTGTGTTCGTTGATGATGAGCATTGACACCTGTTTGTTGCCGGGAAACATGACACTTTCTGTTCTTGTTTGAGCCAGCTGCGATTCTGCTTGTTTATGTTTAGGTTTAACCGTTCTTCTTCCCACTTTTTCTATTGCATATAATGTTGCAATATGAATTGTCATAAACAGAAAATAGCATAAACAGAAGAAAATATCGTTAACATATTTTACTGGAATATCTAATTGTTCCTTTTGTATAAAATCACCTAGCATTATTCATCGCTTATATTCTAGTTTTTGCTCAAATAACTCATCTAAACCGCTCAATGACCACGCGTTGAGTTAACGTTGGATTTTCCGCATCAGCTGCATGTTCTCTAGACGAGCATGTGTCCCCTACTGTGTCGTGGAATGATTCCGTACGCCCTTGTCGACTCATCGCTTTTCAGAGGATGGCGCTGTTTCTGTACAGTTGGCTGCAAAACGATGTGCTTCCGTTTGTTTTCTCGGCACGTGCGGCCTAGCGGCGCGTGCCGCCGCCAGAGTGGCATGCCGCGCGTGTGTTGGTGTCGTTTACGGAGGCCGCCGGTGACTGAGGAGCTGCGTCGGGCATGCGCACATCGCGGCGGCTCGGTGTAATGATGTCTTACCAGCACGGCGCATGCGGCCAAACTGCATGTCAGAGTCTCGGGGCGGGACTGCGCAGTTCTGCGGAACGGGCATTTAGGCTATTTAGCCCCATTTTCACCTTGTGTTTCAATAACGAGATTTAAGAAGTTATGGTACATAGTGTGTTTTTCAGGAAATAATGGTTTATTTAGCACGTATTTGTAACGTTTCCTAAAAATGTAGGACACAACCACGAACTGCTATGCAATATTAGGTCTATTGCTGCTCTTCAGTCAGCGGATAAGACGCACATGTGATGTGTCCGCGGGTCCCCTACCCTTCCGTCCGCCTCGTGCGCTGTGACTGACGGCCCCCCGTGTTTCAGGATCCCCACATCGACTGAGTACGCGGCGGATCCGTACCTGGGACACAGCATAGGCCCGGTGGCTGGATACGGCGTACGTGAAACACGGGACTTGGGTGTCTAAGGGTGGTGATCAATTGAGTTTTTTTTTTGTTGATTGTTATTGCCTGTAAATGTGATATTTTAACATGAGTTCAAGCAGCGAAATCATATTGAATAATGAGCTTAGAAACGTTATCTTCGTTGATTAAAGTCCTCTGCTTCTAAGCAGTAGTGTCTTCAGGCATTCGAAATTAACCTGATATCCGCCTTTTGCGTGTGCTTTAGGCACCTTTATCCCAGTTCTGACACCATGTAACGCTCGCCATTGACCCCCCCCCCCCCCTTCCCCTTTCCTCCCGCAGGCCACCATGTACCGAGGAGCGTACAACCGCTTCGCCCCGTACTAGCGGCGCAGGCGGGCGCTGCACCTCGCTCCAGACAGGAGCATTCTGTTGCTCACCGGTCGGAGTCCGCAGTACCGGACTGCCCGAAATACTCAGCGCGACGGCAGAGAGGGCGCCGCCGACTCCCGGTCGCCGCGCGCGCCTGTGCAAGTAGAGAGGGAAGCGCCAGCCGCCGCGGTGATGGGCTCTCGGGAGCGCCAGCCGCCGTAAAGATAGGCTCGTCGTGGGAAGCGGTGCGGATGGTTGGATGTTGGAGGGGTTGAGAAGGCTCCGTTGGCGCTAGAAGGTACCGGAAGAGGCACGTTAAGAAGAGCGGAAGGTGCCGAATGGGAGGGCTGATGTGCGTGCTGGCAGAAGGACAAGTTTAGCGTGTAGAAAAGGGAGAGTGTCGCGAGTGAGAGAGAGTGGTAGATGGCGCTAGGGACCCGTCGAGTAGTGAGAACTGCTGGCTCTCACGCCAGCTGTAGGAGACTGCAAGAGACATGTATGTGCGCGGGTGTGTGAGTGCTGTATAAATGCTGATCGTGTTGTACATAGTTGGCTCGGCGCCCGCGGCCCGGTCCTGGCCGCCGAACAGGCCGGGTCGGCCGGGCGGGGCCCCGTAGTTGACGGTGGTGCTGCGGGGTGTGTGCCGTACCACACCGCTCGCAGCGGTGGTTGGACGTTTAGATCTGCCCTTTAAGCCGCCCGCACGTGCGTGCGTGCGATCAGGAACATGAATTTTACCCGGGTCTGCTCGGATTCCGAGTGGTTACAGTTTTACATCGCAGATTGGTTCAGTATTTTACATGTGTGCACCATTCTTTTCGACGACTGTTGTTCTTTTCGTTACGCGTCAAGGGCTGGCGTGGTTTGGGGAAGAACATGAATCGCCCTAAAGCGGCTATACTGGGTGTAAAACTAAAGCCATCGCCAGCCCCTCTCGCTCGCGTCTGCCTCTTAGTTGTGCGACCGCGTTGGGCTGACGTTCGCCCGTGCTGCGTGTGGCGATTCGTTAGCTTTGGTGCGCGTGTGCGAGTGTGTGTGTGAGCGTCAAACCTTGTACCTCGTCTCGCTCGCTCCGTGCGGTTAGCGAGCTGTTTTTTGTGCGGTCCGAACGCACAAAGGGGGTTCCGGGATGCGACCGAAATGCCCGGCGACTAAAATATAATCTCGTCCTGGAAGAGCAGTAAGTAAGACGCTCTGGTCTCGGGTTGGTACAGCGCGGCGCGCGCGCGCCAAAGTCGGTGTTTTCGTGTGCCGGTGGGTGAGTTGAGCTGTAGAGCCTCGGCCGGCCGGCACCGGACCAAGCAGAGAGCGAGAGAGCGCCGAGTCGCCCCCCCCCCTCCCCACACCCTGTTCACTGCCCCACAGGCTCCCACAGCGGCCAGTATGTTCCCCAGGGGTCGGCCGCCGACCCCGCCCCCGCCCAGTCCAAAGTCGTCCCGCTGCTGCCCGCCCGCGGTGGCGGCTCTGCTCTCCGCCCCTCCGCCCCTCTGTCCCCGCCCCCCGTCCTCTCGCCGGCTCAGATCTGCTGCTGACAATAACCGCGCGCTCGTATCTCGTCCCGACCTCGACCCTGTTTCTGCGCTCGCGTCGCCGATCAGCTGCTGCTCTGCGCTGGCGGCATCCTTCGGGCGCCGGTTCGAATCCGACCAGGCGCCGCGCTTTTCGTTAAATGTGTTCGCGTTTGAGCTGCTAACGTGTCTGGCTTCGTCGGGTGTTGTGCTTCAGCTTTGGACAGAATTTCTCCCTGGCGTGAATGCGCTCGACTTTGTTTTGCCCCTGTCTCTCCGCTTGCCCCGTCTAAGTTTCAATGTGTATCTTCGAATCGGCATGGCGTCAAGGCGCCCCCTATACTTGCCTGACATCTTCAATGTCGTGTACAAAATACACCAAGTGTTGTAGGTAATGTGTCTAATGGAATAAAAAGACCACTCAAATCGGTGTTGTTTACGAATGGGATCGTTCAGATTTACGCTAGATTTTCTCTTAAATTACGCTAGATTTGTAATAAATATTTAGACGCAATAACGCAGTTCACGAACATAGCACGCACTGCACAGTGCTTTGCATAGGTGAAGGCGTAGATAACATAAGGCGTAGCCTGATCATAACTGCGAAAAACGCAGCTGCAAACCGGTTCCTTCACAAACCGGCCGCATTGGCTGTGATATAGTAGATAACTGATAATGCAATCAACAGCGTGCCAACCGGAAGATCCTAGTCGAAGTGGGGCGTAACATTGGAAACGATAAATGCCTACTGAAAATGTATTATGTAGATCAGTGCTCCAACATGGTAGTCACAAGTCACTGAGCAATCACTCGGCCTGCATTATAACTGATGACAATTTTCTCAGCTGAGCGGAGCTTTGAACTGAGTTCGGCAGCCTCGGACAGTGAGTTTGGCCGGCCGACTCAGTGGGATGGAGCTAAGCAGCGGACACTTCACCGTGAGTTGGGTCGGCCCGGCTCAGCAAGATGCTGGGTTGAGCCGAATCCATGAATGGGGTGCTGAGCAGACGAGCCGAGCAGTCTTTGAGCGAGTTCGACAGAAAGGGGTTTGGGCTGACGCACACGGTTTCGACAATGCCTGCCGTGACACATCGTTGACGCTGGTACTGATTGGTTGCGGGCTGCGACATAATCTGAACTAATGCGTTCTTTATAAGCATTTGATGTGGCCCGACCCTAAAAGTAATACCCAGCTACTATCAGTCTGCCGGCCGCGCTTTTTACTATAGTCTGGCAAACCTAAGAAAGAGTGGATTTAGAGTGCTGTGCCGCTGATGCGTGTGCATTTATACCTTGGTTTATACCAAGAGGTTTATACTGTGAGAGCATATATCGGGCATATATTCTGTCACAACTTTTCACACAAATTTCTCCGAACCATACATTTCAAATGATCAAAACACGTGCAAAGTGAATCAGGCGCTTGAACTCCGTTCTTTCTTAGGTTTGCCAGACTATAGCTCCAATCCACGATACATTTTCAACGCTGGATACCTTTGTGTGAGAAAGTGCAGTCTCCGATGCTGGGTGTTATGTTCCTCGGACTCACCGCAGACCTTTGACCGCTGGATACCTTTCTGTGTGAAAGTGCAGTCTCCATTCTCCAATGCTTTGTGTTACGTTTCTGTGACTCCTTACAGTCACCTTCCGACCACATGGATATCTTTCTGTGTGACAGTGCAGTCTCCATTGCCGGGTGCTGTGTTCCTGTGAATTGTCGCAGTCATCTTCCGACCACATGGATATCTTTCTGTGTGTAAGTGCAGTCTCCAATGCCGGGTGCTATGTTTCTTTGAATCATTACAATCACCGATGTTCTCTGCCCCTGCCGCACAAGAGGTGGTATGTTTTCTTGGTTTGGGGAGATGACTATCAACATTTCCTGAGATGAATGATGCTCACAAGATCTTGTTGCACACTGATAGGCATTGATTGCTCTAAGATGGCATGCGCTGATCGGACTTCCGAAAGACTGGTAATAGGCGTGACTGAATAAAACAGCGGATTCCTGTCCCAGCACAAAGTTCATCTTCCTGAAAAACGCTGTGTAATTTTTGCAGAGCTTGTCAGAGCGTCCAAGCATCTAACTAGAACCACAAAGCCACCGGCGGATACAAGGGGCCATCTAAAGCATTTGTCCTCACAACATTCGAATTTGATTTTTGTTCCTATCATACAAAAGTTAACAAGTTTTGTTGGGAAAAAAAGTTTAAAGTGCGTGGCAACGCACAAGGAAACAAAATATTACGTGTTTTTAATTTGATGATTTTGGGGGGGATTATGTTCCCATGGCTCTCGATGCAACTTATCTGGATCCGGCAGTGACAAAAGCCTCCCCAAAACTCTCGGTTATAGGTATAAACGTGCGTTGTCTGCCTGATTACCAGCAGCGATACCAAGCCTTCTGGGAGTTAACCACGTGTGCTGTACTCGTGTGTAAGATCAAGGCTGATCCTGAATCAGTGTGACCTTGTCCCACTGCACCCGTTGCGGTCGCGACTTAGACTGAATAAACTGAAACTTAGTCCGGAATCTGCTGTCAAAGACTTCTCGGTATAGCGATAGTAAGCTGGTATGCATACTCGCATATAAGCGTACTCGTGAACTGAATGCTGCCCCGGGTTTTTAATGAGGTTCACCGATCGATGTTTTTTTTTTTGCATTGCTTATCGGTGGTTCATTACAGTATCATGTATGGATTAGGAGCATACAAGTTTGTCGCTCTGCTACCGACTGTTTTTTAAGCTTTCCGCTGCACATTTTGTCTTTCTTTGCCTTCGTTGTCATTTGACGCCTTCTGTGCTGAAATGATAGGGCTATTAAACTTGTCGATTGCTTTGACTTGTTGTTTGAAGACCACCTACCTTGTCGCCTTTGTCTATCCATTTATGATATCGAGATGACATGCTGTTTTCATTTCACATTTGCTTACGTTCAGCTGTTCAAGTGAGGTGTTCTCTCACAGTCCAAGTTTGGAATGAGTGATGTCCCCAAAAATTCCCGGGAAAATTCCTGGTCTCCTACAAATCACTTTATACCGAGCCGGACTCGTTTGGCATTTGTCGTCACTTGTAGACGCTTGGACACATTTTCCCCGCAATCGGGATGCTATCCAGAGATGCTATCATTCATCTGGCCTTCCGGGCCTTCCTTGGGCCTTCCCCAGAAAGTGAATCTGCTCTCGTGGTGACTCACGTGACTCAGTGACTCGTGACTCCTCCGCTGGGCGGTGAGTCAAGGCGAGTTGACAGCAGTTCCACGCTGGCACAACCTTGCTCTTATCTGATGGCCTTTCTCGAACGTTGTAGGGACTGCGGAGTTGATGAAGGGGATGGAGGTTTGGCTTACTACCCAGACAATCTCTCGTCTCGGACGTGGTTGTGGCACTTGTGGTACTGTTCAGCTCATTGTTCCCTGCAGTAAGAAACCACAAAATGAGAGGAGCTGGAAATGCAATATCAATGATGATTCAGCAATTTCTGGACGCCATACATCATCACTCTTGGCTGCCGATGGCGGCAAAAAGATTATGTTCCCGATTGTTACTGAATTCTGATGGTTTGCAGTATGGACGGGAATATGCATAAGCGTAAAAATATCCGACGTGCTTCAGCAGTTTTGACAGAAATATCCAAGCTGGAAACTACTGGTTTGAACCAAAGCAAATGAATCACATGGAAGTGCACGCCATACACAATGGATGTGTCATGCTTCTAAATAGTCTGGCAACTACTCATGTGCGTATATTTGCAATATTGACGCAATAGTTGATGCAACTCCGTAGCTATGCAACATTTCCTTTCATTGTTCGCCCATGTTCTGAATGGTTCGTCCGGTCCGGGCAATGCCTACTACGTCTTTTTGATTCGTCGATCAAGACCAGCTATTTTTTAGAGATGCAAATTGCAGATAGGTGCTACTGCAACGCGAGAGAAGTCTTTGTTGCATGCGATGAACGTCGCCTCTGCAGTCTGCACCGTCTGTTGGCTGACAGCAGGCGTGATTTAGACAGCCTCTGCTGTCGATATTAGCATAGTTAGGGCCAGGGTGAATGTATAATGGATTAAGTCAGCATTGCAAATGCTCGGGAGCGCAGTGGGACAACGTTCCGGTCTGGCTTCAAGGTTTTGCTGGGAGGCGCAAATGTACGGCGCTGCAAGACGGGTAGAGCTGCAGTTTTTCATCGACTGTGGCCGTGCCACCTTCTTTACAAATCCCATCCCGTTTGCTGTGTCTTGTTGATAAGGGATGGTTAATGGATCATATAACTATAGAGGTAAGTTTAACGCTTTACATACCTGCTGCATTTAATTTGATCTGATGTCGGAAGCTGACGTCACTTATTAGACGTGAGAGCAAATATTTTGTACACGTAGGGGTGGTCACGCATAATTGATAATCCTTTTTTTTCTACAATACCTATATGGAACGCGTGAAATCTTACTAAGTAGAAACTGATGAGACAACCTTCAACAAACAGTCATCTTTCTCTTCGACTCTACCTCTCGGCCCTCATCGTCTCTTCTTTCCACTCTCTCCCTCCCACTCATCCCCTCCCCTCCCCTTCCCCGATCATCGCTTACCGCCCGCTCACAATATACCGAGGACAGGGTGGGATTACGGAAATCCCGTGTACCGCACTATGCAGGTGGCGCCACTTGCCTCTCGCCGCAGGGGAGTGGAAAAGCCGGGAGATGCGCCAGCCCGTCCTGCGCTGCTGGTGTCTGGGTGTAAGTAACTCGAGCGGGCAGTTGTAGCGCGGAGTGGGAACAGCCAGGGTGGTTAGCCGTTGTGTGGTAGGAGTTAGACGGTGGGAGTGAGAGAGTTGGAGGTTGGAGTTGGATGCTGGAGTTGGACGCTTGGTGAGGAGAGAAGAGTGGAAAGAGGGACGAGTGGGAGGCAGAGCGGCGGAGGATTCACAAAACAGGTTGGTTGCTATTGTGAGAGTAGTATGTGCACGCTTGTTTACGCATGTGTGGATGTGCCGGGTACGTTTGGTGCAGACTCGTACTGACTTGCCTATGGCCGATTTTTTTTTTGGGGGGGGGGAGGGGAGGGGAGGGTAAGGGATTTATTCTCGCTATTTTGTTGAAAGGTCCAGTGCTTTCTGTGTACTTTCTGTTTATGCCTTGGAGGCAATGTTATTCGGAAGCGGTGGGGATGAACGGTCGGTATTTTTGCCTAGAGCAAACCAAATAATTTGCCCTTAGATAGTTGTGGTTGTCTTTCCACATGACCAATGGGTCAGGAAGCAAAAAAGTTGATCTAATCCATAAAACGTCTAAAAATGCAGCCAAGGAACGAGCGAGCACTTAATCCCACTCTTCCGGTAGCACACTGTCAGAAAGATACGCTCCATAAGCCCAGAGTGATTGCCAAAGGCTCGGTAAAAACTGCAGTCTTGTCTGCAACGAACGTGCAGAATTTGCAATGGAAGTGAGCAAGTGCAATGCTTTCACAACCACACCATGCCGATACATTTCGGGCACAACACTTACGACAAAGTAACTTAGCCAACTGCTGTAAGCAAGCCAAATATAACTGCTCCGAATCATACATATAGTAGTGAAACGAGTTTTCAGTAATGTGTTTGGTGTGGTAACTTGTGATAGAAAAGCTTGCACCTCTAATCTGCGGGGCTGGATATGCGGTCACACAGGATTTCTGGTTAGCTGCAGTATTGGAGATCAAACACTGGGCTCTGACCTTCACTATACAGAGGCAGCCGGCTCGCTGTCGGCACTGAAACTCCGCGCTGAACAGGGTGCGGGGACGACCGGCCGGAACACGTGTAGGTAAACACGCGCAGGTCAGGAGAATGATAGGAAAAACTCAGAACGTGAGCTTAACTGTGCTTTTCATGGTGAGGAGATGCGTGATCAAGTAGCCGTTTTTACGACGGGCTATCTGGCGAATGCACCTGATTTGACCAAATCAGCACCAAACCTATTTTATAATAAATATCTTCATATCATGAATTTATTTCAGTGCTTTAATAGAAAATAATGTCTGATAATTTGACAAATGAGATCTATAAGCATCTATGCAGTGAGTGAGTGAGTGAAAATGAGGTTTTAAGGCGTCCCTGTCCATTGGACATTCGGCCGCCTACGACCGGTAACTTTTAAGAAACACAATACAGCTAATTTGACAAAATCTGCACCAAATCTGCACCTAATCTGCACCAAATGTGTACCAGATGGCCGTCTCCATGACGGTGATCTGGTAATAATTGGTTTTACCTAAAATTAATTCATCTAAATTCTACCCCATAATATTGATCAAGTGGAGCGATACGCGGTCTAGTGTGTTGCTTTTATTTCAATTTTACCATAAGGCTGTTTTGATTCAAATTGATTTCCTTCAGTTTTGCAATATGTGTGGTACCGTAACACACAGTGTATTCAAATATTTTGATACAATCCAAGTCGAAGCAACGAGCTCAAATTCTCTTTTATTCACACGGCGTGAGACAAGAAGGGAACAGGCAGACTTATCAGCTTCTTAAATGCACACTACAGGGGCAAGTAAACTGCAAAATATTCAGCTGCCACGCAGTGAAACGCGCTACATGCCAGGTAGCCAGCAGCTGCACTGGTTCAACCTGAGGGTCACGGTTGGTTCGAAATCCTGCTCAGAAAGTTTATCCTTTTTACTGCTTTCAAACTTAATTTTAGCTCAACGAACTGCATTATGCTTTCATGGCCGTAAACACCGTGTTGTAAGAGGTTTGGAAACGCATGTCGTGTGGAAACGGAGCCCCGATATGCAAAGGCGAAAGGAACCTGGCAGCTTTCTTCCTATTCGTATCCTCTGCAGGCGCGAGCTTTATTTGGACCATCCTCGATCCTACCAGGCGGGTATTCCCAGCCAGGCCGCGAAGCTGTTTAGATATGCAATGTGCATTGAACAATTGCTGATTCTGGGTCAGCCATTGCATACTTTTATGAGATTACGACAGGGACTGCTGCATCAGTTGTGCCCCTTGTTGTTGAAGGAGCCGGAAGAGCATTCACTTTTGCTCTGGCATTATCGGCTGAGTTAATGCTCACGGAAAGCAAACAAATGCGGAAGTCACCCCTCGCAATATCGTGAATTATTTATCTGCATGCCTTGGATGACCTCTGGGGCCTACATTGCTAGATGAAATATGAGCATGCGAAGCTGTATGCATGCATTCATGCACTGGCATTGTGTAAGATTATGATGTGGTTTCACAATCCACTGGTTCAAACTCGTTCACCTCCTGAGTCCTGAGTGTCATACGAATTACTATCTTTTGCACTTTTGCTCATAAGTGATGTACCCACGCTCCTTTTACTCTCAGGTTTTCGCCATTACTCGAATGGAAATTTGAAGGCATGCCTAACTAAGTCTTATCCAATATGATAGCCACATTAAGCCTCTCACGATTCAACCTCATGCCTATTATGCCACCCTCTTTCTTTTCTCCCTAGTCCCATCAGACATAAAAAACGTTCATCTACCCTACCTTTTACACCAAACCAGTGTTCGCCACGGGCCGGGCCAGCCCAATGGGCCATGGGCTGGGCTGGGCTACAGGCTGGGCTGGGGTGGGCTGGGCCCACAAATATGAAGGATTGATGGGCTGTGGATGGGCTGGCCAATAACTGTAAAGTGGACTCAAGGGTTCGCGGCTGAGACAAAAACCGTAACTAGCTTATTACTGTGCGAGACGCAAAAACGAGTTAATATTGCACGTATGCAATGTGAATTGGGCATGCTGCTCGCAAAATATTTTTATCTTTGGCTAACTTTGGATGACAGAATGCCTGTGTGGTGTCCATAATTTTTTATCCATTTATTTTTGACGGGCTGGGCCGCCGGCCGGGCAGGGCTTTGACACTTTTACCATGAATGGGTTCGGGCTGGGCCGAGCTGAGAGCCCATGGGCCTGGGCTGGGCTGGACTGGGATTTTGCGGCCCGCGGCGGACACTGCACCAAACCACTGAGACCCTTAGCTACTATCTGACTAACGACAAATCCCGTAACAACCCATCGGCATCCCTGTCATTCCCCGTACCTTCCACCCCGCTCGCAGAACCGCCCATAAGCCTTGACACCTTCCCGGCTGCCTTTGTGAAGAGTCGGTGAAGTCTTTGTGAGGGAAGCGCACGGAGGCTAAGCCTCACGTTTTTCACCGGAAAAATAGCGGGATCTCTGGGTATTTCCCGTCGTGAATAGGATATCATCACGGAGACGTGTGGTGCTTACGTGTGAGTGGCGGGACTGTGAATGAAAGAAAGCGTCCGCGCTCACCTCCGGTCTGACGGTGACGTCATATGAGGATTATGACGTCACAGTACGTAATGTGGAGAATTCCTGGAGTGTGTAGGAAAAATGGGTGTAGTTACTAGGGATTCGTAAGGTGCTTGGTGTCTCGTGACTAATGTCATGACTGGTAGAAAAGAGATAGAGGCCTCTGCCGACAGTGTCGGTTGTCGCGGAAATGAAATTTTAGCTCTCTAGTCTGTAGGTCTCCGTCTTACCGATTAGGTTCAGAGAGCGAATGGTGCGCAATGAGCAGGGACGTTTTTTTTTTTTTTTTTGCTTAAGATTGTTTGTTTTTAGGTTATTTGTCTTCAGTATCGATGAATTGAATATTGATTGGTTCTATTTCAGTTTTGGCGATTTGTTTTGTTTTGTTTTGTTTTGTTTTGTTTTGTTTTGTTTTGTTTTGTTTTGTTTTGTTTTGTTTTGTTTTGCTAGTTGTTTGGTTAGGCCTTTTCAGTCTGATGAGACGGAGACCATTGCAGAGCCGGAAGGGTGGTAGGAATTGGGGGAAGACATTAGTCTGGGTGGGCACCTTAGTGACACTTCTGGGCTGAGTCGACCCAACTGGACAGGCCACCCAGCCCCGCTACTGGTCACCGCACCCGGCTACGGGCCCGCCCCTGGGCCCAATCTTATAACATGCCGTACTATTCTATTCACGGCATTTGGTAACATGACAGTGATACCAGTGCCGACAAACGGTAATCCGAGTCGACAAAATGATGCTTTGGACTGTCACATACGATGGACTGAAAAGCGTGAAAACCATCCTGCAGCCGTGTTCTGCAGCTTAACTTCAGCCAGTGCTGCCATATCCATTCCACGGCGTTAATAAGATTGAGCCCAGGTGGCCGGGGAGGAGCTACCCAATACACATACCTACCTACCTATGTGGGATAAAGGTGACTGTCCAGCCTGGATCAGGGGGTTGAGGCGTGGAGGACGAGGATTGGAGTATGCTGAGGATGGAAATTGGAAGCAATGAAACGGAATGGACGGAATGGGTGTGGTGGAATAGCATCATATTTTTTGGTGTAGCTGTTATTTCATCAATATTGGGGTAAAGTTGATAACGCGTCAATATGAATGCCTAGAACGTCTTCACTTTGACTTGAATTTGATGTTAGATTTTAAGTGATTATTACATTAATAACTAGTTCCTGAATCACCTATCTACAACCGGTCACTTCACTTTTGTGAGGTGACCGCTTTTGACAAATAAGAATGCATCATTGCAAATTGCAATGCATGCACTTCGTGCCACATCACTGACCGGTCTCCTCTCGCCCTCCCGCAGGTTGACCATGTCACTCCGCGTCCGGCCGCTGGTGGCGCTACTGCTGCTGGTAAAGATGTCGCTGGCGTCGGCACTGCGGCTGCCCCGTCAGGTGGACGCTGCTGAGGTGATAGCCAACCAGACGGGGGCAGCCAGACAGTTCTGCCAGCGGGGGGAGTTTGAGTGCGTGCCGTATTACCACTGCGACTCGGACGATATTATCACAGACGGAGTCGGTGCACTCGATATCAGGTGGGTACTGGTAGACCATGAGAGGTGGAGGGGGGGGGGGGGGCGGTGTTTGGTGCGGTGAGGGGGGATTAGGTTACGTCCAGCCCAGAGATGTTTGATGTGAGAGCGAAATGAGATGATCTGAGACTGAGTCTAATGCAACATGAGCTCGGCCAAAGTAGCGATGTCCATTCCTGATGACAGTTGATCGGCTTTTTATGAATAATGGGTACCTACACGAAGTGGGCTCGTCCTCTTTTTATTAGACCACCGCAAATTATACTACTGAAAGGTGAATAGTGACTGACTTCCCACGATTATACCTCATGGCATGTCCCTTATCACAAAAAGAAGAAACTCCGACAATAACACCCGCATCCTGCACGCAGGTTCGGCGGGGAGCTCACCGAGAACGCCAAGCATTCTCCGACGAGAACGCACGCCGACTGCACCGACTTTCTGGACGTCTGCTGCACGAGACCGCACGTGAAGCGTAGCGATGACCTGCAGGAGAATCCCACCTACCTGCCCCGGTGTGGGCGGAGAAACGAAGGCGGGCTGGGGGTGCGCATCATTGGATTCAAGGTGAGATGGCACCAATGGCATGTAATGAGATACTTGAGTATGTATGATTGCTGAAAATGACCGCAAAAGAGGCATAACGCTCGGCAATGGTTAGATGCTTTATGCCCCAATTATGCCCGACGTTAAGCAGATAAACAAAGAAAGAGGCTTTCAGCTTGAGTTCCTACCAGTAAAACCACATAAAAAAAAACAAGAAAAAGCACACACCGTTCTTCTCTCGCACCTCCTCCAGAATCATGAGTGAAGCATAGGCTGTACCGCAATGCCTGACTGTATTGCGGCACAGTCTACCTATCGTACGCATCAAACCGGAGTTATTCAGTCTCATTCACTGTCCAAACAAATTCAGATTAAAATTAGCACGAATTCAATGAGGGGAATCGAACGAACAGCATTCTGAACTGCTGGAGGTGCACCGTTGTATCTGACCTGTTTCCTCATATCATGTATCTGGTTGTGATCACTGATCGGCCATGGTACCTGGCAGCCATTCAACCTGTTTGCTTTTGCAACTTTTTTCTGGTGATTGTATCTGACCACTAGCTCATCAAGGGCGCTTCCGTCTAAGACTTGTGAAATATGGCCGCTACTGTATCTGATCGTCACGTCACTGTATCTGACCGCTGTTTACGTTTAGCATATCTGATCATCGGCACCATGTTTGCTGTATTTGTGTCTAACCATTACAGTATCTGACCGCAGTTCACCAGATTTATCTGACCACTGTATCTGACCGTCACTGTATCTAACCGCTACTGTATCTGACCGCTATTAACTACCTATCTGACCACCAGGAGGGTGAGAGCCAGCCGGGCGAGTACCCGTGGCAGGCGGCTATCCTGAGGCCCGGCAGGAACACCGGCGAGTATCTGTTCCTCGGAGGTGGCTCCCTCATTCACCCGCAGGTAGGTTGAGGAATATTTTCAATTGTGTACCAGATACATCGGATAAGTGATGGTAGTTTTCCCACGGTGACTATATAAATTAGTTTTCCAATGCTTCAGTGACATGGACTGATATCCGATTTATTTTGCAAGCTCAAAGCTGTCTTGGTTTCCGAAATTCAGTCATTGAGGAATTGTCGCGAACTCACCATATACCTATTCGAGGTAACGTTTTTGACGGGCCGTATTTTCCCACTTCGCTAAGACAGAGGTGTTACTGAATTCCCTAATACTTTGGTAAACATTTCCACAATGCTGTATTGGTGTGTCTTCTAAATTTCAACTTGTATTGTTCTTTGTAACGCGGCGTATTAGATAGTTCCTATTTCGTCCACCAGGTGGTGCTGACGGCTGCCCACACGGCCCGCAAGTACCGTGACCTCGAGGTGCGGCTAGGGGAGTGGGACAGTCAGCACACCACCGAAATCAACACCCACCTCAACGTGCCAGTGAGGAAGGTGGTACGACACGCCGAGTACAGCGGCGGGAACCTGCAGAACGACATAGCGCTCCTCTTCTTGGAAGGTACGCGCGAGAGGGGGGGTTGGGTAGTAGTCGGGGAGGTAGCTTTGTTGTATCGATAGGTCAGACGTAGCTTACCTGGCTTCTGGGGAGTTTCGAGCTCGCTGCATGTCTTGTCAAAGATATGGCACGTTTTTAGGGCTTTCATAATGGGTTAAAATGAATGAAAGCATGCCAATATATGTTAAGATTAGCCTGATTAGGTGCCATTAGGAAGCACTATGTATATTGTAGAAAAACAGCTTACAAAGTAGCCATCGTAGCGAGTGGACCGTATAGACCTATAGGAATTGCACAGAGTTAGCGACAACTACATAGCATGTCACTGTTGTAACTTAACCGTTAATACTTGTTTGCTAAAGCTAATTTCGCAATAAACCTTACCGGTATGCAGTCTGTACTTCGTGACGAAACAGGCATAAAATAACCGCAAATGGACTCATTACCTACCCATCCACTGCGTTTAAAACACTCATTCATCACCGTTCAAATACCCGCACCCCCGTCGTTCTGTTTGCAGTGCCTGTGCACCTGCAGGCGCACATTGATACCATCTGTCTACCCGACGCGGACTTTTCCCCGCAAGACTGCGTCGTCACTGGCTGGGGTCGCAGTGCGTTCCGTTCCGGTGGCATCCAGACGGTGCTGAAATCCATCTCTCTTCCCGTCGTGGACGACTATAGGTGCGAGGCCGCCCTGCGCCGCACGCGACTGGGCGACGGGTTCTTTTTGCACGAGTCGTTTATGTGCGCCGGCGGTAGGGCAGGTAGAGACGCGTGTACTGGGGATGGAGGTTCAGCACTGGCATGTGAGGACCCCCTCCAGCCGGGCAGATACGTGCAGGCTGGGATAGTCTCGTGGGGTATTGGCTGTGGCACCCCCGGCTTGCCCGGTGTTTATGCCGATGTGCGTCATTTTACACAGTGGATATATGACCGGATGGCTGAGGAAGGGTTGAGCCTTTGATGTGTGGTTTGTGCGATGTGTAGGGTGGAAATGGTTTGAATATATGACGATATATGTGCTGACTTCTGTGAAGGAATCAAGAGACAATGTTGCTGGTTTGATAAATGTGAAGCTCATCGCTGTGAGGCCATTAATCAACAAGTTGCGTCGTATTAATTAAAGGCACAGGTACTTACTATAGGGTGCTATGCTATGTGTTGTGTTGAACTTTAGAGTATAATAGTGATTACTGATTCCAATCCAATTAAAATAGACAAAATTTATAGTTTAACCTTGGCGTTAGGGTTCATCGTCTTGCTAAGACGCGAGGCTATGCGATTTTTGCAATGTGTAAACGCGTGGCTTAGACTAGGGTCCTAGAGGCGAACGTTATCTTTGGGATGCAATATGCATCATATGTACACTTCTTGCACAGTGTTGTCAGTTGTAAAATACATGCCACAAATATTGTGCAATAATTTTTTGCCTGTTAGCCAATTGGCACTCATTCACAATTACGTTTGCTCTAGAAAGGGCCACATTACGGTTCTTTCGATGAAGATATGAGCACAATAATTGATCTTTTGTTTTGCTGTAAAGAGGGTGTAGGTTATTGCTCTTGTTAGGCTTAAAAGTATGAGAGCATGCTCAGTAATACGTGATAAATATTTATTTTTTTCCGGAAAGACGTAACAAAATTGCACACATATTGAACTCAACATAGCAGCAATGAGCACTACGCACATGATCTAAATATCGAGTATCATTTTCCCGAGAAAGTCGGGTTTTTCTTGTGAACAAAGGCATCCATTCCAGTCTTTCGATCTTCGGTTGCGAAAGTGCTGTAGAAGAGGTCTCGTTCGTATTGAAGCCCGGCAGAAAGAGACATCTCGTGGGCTGGAACAGAAAAATTGAAATTCGCCGATGAATCTTCATTTACACTTACAGGGATGTTTTTAAATCAACAACTGCAAACATTGGTCACTGGAAGTGATTTCAGAAACAATTAACAAAATGGTTTTCACTTTTTAGGTATTTAATGCCTAGCACCTGCACATACCTATCTAGCCCCCAGAATGTTGAGTGAAATTGTAGCTCATCTTTGGCACAGTTGTAAAGTTAAGTATTATAAGATGCCAAGCGTCCTACCTGCATTCACCGCCCGTTTACAGAGTATAACAGCAGTGGATGAGAGCTGAGCGATTTTCTCCGCCGTCTTCAGGGCCTCTTCTAACAGAATTTCGGCGGGAACCACACGGCTTATCAGGCCTGGTGGCGACAAATGCCGCGTCAAATCGATACGGCCTTACGCCGCTTAAACAGTAAACACAGGACGTTGACGCTGCCTTATGTTGAGGATGATCATGAGCGATAGCGTGCGATTGCATTGGGGTAAATGCGCATACCGCTAGGCGCTAACACTGTGTTTGATAGTAGTACGCTGTTTGTTGAATATTCCAGATCAATCAAACATCAACCATTAACGCAAATATTTACATTATTAAGACGTGTCACCATCCAAACCAATCTAATCAGGGTTTTAAAACCGGCCCCAATTGACGACTTTACCGACTTAGCTATCTTATCATCGTTAAATGGTATAGGTAAATACAATGACACTACACTACGGCTCGCAAAGTAGCAGCAGTTATCGTATTACACGTTTTAATAATTACTGTACAATCCGCAAGCGTTATGACCTAAGGGTACGGACCTGCCTGCAGGGCTTCTGTTGCGGTGAGTTTTCTTCCAGCGAGGCACATTTCCATGGTGACAGCTTTACCCACCGCTCGGCAAAGTCTCTGGGTCCCCCCTGCAAGAAACAAGGGAGCGATGGTATGGGCTACAACCCGAGATCTCTGCTCGTATTTGACAACTGCTGTGAATGATCATGAAAGGTGATATTTGGTATAAGCATTGTACAACGAGTTTCGGCCTAGGCTAGTCAACAAAAAAAAACATGCGACATCAAGAATAATTATTTACACATATTTCCCTGAATCATTTTTACGTCAGCGTAGTCATGCGTATAAGGCCAACTTCACTGAAGTGCGCTACCTAATGCATGGTCCTTATTTGTTTAGCCATATGAACATGGTTCCCAAATAAAGTGACAAATGCTTTCCTAGATCTCGCTCTCCTCTTTCAACACTTCGTCATCATTTAGCTAGCAACTGGACCATGAATTCACCAAAGCTGCAACGACTGCTCCCAGAAAACAGTCAACTAAGCGCCTTCCAGTTGAGGGTTCTTACCAGCGCCCGGCATGGTTCCCAGCAGCAGCTCTGGCTGACCAAATATGGCAGCTTCGTCGGCATATATGACGTCACACATCATAGCCAGCTCGCAGCCCCCGCCCAGCTGTGGGTGTGTATGGAGAGAGAGAGAGAGAGAGAGAGAGAGAGAGAGAGAGAGAGAGAGAGAGAGGGAGGGAGAGAGATACATTACAAATTACAATGAAGTACACTGCACCTTAGATTTCTAAATAGGATCACCTTACGCAACAATGGTAAAGAGGAAGAGCAAGAACAACGGCAAGAGAGGCATAGCGGCACCACACACTTAGCGTTTCTAAATGCAATCCTGCAATTAGCGCTCACTCTGGAATTATTCAAATGATTCCAGGCCAACACCATTTCCGCATGCTTACCTGGATAAAACAGCCCACAAACTAAACACCTAAACAGCAGTGAAACGCCTTCTCATTCCCTACTGTAGCGTCTCCCCACCACAACTGCAGGTGGGCCTGTTCATAAACGGTGACATTGTTTATCAACGCTACCCTTCTGTCAGGCCCAGCCGCGTCCGAACGCTGTCATTACGTACAAATGGCCGAAATTAGACCGTTTTAGTCGGCAATGTCGCCCACAGTGTCTCTGCTAAGCGGTAAAACGATGTAAATATGAGCTGATTATCCCCGCATGCTGCCGGGACCACGGAAGCTGACTTCCGTGCAATCAGCGTGCATTTTGTGGCCCGCAAACCGCATGATGTGCTTTATTCGTCAGCCAGAGTCTAAGGTTTGCCGCTGGAAGGGTATGTTCCAATTGGGACTCCCATTAGGCAACGGCAAGGCTAACGCTCAGTGTACTTGCATTTATTTATAGCTTATTCGTTCTTCCCTCTAATAAGAAAATGTGTGCCCGATTCCAAAGGTCTTTTTCTTCTCTTTAAAGGCAATCTATCACAATCGCGAGAGTCCACGTTTCTCCTGCCGGTGTGGGACACTTCCATAACACACAGAACCGAAGATTGAATCCGGTTCCTCCAAACCCCAATCTCACGTCCTTGCCGACCAAGCCATATTTAGAGCTTGTTATTTTAAATGGTGTAAAAGCAATTACTAGCTGCTCTTAGCAATTAGTATTTGCTTTTAGTGCATTCTACTTTTTGTCACTGTTGAACTTTGGACTACTTTGCTGGTAAATGATAAGTACCATTATGAGAAATTACATTATCATGCCATCCCACATTTATTGTAATTATTATTTGTCATCCATGGCTTCCTAATTGACATTTAAGAATAATTTAGCAAGTAGCTATTACGCCATGTAAGAAATACGTTTTCTCACTGACTTGGAGTAGTATGCACCGCAATAGATAAAAACAATTAGGTATCGTTTTGACACCAATGCCTCGTCATCTTCACATGCTTATGACAAGGAAGTATGTTTTTACAAACTAGTTAGTCTTCACCGTAAAGCAATTGTTAATGCAGAGGCACGGGTAGAGTATCGGAGTATTGCAGAGCGGGGAATCACAGGCAATGTGAGCAGCCCGATCTCATTATGTGCCAGAACCTCGATATTTGAGATTCTTGACGAGGGTTGTCTGCGACTGGTAGGGACGACTACATCCTGTCTGTTCAATTCAGTTTTAGGTAGTCACATTAGTCGGGCGATCTTAATCAATAAACTTTTCCCAGCGCACAAACTCTTTCCACCTCACACTCCTGCTAAACTCACACTTGCTGTCTCTTACGGAACATACTCTCATGCTTATCTCTTCCTCTTACTCAACTCACACTCTTGTCTCTTATCCAACTCACCCACTCGCTCAGCTTATACTCGCGCTAAGCTCGTTTATTTCCCGGCTCACTCTCTAAACTCACTCACACTCTATCTCAACTCACGGCGTATCCGCTGACGGCGGCTAGGGTGGGTTTCTGACAGCGATTCAGCCGACTCCAGTCCTTCAGAAACTCCTCATGTAGCACTGCGGGGAACCGGCGAGGCAGCATCTCCTTCACGTCAGCTCCTATGGCAGGCACAGCCAGGGGCGCGGGAACTACGTTCAGACTGGGGGGCACACCATAATAGAGATCTTTTTTTTAATATAGTTATTTGACAGATGTGTAAAAATGCAAGTGTCAGCAAGGCCGTTCCGTCGCTCATTACGTTGTAAAAAAAGTTTAAGTGTTATTAAAGCGTTAAAAGTTATTATTATTAAAGTGTTAAAAGTTAAACGTTAAAGTGTAACGTAGGGAGTTAAAGTGTTTTTTACAACGTAATGAGCGACGGAACGGCCTTGCTGACACTTGCATTTTTACACATAATAGAGATCAACCTAGGGTACCCCCAAATCTAGTTTTCTCACCGGTTTTAGGCCACTTATTTTTCATCCCTTGGCTTTTTCAACAAAAAAGAAAACATTTGCCAAAAAAGTGTGGTATTCCGTCTCAAAGCTGTGGGGGCATCGCCCCCACGGCCCCAGAGTTGGGGGGGGGGGGGGCAAACTGCCCCCACTGCCCCCCGGCTCCCGCGCCTATGGGCACAGCACGAAGAGGACAACACGAAGGAAAAACGATAAGATAATGATCACACAGGCATAAAAGCAGTTGGGGTTTATGAGAATTGCATTAGTTCTAGAACAACGTACAACCTAAGGATATCAAATCAACTTTTAAAGCTAAAATAGGTATTCTTAGCTTCAAGGCAGCACCAGGGCGTATTTTAACATGTTAACTGGGTCGGCAATTGCCGACCCAGTCACGGAGAATGCCGACCCAGTGACAGCCGTTTGCCGACCCAGTTGCCGCCCCCTCCAGGATGCAGCACGCACATGCAGGCTAGGTGCCGTCATTCATAGTGAGGCTGCTGCCCTCCAAAATGATAATGCCGCCTCTTAAAGTGAACCAGCCGTCTATAGAAAGTGATCATTGCGCAACTCAATGTGACAGTGCCGCCCCTAAATCTGTTAGTAGCCCCACTCAATGTAATGGTGCCGCCCTTCTAAGCATCTGTGGAGCCCCTCAATGTGATGATACCGCCCCTCAAGAAGATGATGTCGCCCCTTTCAGTATCGGTGGCGCCCCTCAATGTGATGGTGCCGCCCTCAAAGTGCCGGTGGCGCCCCTGAATGTGATGGTGCTGCCCGCCAACGAGTCGCTGGCGCCCCTTAAAATGATGCTGCCGCCCCTTAAGTGTTAGTGCCGCCCCTTATAGTGTCAGTGACGCTCTTAGAAGTGTCAGAGGAACCCACCAATGTAATGGTGCCGCCCCTCTAGGTATCCACATAGCCCCTCATTGTGATGGAGCTGCCCCTCAAGCAGATGATGCCGCCCCTCAAGAAGATGATGCCGCCCCTTTCAGTATCGGTGGCGCCCCTCAATGTGATGGTGCCTCCCTCAAAGTGCCAGTGGCGCCCCTTAATGTGATGGTGTCTCTGTCAACGAGTCGGTGGCGCCCCTCAAAATGATGCTGCCGCCCCTAAGAGTGCTGGTGCCGCCCCTTAAAGTGTTAGTGGCGCCCTTCAAAGTTTTGGAGGAACTCATCAGTCATCAATACAATGTTGCCGCCCTCTAACTTTCTGTAGCGCCCCTCCATATACATAATGGTGCCGCTTCTCAAACCATCCGTGGCGCCCCTCAAAGTGATGGTGCCGCCCCTTACAGTGTCGGTGGTTTCTCCTCAAAAGTCAAGGTACCGCCTCTCAAAGAAATGCTGGTGTCCCTCGAAGTGTCGGAGGCGCTCCTCAATGATGCTGCCGCCCCTCAAACCTTCCGTAACGCCCCTCCACGTCATGGTGCCGCCCCCCAATGTGCTCATGGCGCCCTTAAATGTGATAGTAACGCCGGTCAAAGTGCTCCTGGCAGTGTCGGTGGCGCCCCTTATAGTGTCGGTGGCGCCCCGAACAGTATCGGTGCCCGGTGGTGCCCCTCAAAGTGATGATGTCACCCTCAAACAAACGGTGGCGCCCTTCGAAGTATCGGAGTCCCTAAATATTATACCTATTGCCACCCATTAACCATCTGTAGCGCCCCTCCATATGATGAAGCCGCCCCTTAAAGTATCCGCGGCGTTCCTTAAAGTTACAGTGCCGCCCCTTACAATGTGGGTGGCGTCCTCAAAATAAAAGTGATGTTGCCCCCCCCCCCTCCGAGTAATGTTGGCGTCTCTTCTTTAACCCGCGCCCCGTAGGGCTACCGGCGGACCCTACCACCCGTAAGGGGGGGGGGGGGGCCGTATCGGCCCCCCCCTAAGATCTCGGAAAGTTACCGGCTGATTTTCAAAATTCAAACGGCGTTCGATAGCCCCACCCGGGAACTACCTTGTGACCAAATTTCAGTGACCTAGGTCAAACCGATGACGTCACAGGTCAGGTCAAAGGTCAGATTTTCACCGTTCACAGGCAATTCAAGAAATGTGCTGTGAAAGCGAGTAAATTGGTAATTTATTGAAAACCATCGATGGTACATTGTTCGTCAAACACATACTTTGCTATCTGAGGTCACTGATACCAGGTCAGGTCACAGCGAGGTCAGGTCACCGGGGGTCACAATATGAATGTGTCGTGTGATACATGTTTTATGGTCCATTTTACATGACAAATGCGATTATGTGGGTTAGGCAGCCTTTGGGGCCAGCCTAGGTCACTTTTTTGTGAAGGTCAGGTCAAGGTCAGGTCAAATTAGGTCAAATTTCAAAGTTGATATTTTTGCATAAAATGGGTTTCGATTCGATGCAGCTCGTCACGGGGAGTCTAATGGTGGTCTTCGTTTTGCTCTACGAGTTCTAGAATTGCCAAAAATTGAGTTTGAAAATTTGACGTCATCATTTTTGAACAGTTTTTTCGCTATAACTTGGCCAAAAAACGAGGTATCGATCTGAAATTTGGTATGTAGATAGAAGACGGTAGGCACTATCACATATATTCCGGTTTTTTTCGAAACTCAAAAAACTTTTTGGATTTTTTGGCGAATATATCCAAAAAAATGCTTTTTTGATTTTTGGGGGTCAAAACTCAAAAATTTCAAAAATTCGAGATAGCAGTTTTGTAGCCCTGTCAATTCTACACCTTTTATGTTGTGATCATTTTTCTGTATCTTCAAAGCTGTAGTCCTGACAGGTCTTCTCGCGAAGGTCTTTTTTCGGTCGAAAATGACAGAACATGACGTCACTCTGACGTCATTTGTGGCCAACCTATCATAGCCTCTGGAAAAATTTTTGGTCACAATGTGTAAAATTGATGCCCGGAGGGGTCCTGAAAGTTTGGTGGCGATATCTCCAGCCGTTTAGGAGATATCGACCGAAAAGGAGAGGGGGGGGCCGTTTCGCCCCCCCCCTACGGGGCGCGGGTTAAGTATCGGAGGCGCTCCTCATTGTCAACTGCTCACATGGCGCCCTTCAATGTAATGGTGCCACCCCTCAACGCTCAAAGAGATAATTGCGCTCCTCACAGTGTCGGTGGTGTCCCTCAAAGTGGTTTAAGTGCCCTAAAAAAAATTGGTGGCGCGCCTCAAAATGATGCTGTCGTCCCTTAGCATATCTGCAGCGCCCCCAAAATGATAGTGCCTTCCCTTAACCGGCGCCGGGCTGAGGTTGTTTGAACCCCCCTCCCGACCCCTATAACTTGGCTACTTGGGCCACGTAGCGACACGCTGTAAGCGGTATTCGAAGGAGTGTCAAAACTACTTGGGTTAGTTGGTTAACCGTACTTTGGTTAGGTCAAGTCAAATGTCAAATAGCAGGCGACCAGAGGTCATCAATGGTGAAATGTGGGTGAAACGTTGTCTGTTTAAACATTTATTGACAAACTGGCGCATAACTCGGGGAAGAATAGAACTACAGCACCGCGAAAAAGCGCATTCGATAGCTCTTCAACGTTCCTATAAAGTCCTCAGACTTGACCTAACATCAACGACTTAACCTCCAGAGCACAACTTGTTTAACCCGTGTCGGGCCGGAGAGGGTTAAAGGGGACAGTGGGCCCCCTCCGCTCCTCTACTGAGCTGTTTTAATGAAGAACCTTTTTACTTAAATAATTATTGACTCACGAAAGTTATGACATCGTTTTTTTTTCAGTACTGCGCTCCTCTCGTCGAGATGCGTCGAATGAACTATAATTTGACATTCAAATGTCATTTGGGAAATTTGAGCTCAGGTCCAGGTCATGACCTGACTGGTAAAGGTCATGTTGCATATCAGTTGATTTGTATCGTCAAACTGAAATCATCTAAGGTGTTTTCATCGCTCAGGCATATCGCATGTCTCTATCAGAAGTTATTGAAAAAACCTGCTGGAGGCCTACCAATCCATGACCTGACATGACCTCAAGGACATAACGAGGGGTCGTGGGTGGCATTTTTCCGATTAAGTGTGTCATTTTTAATTGTTTTCTGATGTTTGAATTCGTTAACTTTGACATTTGTCTACCTATAAAAAGAGGCACATGCCCCGACTTTCTCCCATTTCCTCATACACTGAAAACAAATCGACACAGTGAGGGCATGTTCTGTACTGGTAACACATCAGTCATGTGTTAATCGCACCCAAAACACAATAAGGCTGAGTATTTTCACGCTTGGCGGGACCTCCGACACGTTTGATAACACATAAAACAGAATAATGACACAATTTTATCGTGCCAAGCACGCTGGACGAATGTAATGCATCAGTGTATCGAAATCATGTGTTGTTGGATATGGTAGACGTGTACCCTTGCACAAATACACCGTGCCATCCACCAGTGAGTGACCTCTGAACCTTAACTTCAAATGGGGATAAGAGAGGGCGTTTTTCGAGCACCGACTTTTATGCTGGGTTTTTGTAAAAATTTGCCAAAGTGTTTTGAGAAAGGTCAAAATGCACAATACAGCCGAGGGAGTCGATACATGATAAATTGTCTAGAGCAATATGCGCTGATTACATCAAGTGCAAGCTGAAGCATAGCTAATTAACGTCTGCTTGGAGGAAGAAACTCCTCCGTCTATATAGGATATACTAGGGTGACCCGCGTGCTCCGCAACGCGAAAGGGGTATTTTCGATCGGTGAGTGTTTGGTTGTTCTTGTGTCGGTTGGGTTATCTATCCATTTCGGTCGATTGCTTTTTGACGGCTAAACGTTTTGGTTTGTGGAAAAAATATCCACCGCATCGAGGTGCCCGTGTCTGATAAGCATGCTTTCCACTTCAGAATCTGTCAAATGTGCTTTATAATTTAGGCGCGTAGTTTTATGACAAATTAAAGGCGTAGATAATTTTCACTAAAAATCGTTTTGCAGAGGTTTGAAACATTTATATTTTTAAGAATACTGTTGCTTGTCATGCAAACGTGATGATTGGATCTTGGAGAGAATTGAATGCTCTTTCCAATGATGGCATTTTCAATTGTCAAACGTATCAGGTTAAGCAGCAAAATCCGTGTAATTATTTAGTGGCACATTTTGGACAAATACCATTTAATTCAGCGATTTTTTCCACATTGTTTTTGATCAATTAGCTTTTCACAATTTTTCCAAGAGAGACGGTACATTTTTATTGCTAATAGGCGCTGTTTCAACTCATTCCGTCTGACGATCACCTGAAATTAATGTAAATTCCAAAATCCGTCCAAAACGTCCATTTTTCAAAATAAAGTGTCCTCCCCGGTGCACGTGGCGCGTGCCAACCCCTGCACCGCACACCATTCGATAGCCCGTTCGATTCTCTACACGATGCTGTTTTCCCCGTACCGGTTGGGCCCACGGTTACCGAGATATTGCACCGGGACCGGACCCGTGTCGGGCAAATTTGGCTGTTTTCGCCCGTTTTTGCCAGCCGATTAACCCGCGACCTGGTGGGGGGGGCTATTTTTTGCCCCCCCCCTCCAGACTTTTCGATATATCTCCAGAACCGCTGCGCCGATCGTCACCAAACTTTCAGTACCCTCCCGGACATCAATTTTACACATTGTGACCAAAAATTTTTCCAAAGGCTATGATAGGTTGGCCGGAAATGACGTCAGAGTGACCTCATGTTCTGCCGTTTTCGACCCAAAAAAGGGTTTCGCGGGAAGAGCTGTCAGGCCTATAGCTTTGCAAATACAGAAAAATGATAAAGACATAAAAGCTGTATATTGGACAGGGCTACAAAACTGCTATCTCGGATTTTTGCAATTTTTGGATTTTGACCCCCAAAAATCAAAAAATAGATTTTTTGGATATAATGATCGAAAAATCAAAAAAGTTTTTTGAATTTCGCAAAAACCGGAATATATGTGATAGTCCTTACCGCCTTCCATCCACATACCAAATTTGAGATTGATACCTCTTTTTTTGGCGAAGTTATAGCGAAAAAACTGTTCAAAATTGATGACGTCAAATTTTCAAACTCAATTTTCAGCAATTCTAGACCCCGTAGCGCAAAACAAAGACCACCATTAGATTCCCCGTGACGAGCTGCATCGAATCAATACCCATTTTATGCAAAACTATCAACTTTAAAATTTGACCTTTTTTGGCCTGACCTTGACCTGACCTTGACCTGAACTTCACCAGAAAGTGACCTAAGCCGTACCTGATAGTCTTATAACCAACACCATTGAGTTGGAAATGAAAAATTGGCCATAAAACATGTATCACACAACCTTAGTAAAGTTGGGCTCATGTGACCTGACCTGTGACCCTTGGTGACCTGACCTGTGACCTGACCTGGTATTGCCAGTGACCTCTAATAGCAACATATCTACTAGGCAACTGACGCCCTACCGCTGATTCTCGACAAAATGCGTTTTCCTCGGTGTTATAGCGCATTCCCTAGAACACCCGTGAACGGTGAAACATTTCATCTTTGACCTGACCTGTGACGTCATCGGTGACCCCGAGGTCAATGAAATTTGGTTTCCTTCGACAAATTTGACAGGCCTTTCGAACGCCGTTTGAATTTTGCGGATCCGTCCAGTAGTTTCGGAGATACGAGGGGGGGCAAAAAATAGCCCCCCCCCACCAGGTCGCGTTATAAACAGACCCCACCAGGGCGCGGGTTAATACATGTAGAGTCTATGACGCGAATTTGCACTTTTTGGGCACGCGCCACGCGCTCGCTATCGATCCGATCGAGCTGAGACCCATCAAAGGCACGTTGTCCATCCTTGTTCTATGAGTTGCGCAAACTTCAGTGCGGTAGGTGCAACGGTGTGACCTGTAACCCGCGCTACGTAGCACCATGTCGCGACCTTCGTAATAGACAGAAACTACGTCACCACAAATAGTAATATAGATTTGAAAAATAGGTGGCTGTAAGTTTATCCCGGCTTTCTGGACAACTGTATTGAACAGCAGTCCTCCAGTTTGGGGTTCGTCACTTGGTGCTCTTTTTGAGCCGTCCACGTGACGCGTTCACCCTTCGGCCCTGAAGTGGTCGTCCGGGCGCAACTCCATCTCGTGTATGGGTCGGCGGCCTCGTATGGGTCGGCCGCCCGCGTGCTCAGCCCTGACCGCGCCCTGACCGTATGGGTCGGCCGGCCGGGTACTCAGCCCTGATCGCACCCGAGCGCCCGATTCCACTCGGGGCCCGGCTTTGGCAGTCAGCCTGTCCAGCCAAAGCCATAGTCCCTTGAACTGTGCCCCGGCAACAAACTACATTATCACCACGTGTTTCCTTCTTTCACTTGCGATTTGGGTTTAATTTAGTAACATATTTACCTTGTATTCTGCAAATGTATTCACACAAGCCTTATGTGTTGAAGACACAATGATATTGTGTTTTAGGACACAACACGACTGGGTTAACACATTTGTAAATTGACACGTCTGCGACGGGTCAAAAAATGAATGATGCAGGGTACACAAGAAAGCCTAGTTAACACGCTCTGCCTGTGCGTTTTTAGTCGTTTTTTGTGTCATTTTGTTTTCAGTGTACCTAATGGAAGGGTCGCAAAATTGTCCTTACCTTTGGTCAGACATCGCAATTTCGAGACTTACATTTTATGTACTTACAGTGACACACTGTTTGTCTTATCAATCGCTGAAGTTATAAAGGGATCGTTCAGTCGGTATATCTATGGTGAGCATTTGCCTGTTCCGTAGCTCAGTTGGTAGAGCACCGGACTCCCCGCATTGTCTCCGCTTGCGTTTTGTCCGCCGGCCGAGCCGGAGAGAAAGTTACCGAGTGAAGGTCATTCAAATTTCAAAAACTCAATGACAATGTCACTGGGGTCACCAAAATGTTTGAGTAGGTAGGTATAACATTCATTAACTGGGGGGGGGGGGGGAGGGATGAACTTATCTGTGCAATACGCTGTTCATTACGCGAGTAACTAATAAATAAAAAATGTATGAGTTCATCCTTACTCCACCCGCTCTCCCTCTCCATAAAAAGAGAGTTTAAATGTGTTGCATTTTATTTACACCTATGCAGAAAAATAGAGACGTCTAAGGATATGGCCGAATATCAGCGACCCTTGCTGTGTAAGCAATGAGGTATGACAAGTGGGGGTAATGGCCCCGTCCAGCGCCCATAAAGTGGGCACCACTCGTGCGACCTGCCGAACACTGTTCTAGATATAGCCATACAACGCGTGAATATTTTAAGCTTGACGATACGGATCGACTGGTATGCAACATGTTCTATTTCTGGTGAGGTCATGAACTTGACCTCAGGTAAAATTTTAATTTTTTTTTTGCAAAATCAAATTATATTTCATTTATCGCATTATGATGAGAGAAAAACTATATCCCGGAAATACCGCTGAGCTTAGGTTGAATCAGAAATCATTACTTAGAAAGAGTTATAAAAGAACCGTCGAACGTGTCTTTTTTGGTCATTAAATATCAGTAGGTATGCCGCCCCCTCAGATGCCAAGTGCCGCCCCTATGAGTGCAAAATGCCGCCCCTAATTGTGATTGCCGACCCAGTGAAAATCCCTTAAAATACGCCCTGGGCAGCACAACCATTTTTCCAGAGAGATGGCGCAGACATAAGAAACCTCGAAGGCTCTATTAAATTTCACAATGCGTTCATTACTAAATAAGTACTTTCACTGTCCTCAGAAACTGTAACTGTCTTGCTATTTACGGTTACAGATTCCTGCAAATATCCTTACCGGCAGCGAAGACCCCTCTCTGTCCGGTGATGACAATGACCTTGACCTCGGGGTCAGCCTCAAGGTCATCCAGCAGCGAGGCCAGCTGGCTCATGAGCCGGTCGCAGAGGGCATTTTTGGCGGCGGGTCGGTTCAGGGTCAAGAGGGCGGTAGAACCCCGTCGCTCCAGTAGGACCAGCTGCTCCGGTTCTGAGGGAATGAGGGCGGATGGGTGAGTGGGTGGTGGAGAAAAAAGAAAGAGAGAGAGAGAGAGAGAGAGAGAGAGAGAGAGAGAGAGAGAGAGAGGAGAGAGAGAATAGTGAGAGACAGAGGGAGAGGGCCAAACAGCGAGAAAAAAAGTGCAGACAGAAACATGCAATACTAATGTGAAATTGTGACAGATGAAATCTAAAGCTTTCTACACACACTGAATGTAATATAAAAAAACACTTTATCAGCAATGTATTTACGGCATAGTGCAAGACTGTCACTGACCTGATCCCATGATATATGCGCTCCTCCCAGCAGATTCGGCGTCTCCCTGTGCTTATGCGCGCGCCCTAACCCAACAAGTAAGTCTCCCAGTGCTCCCACTGTTCCCGCTGTGACACTCCGAACACCCCAACACTCTGACACTCTGAACACTCCGCCACTCCGCCACTCCGCCACTCGGGACACTCAGAACTCTGTGACTCTCGGAGGTCAACTGAACCGATCATCCACCATTTGCCCGCTCACAGCCTCGACAGCTGGTATGCCGAGACATGATAATGGACGATGATAATGAATAATGATGTCACATTTGTTTCGACAGCTGTCAATAATTGGAAGCGTCTGAGGTGCTACAGCGCTATCATATCACTCTATACATCTTGAAGATTTAGCTGGTCAATGCTCAATAGCATCATTCGTTTTTTACGTCATTATACATCTCGCTTTGTTGTCAGACTGTTACAATATGTGAAAATTATATGCATCTTCTTTTTAACTGCTAATGAGTGTGAAATTGTTTCAGTACACGAGGCTGTTGCCTGCATTTATGCCTCTGCCCCAGCCTCTGTTCAGTGCTCATGCGTGTACGTTTAAAGGTAATTTTGTCTGATGAGATATTCATAATCCAGCAGCGCATGAAAATACTCGTCAAACGAAATAGCTCATACCTTACGCTATATTGAAGCGCAGTTCCTAGCGTACCCTGAAGCTTCACATTCATGCACTCCTCGTCCCTAGATGCCATGTTGCAGCGTTTTGCACGACGGAACAAAGCATCTTCTTCCGGTATCGTCTTTTTGGCACCGGATTTCGGCTGGGAAGCGCTGTAACATATTCCACGTTCGTGAACGGATGCGTTTACAGTCACCGTTAGCAATCACGAAGCATCGCACATCGTTGACATGAGAATGGCTTCCGCTTTCCTGCAAACCTCGTGCGTTTTGTGCTGGTGGACTTTTGACCGCTAATAGCCACGAAACACTGTGTGCCGCGGCCTATGTGAGGTGCGTGGGCCGTGACATACTGCAAGTACCCCGCCGATTACACTGCTCGTTACCAGCTGCTTATTAGCCATTACTTGGTGATTGCTTCCAGGCCGTTCCGCAATAATGACGGAAACTGAAACCACGCCAAGCACGTGAAATGTATGGCTGCAGGTTCTGAACAAGTGTTATTGTTCGTGGGAGGAAGGAACGGAGAGGTAATATGATGCTGCGTGGGTACTGGCCTATGACAAAAGTACACCATTTCGCGAACGATAGACTGAGAGGTTCCATAGCAACACGTCTGTGCCGCTTTGAAACGGAACTTCGCCACTCTCATGTTCGGCCACACTTTTCGCACGACTTGCGTGCTCATTTCGTCGGCTTTGCTTAGTTTTGTACCTGAAGCACACTTCTCAGACTATACATTTCCCTAATTCGCCCTATCTTGGACTATAATGCTTTTCTATTTGATGATATAGCTTCTAAGAAAATTGAGTCATTGCAAGTAATCCAGAACAAAGCACTCCGCATAGTTGCGGGCGCGATGTCCACACAAACATAATTTGTCTCCATATCGAACTCAATCTGCCTCTACTTGCACAGCGCCGGAAATACCAGCTCCTTCGGTTCTTCGCACGGTCGTGTTCCTTTCCTTCGCACCACACATATAAAATACTAAACAACCGTTACACTGAAGCTCTGCAGCCGACTGCTCCTCAAAGGCGCTTCCCGGTTATCGCCTTTCGAATTCAAATGGTGCTCAACGTCTTTCGAATATCCCATCCGAACATCATGCCCTCACCTTCACTTTCCTCTTTCTTCTTACAACAAATCAAGCATATCGATTTCCTATTCACCGATAAAAAGACAAAAATTACAAAAGAGGAAGCACAACAGCTGTTCTTTAAATACAAAGCAGAGCATCAGGCAGACGCATATACGAGTATTTATACCGATGGCTCGCGGAGAGACGGACACTCTGCCGCAGCTATAACTTCGCTAAATTATGAAAAAACAAACAGACTTCACGACAGCCACAGCATATTCAGCGCTGAATTGATTGCGATTAGTTCGGCTCTTAAATATATTGTAAGTAAACATTTTCAGAAAGCAGTAGTATGTATGTACAGACTCGGCTTCTTCTGTTAGAACTCTGATGACAAGAAAAACGGAAACACATCCTTTGGTATACAAAATAAAAAAGCAGCTGATTGCTCTACAGAAAGAACATAAAGAAGTAAGAATCCTCTGGATCCCCGCACATACGGGGATCCAAGGTAACGAACGGGCAGATAACCTTGTCAAAACTGGACTTCTCTTCTCGTCTCGAAATCATCTTCCGCTTCCAGTTATAGATTTTATCAACCATATTTTCGTCTCTTTTATGCAACTTCGACAAAGAGACTGGGACACAATCAAACATCCACATCTCTATCCGATTAAACCATCAATTTCCCATTTCTCTTCTTCAAATCAACCTACAAGACAAAAAGAAACCGTGCTGGCCAGACTGAGGCTAGGACACACGTATCTTACACACTCGCATATATACGACCATGTACCACCTCCAATATGTCACTATTGCCTCACACATCCAAGATACACAATACAGCACTTCATACTCCACTGCCGACGCTTACAGCACCACAGGAGACACATTATAAGACACATTACCACACATGGCCTCAGTCTTGATTTGCCAACTATCCTTGGCGACGATCATCCAGAGCTACATGATTTGCTTTTTACCTTTCTTCAGGAGGCACGTCTTATTAACAACATATAAAAACCACCTCACTGATACAAACGGAACCCCGAGCACTCACGGGCATGAGTGGGCGCCGTGGGGACGATAGTAACGCGGCGCCCAGTTCCTTACACGTGCAACCTAAATTCCGGTCGTTTATTTACATTTTCCTTCTGATTGCATCGTTTGCTCGCGCTCTAGCCATTGATGTTTCTTGCATTGCACTATGTGTAACTGGCGGCCCCCTATTGCGCTCTCCGACCCGCTAAGGCGGAGTCGTTGAGAGCCAACGCCGACTGGCGGCCAAGGTGTTTACGCCTGTGGTCGCCGCGCGCCCCTCCCCAGCACGGGGCCGTCATTATCCCTTCCCTTCTACCTCCTACACATTAGATTAAACAACTGTAGGGGTTTTTTCCCTGCGCTCTTTGGCTTCAGCGCGGGGTTTTCCCCTTTGCAATAGGCGTCAGGTTTTTTGTTATTTAGGACTTTTTCCCTGACAATACACCCCACACCAGTACACTGACACCTTAAACAAGTGTATGAATATGTGATGTAAATAAATGTTACCGTTTCTTCATCTGTGTTTTTGTTCCGGCTTTTTCGGCACTTCGGTAAAAGTAAGTTCCCCATTAGATTTGCTCATACACGCTAAGGATAGGCTCCCACGTTGCTATTGCTTCTGGGTTCACATAAACCGGCTTAACGTAAAACTTTGTTCCTGGCCAAAATTGCCAGATGTAATGACCCCCGGCTCCAGACTGGCTTTAGGCTGGCGGAGCAAAAAAAAAAAGTTTTGTTCTTTGTATGTAAGTCTTTTTGAATTTTGAACTTGCATAGGTATGGGCCCAAGCGACATATAAAGTCGGTTTCTTGTGTCAAATAATTCAGACGCCAAGCATTTCACACAAAGGTATGCCTAGTCTTTTGCGTACACCTTGATCAACGGCAAACCCATACACACTTTAACGTATATTTGCTTCCTTCGTAGCACTATCTTGCTCACGATCAACACAAAAGTACATGACCTTTCGATAGCACGTCCCGTCACGGGGTGGGGGGGGGGGGAGGGAAGGCGCGACGCCCCCCCCCCTCTCCGCGGTGGAAAGGAAAATGGCCCCGCCACGAGCGCAGGACCTTCAATTTCAATCAAACGCACTGTTTGATTGACCTTACGATAGTGGCTTAGCGTCCAACCCGCTTCAGCCGTGCTGTCGATTAGGTGTTCAGGCGCCGAATGCAAACATCTGCTCACATAACGGAGGGCAAACATGACGGGAATCACGCGGTGTCGCCGCGACCGCAGTGTGAGCAGCGTATCGATGATTCGAAGTCGGTGATCGAGACAGGAAGCCGGCGATTGGTCGGGGCGGTTTAAAAGACCCAGCTCGGCCGCATTTTGGGGCATATTCGCCAGAGCACTGACACGAGGTCATCATGCAAAAACTTGCGGTAAGTGATCCGATTTGGATTTGGCTTTGATGAACTTGTGTTGCCTAGCTGTAATGATAATAATTTGAATCACTTCATTTATTCATTTCTTTTTAATTTATCGTTATTTGTGTTTAATATTTTACAGTTTATTCTTTGCGTCTTTTATTGTCCCATTTTTCGTTTCTTACTTTTAAAATATTCATGTTTTACTTTTTACACTTACTTTTAGCTCTCTTTTTGGTGATCCGGGTCGAATCCTCTGTTTCCAGGCACTGTTTCTCTGCGCGGCCTCGGCCCTGGCGCTGAGCCAAGACGGAACCTACTACGGTAGCAGCGGTTCCGGGCTTTTGGGCGGCTCCTACAGCCCCTACTACACCAACTACAGCCCGTATTACAACGGCTACAGCCCCTCCGGCACGACCTACTCTTCCTACTATGGAACCAACTATTCGCCCTACGGTAACGGTGGATCCTACTACGGTAGTGGAAGCTACTACCCCTACAACAGCGGCGGATCCTACTACGGTAGTGGAGGCTACTCTCCTTACGGCAGCGGCTACGGAACCTACTACGGTAGTGGAAGTTCCAGCACGTCAGCAGGCAGCAGCGGCTACATTCCCGCCTACAGTCCATACGGGAGCAATGTGTACTACAGTGGTAGAAACTACTACGGTGGATATTCTCCCTACTACCGCTCTAGCCGCCGGTAAGAGCCGGTATGATCCGAATCCCTAAAACAGGATTGAAAAGTTATACAATTAATTAAAAGCTAGGCACATGTTCCTGCGAATAAAGGCAAAGATCCGAGGCCAGTTTTACCAACAGAAAAATAGCCGCCTGCCGGAATTTTTTGCCTAAAGACCGCTTCACATACGGCGCGTAAACGGTAAAACCCTATCCGCTTACGTGCCCATCGCGTTTACGCTCCATATATGTGAGGTGGTCTTTAACAAACAAATTCCGTCAGGTGGCTGTTTTTCTGTTGGTAAAACTGGCCTCAGAACTAGTTTCCTGTTTCTTAGTCGTGTTGTGATGCCAGATGTTCGTTTTATTTCCAGATTTTACAGTTACGCAGTACGCACTAGATCAGTCAAATACTTGAGGTTTTTACATGAGGCTACACCTACAGGTTAAATGATTATCTTCTACTGTACAGAAATGTACAGCACGTTTGTATATTCGTATAGTAAATTTAGCACAGCAATGTCAAAGATAGCCTCATTCCACAACCTCCGAGTTTGATGTTATTCTTCTTCTTCTTTTTTGCAGGTACTGGTGAACGACTCAATCTCACTAAAAAAGAGAAATAATTAATATTGAATTCCTACAAGGAAAATAAACGAATGTAAAATGAAGATGAAATTCCATCCAACCCCGAATCACTTGTATTTCTTCGATGATGATTGATGCCACCCTATATTCGTTCTATGGAAATACAGCTTACCTTCTGATTCAGATGTTAACAAGTGCTGACAAACTCTAGCGATGGATGCAAGAACGTGTTAAAAACGAATATTTGCGCATTGCAATTGATTCAACTCACATGATTTCTGCGCTATGAAGGCACATGATTGTATAATGTTCATGAATATACGTGTTCGTATATGTATATGCGAGTATCGAATGTGCCACTTGATATATGTCGCTTAGAACAACTGAAAGTCTCGAATTACTGCCATCCGAGAAGGGCTGCTAGGAGGTAGGATTGTTGCATTTTTACCTAGTTATGTGAGCGCTGACTTCAAAGTTTTGGTCTTCAGTTTGTAGACCAATTTAAGGTGGTTTGAATGGTTGCACGTCCATCCGAACTATGCGCGTGTAACCATTTAAAATAGCACGTGCATTGCATTGTACTATACACGTGCGATCATTGGAATTACACCCATGTAATTATTGTATGGGTGAGCATTAGAGGATAAAACGAAAGCACGTCTTGATATTGTTAAAGGGACCCTCCCACCTTCAAAAAAGTTTATGAATTGGCATGAAAGTGATGTCGCTCGGTTCAGAAAAAGCGAAAACGAATAGCTACCAAATTTCACCGAAAAATATTCACCGGTTTTCAAGATATTAGACTTTTACTTTTGTTTACTTTTTTGGGATCTCCGCTGTTTCTAGCGACTTTATTTTAGAAGTGCGGCGTTTGCGGCAGATGTTGCGCGCAAATAGCATATACCACCGCGTGCTACAAAACGTTTTAGTCAAACATTTAAAAATCGTTAGATATTTGCGCTGACGTCATACATTCAGAGGGGTATTCCTAAGCATTAGCCCCTCTGAATCAAAATGCTGCAATTTTGAAATTCAATATTTCCGATTTAAGGCATTTCTCGATGTTGTGAGTGCCGAAACCGGTAATTGTGAGCCAGGGACCCCATTTTGGCTATCTCAACTCAAATCTAATGTTAAGGTGGGAGGGTCCCTTTAAGTGACTTGGACCGGGCATCCAACGGTACAAGCCTCAATCAAGTCTGTTTCAGCGTTATTTTCAATTCATGAAATGCGATACACACATCGCATTAACACTAATACACTAAAAAAAAAATCAGTTCATTTTTAACCTCATTTTCTCAACCTCATTTCGAATAACTCACTAGACAAGCACATAGGTCATCGAGCTGTTATGAAACCTAAAAACATTACCTTACTTCCGAATAATACTGAAGACGTTTGCCGTTTTATCCTGTTTCGTCACCAAATCTTTCACGCAAGACGGTCATCATACTGCGCCATCTCCTACATCATAATTCTCTTCCTCGATCCTTTAAGAGCCGCATACACATAAAACCAATCACCATTTAAACACCATTTAAACCACTTACACATTTTCAGTAACCGGCTATTACCCACAACGTAACGCGTCAACCATATCGGCGAGTCCTTTTATTCGCAACAGCGCACACGTTTAGGCCCGCGGCGCCCCCCGGTACCGGTGGATCCTGCAGTCGCGACACCGGCAGTCGCGCGCCGCGGTACTGTTGCACGTGCGCTGCGCGGGCGCGGAGGTAGCGGCGGCACGCGCGGGAGAGAGCCGGGGGATAGAAGAGGGACAGGAGGGTGAATATCGACAGAGATGTCGGTAAGTGTGACTGGAGGGGGGGAGGGTTGATTAGTTACAACTGCAATGTCAGGCAGATGAATTTAAACGGGGATGATTCACTCCTATAGTGTTTGCCGTCATTTTGTTTTCACTGTTTTACGTCATTGTTCTTTGGCAGTCCGCGGTTCTTATGTTTCAATCAGACTTAAATTGATGAGGAACTTGATATAATTTGTCATTGTAATGCATTCATGTGAAACAACTAACGATTCTTTTTTATTTGGAATGCTTCTTTCTATTTGGAACCTTAGTTTCTACATTTTGGCGGTCAGCTAAAGAATCAGTAACCAAGTCAAGCGATAGAAGTTATGCCCAAATCAAACTGTTGTATAACTATAAGTAATCTGAATTGTAAGTGCTCGAGGGAGTCATAGATCTCGGTCGAAAACAAAATCCGAAAATGACCATCTTTTTTGTTTGTATTACAATTTCCTTCAAATAGTTGTTTTTAGTTATCTGATTCTTTTACAACCATACCTTCTAGTACTTTTCTGCCCTCCAAACGTCACCCACTGTTTGTCCACCAGGTTGTCAGCCGGCTGGGACGGCCGCTCCGCCAGGATCGTCTGACGCTGCTACTGCTACTCACCTGCCTCGCACTGATGACTAAGGTGTACGTCATGCTCTACGACACACCTGAGGACACTCCTCCGACACCCCGCTCCTCCGCTGAACTCCTGGACAATCCTCAGGAGTCCTCCCTTCCTCTCTCCTCCGCGAGTCACCGCTCGCGCCGAGAGGCCTCCGATCCCGAGAGCGGGACCCGCACGGTGTACGTCATCACGGCCACCTACCCGCGACCGGAACAGGAGGCCGATCTGGTGAGGCTGTCACAGACTCTGATGCACGCTGCGCCGTTCCTCTTCTGGGTGGTGGTGGAGGACGCGCCGCAGAGGACCCCGGCGCTGGCAGAGCTGCTGGAACGGTCAGGACTGCGGTATGTGCATCTAATAGGTAAGCAGGACGCGCGATGGTGTCAGGGGGCTTCGTGGTACTCGCTGATTACGTGTTTCGTGATCAGGGTTCGTGATTGAACCCGTGATGTGGTCCGTTATTGGGCCCGTGATTGGGTTCGGGAGTTTATTCGTGAGCTTCTTTGGACCATTCGGTGTCCGTTCTTCATTTGATTGATGTTAGGCCTTCGTTGCAAACCGTGCTTACTGATTATGTCGGCGACAATGGTTCAACACGTCAGACAACAAGGCGACCATCATATATTAGAGGCAAACGCTTCAAGGAATTCCCACATTTGCGCTACCAAAACTGCCACTTAGCCAGTGCTGTCAGTAAATTAGACTGGGAGTTCATTACGGATGATTAACTCGATGCACAAGTGTCCCTTCTGTTTCTGCAATGTACACCGCTTACTGACATATTGCTTAAACATAAGTCCGAGCAACAAACAGAATATTTCCGGTGTACGGGAGCAACAAACGCAATTCTCAGGCGCTATTGTGGTCGCATTTGTCACCAGCGGGGCTGCACAGCTCACATTACGACCGTAATTATGATTAAGACAATTAGCTTGAACGTGCTGTAACGCAAAGGATGGTGCCGTGACCATGCATATTTCACATTTGTTTATGTCACAATTACTCGGAGTTAACATAATTGAGGCTGATGGAGAATTGTTAGGAATGTAAACACCACTGGAAACCCTGCTGGGCTCCATGCCAACACTTAATTACAGGTGATGTCGGCAAAAGAGCTAACACACAATTGGTGTGGTAAAACGTTTCTTTGAGCGTGATTATCAAAAATAATATCAAAATTGACCTTTTGCAAATAATATCCAAAAAACAATTGAAAAACGATTGGTGGCCAAAGAAAACACATTATTTAAAGTTCCATTTTCGTACCAATTATGCGGCCCTATTTGTCAACAATAGTCAATACCAGGGTTAGCCGGTTAATTTCAAGGCGGGATGCAAAACTGCTAAAACCTCCGTTCATATGGTGCAGTAAATTCGAAATTCATGTAGCCTCAGGAAAAATGATACCATTTAGGCTTACTCAGATACTTAATAACTATCAGCTATGATTCTCGCCATCTCAATAAATTTATTTTAAAGTCATGTAAGTTAACCTCGAAAGTAATGACAGAACAAATGTCGCTAAGCACCCATGGTATCTTTTAACGAGTTTTCCGCATTAAATACTCATTAGACCGGGCTGCTAGCTAATTCACCATGTGCATTGTACACATATTGCTCTCACAACATTTATAATTATCCAGGTAATGATGAATACTATTGCAGTTGTGTTCATCTTGTTTATATTGTAGAGCAAAGCAATATGGTGTGCAGGCTAAGTCATTTGCATCCCATTGTTTCGTGAGAATGTGGAAAACATGAAATAATTGATTACTTAGGCACATGTATTTTTCCTATCGTAGGGAGCTTTAAATCGGTGCAGTTAAATTTCTGTGAACAGAATAATATTATGCAGAAGTAGAAAAGTTTGAACGTGTGTACCGCAATATTGTGCTAGTAATGTGCTCAGGGCTGCGATTTCACCCCCCCCCCCCCTCCCTGCGCCCTGCCCAGCCGAGGTGCCGGAATTGGCCCTTCCCCGGCCCCGGTTCTGGGGCCGCGTACCCCGCGGAGTGGCCAGTCGAAACACCGGCCTCTCCTGGGTGAGAAGTCACGCCACGGCAGGTGTGGTGTACTTTGCTGATGACGACAACAGCTACGACATCAGAATATTCACGGAGGTAGGTAACGATAAAGTGTGATTGCATCATGTGTTTCATCATGTGTGTCGGTACTATGTTGAAGGAAAATAAGTGTGATTTGAGCTGATAACTGTGTAGACATTATTTTATATTTTGACGACTGTACCCGGTGCATTATGTCGTACACTGAAAACAATTTAACCCAAGGCCTGCGAGTAAACCGGTGTTTTGCAGGTACCCCTATCCGCAACCATTTTTAACCACCCTCCCTGGAGTACAGTAAGGTCCCATTGCAGTGTAGTCGTCCCTGCTCTCAGCGGACTTGTTCGCTGACAGCGGTTATATCCGCTCAGAGCAAGTACGACTATACCGCAATGGGACCTAGCACTACTCCTGGGAGGGTGGTTAAAAATGGTTGCGGATAGGGGTACCCGTAAAACACCGGTTTACTCGTCAGCCTTGGGTTAAATTGTTTTCAGTGTAGTTTCACTTTAACGATCCGTTTTGGTTCGTCACAGTGTTTTTCTTTGTCGATAATTCCGTTAATTCGCTATGTCTCCGAACTGAAATCACTGTCTCAACCCCCTACGTTGCACTCCCATTTAATGCCGTTAAGTCCGATGATTTCTTAACTTTGATACACTTAAATGTGTTTGATTAATTCTACACCTCACTTAATCAATGCTCGCCGCGTTTCAATTTTATTTACATCTTTGTCTTATGCATGGTAACACAAATTTCCCTTAGTGAACCTCAACACCCCACAGCGCCCAGTCCCCCAAGCCGTTTCTCTAAGCATCCCCTGGTGTTCTCCTCAGATCCAGAAGACGCGCGGAGTGTCCGTGTTCCCGGTCGGCCTGGTGACGGAGCTCGGGGTCAGTTCACCAGTGGTGATTGGAGGTCAGGTCACCGACTTCTACGACGGCTGGCACGGGGGCAGGAGGTTCCCTATAGACATGGCCGGGTTTGCCGTCAGTGTGACGCTACTGAAACAGGTGAGAGAGACGGGAAGAAGTCTGAGGGCGAGGAGAGATTAGGGGTGAGGTCAAGAAAGAAGTGGTCAAGTACGGTTATGGTGGGATCGTGGCAGGTTTCAATTTTCAAATATAGGCATGATGGTGCCCGAGACAGGTAAAGGAGAAATGCACGTCGGTCATGCTTTGATATGCTTGGGTCATAGTAACCATCCTTAGTTTTTGCTCTTTAACCTTTTTGTCAATTAAATGCCCGTCTAGTTACCCGTTTTTCTTTTCCATTTACACTTGCCATGTGAGCTCCACGTTTGCACGGCGGCTTACCTGATTTATTGGTGACCTGCCCTGCCTTGCCTTGACCTTACAAGCGACCTGACAAAATCTGATCTGACCTGCCCTGCCTTTCCCTGCCCTGCCCTGCCCTGGCCTACCCTAACCTGACCTGCCGTGACCCGGCAGCGGCCAAACGCTGCCATGCCGTACAGAGCTGGGTACGAGGAGGATGGCTTTCTGAAGGAGCTGGGGGTGACCAGGGAGGATCTGCAGCCTCTGGCGGACGAGTGCTCTCAGGTTGGTGAGAAGTGCTCTCAGGTTGGTGAGCACTGAGCAGTGCTCTCAGGTTGGTGAGCAGTGCTCACAGGGTAGTACAGAATGCTCACAGGGTAGTAAGGAGTGCTCACAGGCTACTTACGAGTGCTCACAGGTTAACAAAAAATGTTTGAAGGCTGGCGAAGAGTGCTCACAGGCTACCTACTTTGTATAGGCTTGTAATGCTTAATATAATGACATTGACTTACTCACGCACGTCTCTCTGGTAACTGATATCAAACTGATACTGATAACAAAAGCTCAAACAAGGGTATGTGAGTGGGCATACAAATAGACGACTGTTATCAACGTGGTATAGATGGCCTTGCTGTCCTCTTCAAGGCAGATCACGTCAAATATTGCTTATTTCCATTTTATCCAGTCAGAACTAGGAGGTTTCGCTGACTTGTGCGTACTTTAGGCTTTGCCAGCCTAAAAAGTATGCATGAGACCAGGGATTTCGAGCTTCAGGGCATATTACAATTCACGATGATTCCAGGAAAGAGTAACTTGCTGTTCCGCTTATTAACCATGTATTAAAAGACCAGTGTCACACGCAATGTCCCCATTATGAAGCTGAAAACATTCATTTCAGCTTACATCTCACATGACAAACGAACGCTTTGCAGCAATCATAAGCCGTTATGGAATGGGGCTGTCGAGAAACCAAAATCACCATGCTTATCTCATTCGCCTTTAACCATTCTCAACAAACTGTAAAGATTCTAAGCAGCATCAGTTTTAAATAGCAAGGACTACATACGATGGCCGGTGGACATCTTTTACAGCTCAGTGTCATATCACATGCCTCACTTATTCATCATCTTTCAGATACTGGTGTGGCATACTAGAACTGAAAAGGTGGCTCCAATTCGGCCAGCTGACCTGAACAAGTTCCAGGGCAGCAACATAGTAGCTCTGATGGATCATCTCCTCCCTATGAAGGCCTGAGGGTCAAGGTTGATAGTAAATTGCGCGGCTAGAAAAATGAGTTATTATAGTTAAATTCGGTGCGTATTTTCTCGCCTTCTTCTAAGGCACATGCTGTTATGTTTGTTTGTATGCTGTTCCCAAGCTTGTATAATTTTTCATCTTGAGAAATGCAATGGAACAGCCGTGCAGAAGTGCCTCTTGCTGCCCATATGTACCGGCCACACTATATAACATAGAACTTCGGATAAATATAGGACTCAGTGGTTGAAACACGTTGGAACACCTGTGTTGCTGCTGGCTGTGCGTTTGTTATTTCGGTATATAGTTGGTATCTTATTTATCTAGTTATAATATAGACTTAAACATTTCGCTCTGTCTTTCAACGTCTGCAGTTACAGTGTGCAGTTAACATTTCAACATGCGCTGCTTTGGATGGTGGAATGTAGATCCACATGCTTACTGTTTATAAAATCAGTATTTTTATGTGGAATTAGTGTACTAGGATTAGGTAAGTCAAAACTAGTTTAAGACTTTGATTTTCAGTCCTGTGCTATATCTCACATTGATGGAAGCGAACCCACAGACAGTTTTTACAAAAGAGCTTTGCTTATTTTTTTTTTTCAGCAAAACACCAAGCCCATACACTTTTCTGCGTCCTTTTCTGATGTGCCCGACTCTTTAGGTCGGGTCGCGACTGCCATTTCACGCTAAGTCGTGCTGCGTGCACGAGTAGGCAATTTCTCTATGTCATGTCACACGCGGTGACGTCACGGTCGCGGTGACAAGACGTCGCATTTCAATCGTCATAACCGCCACAATTGTCACAATCGGCAATAACGACTGCCGTGTACTGCACTTCAACACATTAATTCTCATCATACCTGCCTGTTATCCATTTTTGCTCCTCAACTACCTCCCGCGCCCCGTAGGGCTACCGGCGGACCCTACCACCCGTAGGGGGGGGGGGGGGGGCCGTATCGGCCCCCCCCTAAGATCTCGGAAAGTTACCGGCCGATTTTCAAAATTCAAACGGCGTTCGATAGCCCCACCCGGGAACTACCTTGTGACCAAATTTCATTGACCTAGGTCAAACCGATGACGTCACAGGTCAGGTCAAAGGTCAGATTTTCACCGTTCACAGGCAATTCAAGAAATGTGCTGTGAAAGCGAGTAAATTGGTAATTTATTGAAAACCATCGATGGTACATTGTTCGTCAAACACATACTTTGCTATCTGAGGTCACTGATACCAGGTCAGGTCACAGCGAGGTCAGGTCACCGGGGGTCACAATATGAATGTGTCGTGTGATACATGTTTTATGGTCCATTTAACATGAAAAACGCGATTATGTGGGTTAGGCAGCCTTTGGGGCCAGCCTAGGTCACGTTTTTGTGAAGGTCAGGTCAAGGTCAGGTCAAATTAGGTCAAATTTCAAAGTTGATATTTTTGCATAAAATGGGTATAGATTCGATGCAGCTCGTCACGGGGAGTCTAATGGTGGTCTTCGTTTTGCTCTACGAGTTCTAGAATTGCCAAAAATTGAGTTTGAAAATTTGACGTCATCATTTTTGAACAGTTTTTTCGCTATAACTTGGCCAAAAAACTAGGTATCGATCTTAAATTTGGTATGTAGATAGAAGACGGTAGGCACTATCACATATATTCCGGTTTTTTCGAAACTCAAAAAACTTTTTGGATTTTTTGGCGAATATATCCAAAAAAATGCTTTTTTGATTTTTGGGGGTCAAAACTCAAAAATTTCAAAAATTCGAGATAGCAGTTTTGTAGCCCTGTCAATTCTACACCTTTTATGTCTTGATCATTTTTCTGTATCTTCAAAGCTGTAGTCCTGACAGGTCTTCTCGCGAAGGTCTTTTTTCGGTCGAAAATGACAGAACATGACGTCACTCTGACGTCATTTGTGGCCAACCTATCATAGCCTCTGGAAAAATTTTTGGTCACAATGTGTAAAATTGATGCTCGGAGGGGTCCTGAAAGTTTGGTGGCGATATCTCCAGCCGTTTAGGAGATATCGACCGAAAAGGACAGGGGGGGGCCGTATCGGCCCCCCCCCCCCCTACGGGGCGCGGGTTAATAAATCATCTTGATTTTACCAAATTAATTTATTCTTACAGAAGAGAAACTGATCGATAATCAAGTGCAAGCTTGCTCAGACTCGAATACCTAGCTTCTGTTTGTTCATAGCGCTCTTTTTTCTATCGTGACCGCCAGCTACGTCTGGCAGCGAGCCAAACGTCGTCGCCCGGGGCGGTGGCCGGTCACGTGACCTCGCCCGGGGCGGTGACTACATAGTCACGTGACCGTCGCCCGGGGCGGTGGCCGGTCACGTGACCGTCGCCCGGGGCGGTGGCCGGTCATGTGATCTCGCCTGCTAAGTCGGGGAGGCCAGCGCGTAGTAGCCTCAGTGACAGTCTGAAGGGTCTGAAGGAAGCAAGCGCTGACTAAAGTCGGCGGGTGGTAACTCCTGCCTTTGGACTGGAAGGAGTCAACAGTTGCTGCTTTAACACCATGGGTAAGTACACAAAAGATGGATTTGTATGCATGTATGCCTAGGAGCTTTCATAGTGAAACGCATTTTTATTGTTTTAGCGTAAATAAATATGCTTGTGGAATCTCTAAAATTCGCTTCAGGAGTAGTCACACGTAAAGCTCGACTTGAACGAGTTTCAATCCCAAGAAAAATGTTCATTTTTCAGTAAATGCCTTTCCCTTACATCGGTGGCCGGCAGGTCCTTCAGGGGATGCCCCTTTTTTGGACGCCGGTCAGGGCCCCCACCTATCAGACCCCATTGCTTACATAGCAAAGGTCATTGGTATTCGGTCGCCACCGTTCTGCATATCAAATGTAACATTTTAACCCTCGCACTTATACAGAGGTAGGATGAACACTTCCAAAAACGGATGAACCATTCCGTTTTTTTTTCACGAATTACTCAAGTAATGAGTAGCATATTACAGCTAATCTTTCAGTAACTCCGAGTCATTCATTTTTATCTAAAAAATTTACTGCTTGATCTAAAGACCTTCACCTGTGACCTGTTTCTAGAGACCATGCCAGGGTGGAGTGGCAATTCGACGCATTTCACATGCATCACGCTATCAGTTCGTGCGAGTCATGAATTCTAAAAAATGATGGTTTTCCCTGAGACCCTTATCAATCACGGCGAAGGGCTCCGTTACCCCCCATTTGCCGACCCCTGCCTTACATCATCTATTGCAAGTAAATATTACAATATTACTTGCAATAGAAATCTACTCTGGCTTCCTACCTGTCTTTGCGGTTGTGTATCGAACAAAATATTTCTTCCAATTTACCCATTCATGAATAAATGTTACATTTGTGTATATCCTGAGAAGTATGACCTTTTCTTTCTATTAATCTTTTCTGTTAACGTCCCTCTACTCATGAAAAATACTGGGGACATATTATGGGCTGTATTACAGGCACATTATGTACACCATCGTCCACAACACGTAAAACGAACACCTTGGCGAACACAACTCACACGTACATCTGCCTATCGCTCACGAACATTCGTGCTGACGGACCAGCAGACACCAAAGACCAATGAGACATCTGCACATACCGCTGATAGAAGCTGGATAGAATGAAACACATTACAAGGGTGTGAATGACTCTGGCTCGTGATACAACAACAAGGGCCAACAAAGGGCAATGGTGGGCGATGGAGCACAATGACGTGGCCGCCATTGTTGGATCTGTGAGGACGGGACGAATGGATCGGGTCAGGATCCAGAGGACACGGCGGAGAACACGTTTACCTGCGTACGGAGCTAGGTTACAGACAAATCAATATGGCACACCAGATGATACATGCAGCATCAACAAAGCATCAGACGAGCAGCAAACGGCTCAAAGGTTACCGTTGGATCACATGCGCGGCCAATACACTGTGCATACAGTATATGGTTCGATGAGGACATCAAACTACAGACATCCAAGAACAAAGTTCGATACGAGTTACAAAACAAAAGAAATCAGACACAATGCTTCATAAAAGTGAAACATTGCGATGCAAACCTGATGATCAATCTATTGCAAGGCAAATCATTGCACAATTGAAGCTTCGCCGGCCGCCTTACAGCACTGATGACTAACAAACTGGCTAAAAGACTTAATGACATACTGACTAACAGAATATGACAGCAAATAACATGGCAAACCGACTGGCAAGCACACTGACAAAAGACAAAAAAAACACCCTGTCCACACTAACTGACTCCCTGATTGGTAGACCTATCAAAAGACAAGCTCATTATTTTGCTAAAACAAGCTCAAATGATCACCCCTAATAAGAGCATGGAAAAGCTCGCAACCACAGGGTTCCAAGTTCAAGCTCCGATGCATCGTACAAACCTTTCATGAAAGGTTGCCAAAGCTGGCATGCTTAGGCTGCATGCAGGAGCTGCCACACGGGATCACCCAGGTCACCTACGACGACGGACACAGCCGCTGGTACAGGGGCGTCCTCTCGGGGGACCCGTCCCGTCCTCGGGTCTGCCGCAGCCGCTCCCGGTACAGGTCCTCGGCGTCCTCCAGCTCCTCTCGGGTGACGGCGCTCCACACGCTGCTCCGGTGACCCTCGCCGGCCGTCCACGTCACCTGGTGCAGCACGCGGCGGCACCACGCGTGACGGCGCACAAACTTGCGCAGCAGGTGGTCCATGGCTGGCGTGGGGTGACTGACGCCCAGCTGACCGGCGCGGCACAGCTCCAGCAGCAGAGAGGACGCCTGGCCGAGCCGCCGCGCGTACCGGCGCACAAACACACAGTCGAGCACGTCCATGTCGAACGTCTCCGGTCCGGCGTCGGGCCTCAGCAGCTGTCCGCGCCGCTTGAGCGTGGCGAATCCGACCGCCTCGCCGCCCTCGGCGAACAGCAAGAACGCCGAGTCGCCGACGGGAGGCGGGGCGAAGAGGGGCTCTCGCATGGCGGACGACCGCTCGCGCTCACCGTAGACGTACTTGATGAGCACGTAGAGGATGGCGCGATCGGCCACCGACTGGACCGGGTGCCAGCCGGCGGCGCGCCACTGGACCAGGCTGAGCAGCAGCTCCAGCGGCGTCCAGAGCGGGCCGACGCGCAGCGCCACGCACCAGCCGCACGAGGGGCAGCGCAGGCCGTCCAGGCCGGCCCCCAGACCGGCGCCGGCCCCGGGCGGCAGCAGCACCTCGGCCGGCAGACACAGTTCCGGCCGGGACTCGCGGTAGGGCCGCGGACAGTGGCGGCTCGGCTCCCGGCAGACCGTGCCGCACCCCTCCTTCGGACACGGGACTGCAACGGAACGGGAGAACGGTTAGGTGGCGGTAGACGCTGGGCATCAACACACACAACTGCCATTAGCGTCCAGAAAGAAGTCGAATGTTCATCACAGATTTGCTTCCACTTCCGAGGCAGCAGGTCAGTTGTTACTGGCCATGAACACAGAAAACCACTCCAGAACACACAACCCGTCTCCAGAAAAGTTAAAAATCCATCACAGTTCTCTCCTAACCAATGTCGTCTGTACTCACTGGCAAACAGTCCACTGGTGGTGAACTCCCGGTGTGTCTCCTCCTTGGCCAGGCTCTCCAGCAGGTCCAGTGGGGTGCGGATGGGCCGGGGTCGGAGCAGCGGCACGGGAGGACCATCCTTGGACACCGCGCTGAAGACGGCAGCCAGAGAGCGGCGGGGGCGCAGACGACAGATACGGGTCCTCGGGGGCGGCGATGGAGTGCCCTCCCTGAGAACGGTGCAGGCGTCAGGGGGTCAGAGGGCAGATTGACCTGCAGGCTCTATCCTACAAAGGCTCAGGCAACTTTTTGCCACTGTGGCGCATCTCTACTGCTTTGCAACTAGGGATTATTTCGCCACTTAAGCGTTACAAAACATGGACGTTGCGACGTCACAAGACGCCAATTTATTTAAAAAAAATCGAGAGTCTCTGCTATTCGCGTAGTTTGGTCAGGCTGTGAACATTTGAGAAATATCTAGGAAATTATATCGGTAAAACAGCATGAAGAGAACTTCTTAGTATTTCGGGTTCATGACAAAGGAAAGTGATGGAAAACCACTGTCGGCAGCCCGACGTCACCACAGCGCCATTTTGGTGACATCGTTACGCCCAGTTGTGTCCCCGAGGAGCGGAATGGAAAACAACAGCTTCTTGTATGTTCAATGGAATTCTGAAGCGTCCCATGGATTTTGTAGCTGTCGGATACCATGTGTGTGCCAGAAAAACACTGTGTTAGATCACATCAGACTCGGGAGCCCCCAGAGGCCATCATCAATGTTCAATTGGTCAGTTAGTGAGTGAAACGAAGACGCACCCGATGAGGTACCAACACAGAAAAACAAGTGTACTTACCACTGGTAGGCGGCCGTCGTTCTGGGTTTCTTGCTGGGAGGTGGTGTGCCAGGCTGGCTCTCGGAAGAGGAACGTTTTCCGCGACACTCTGCCACAGCCGTGCTGGCCACAGGAGACCTGTAAGACGCAAAAGGCGGGGTCTGTTAGCAAGAGAAGCCGACAGACGGCTGCGATTCAATTTATTATGTACATATATTATTGCTATACGTATACAGTAACATTTTACAAACGCACCTTTATAGGTCGTTTTCACGACGAGCTATCCGGCGAGTGCACCTAATTTGACTAAACCTGCACCTAATCTCTTTTACAGCAAATATCTTTATTCCATGAATTTATTTCCGTGTTTTAACCGATGATACTCTGATAATATGACAAAGCAGGCATGTAAGCAATTAGTGCAACGCTAGCTGATCGCTACTAAGAGACACACTGAACCTTATTTGACCAGATCTGCACCTAATCTGCACCAGATGTGCACCAAATGTGTACCAGATGGCCGTCGTGAAAACGATTTTTTTTCGCTTTACATGTATATTAAGATCCAATTGAATGGCCTAGATGTCCAGAGTCTTTTATCTACTTCTTCATTTAAAACGATATCTCCCAAAAGTCCCTAAAAAGTTCCTACCTTCATATACCAAGCTACTATTTTGGGAGAGAGCTGAGTATTACTAATTGCTGGCATCCTGGCAGCACACTAATTTAATTCTTACTCATGGAATAACTCATCAACCACTCATAGGTAAGCATAATCATGTAATGATCATGAAAAAAATCCCTATATCCCGATTCAGTGGGTATGACCCGTATTTCCCGACTCCCGAGCTGGCACCCTTACATGCCCTTACTTTCAAAGTTGGGACCGTAATTACCGATTTCCGACCTGCAGCCCCTTACGAGTATTCCAAAATAAGTTCAGGTAAAATCGTAGCTAGGTAAAATCGGCAAACTATTTTGTGGTTAAGTAACCTACAGTGGTAAATTTGTATTCTCTTGCACCAGCCCATAACGTAAACCTACAAATGTTCTGTTTAGTTTCTAGGTGAGATATCACGGTATAGTTCTCGAATAAGTCTACGGCTCCAAAGAGTCTAAGCGAATCGCAATTTAGTAAACAACGCAAAAGACTAGGTACAATGTAGGTATTTAACTGGTATTTTTATCATCATTTGCGTTTAGAAACTTACGAATGCAATGAAAATGTAGGTAAGCATGACTGGAAAGGGACGTTTTACACCTATTACAAAAATTGATAGGCTTTAAATAATAACAGGGCGTGTCTACTTACATTGCGATGCTGCAGAAGGAGGTAACCTCGCTGATTCGCTGACACCACTAATCGAACGCACGGGCTGCGAACTGTACGTACCTCACGAGCAAATGAGCCGAGGACCGGTGACCCACAAAGTTATCATCTATCCATCGGACGGTACAGACCCGCTGGGATTAAATCCGGTGCCCTGGCGCGGTGGCAAGACGCCAATGATAATCCCCGAATCGCGCGTGCGCGATGCGCATGGCGGTAGCTGAAGGGAAAGGGACGCAGGTTTAGATTTAGTTTTGGGTGAAATATGATTGTGGATATCAAGTAGATAAGATGTCATAAAGACAGTGGGGTTAGTTTTAAATAAATGATATTTTAATTTATAATTGATAAGAGATTAGGACAAGTAGTATTGTTTATCCCATTGCAATATTGTATTTTATTGGCAATTGCTTTAGGGCTTTTGTAGATAAGCAAGCACCTTGATTTCTTATAAGGCTTTGCGAATAAATTATCTTTTTTAACATGATCGTTTTGTCTTGAGAAGAAAATGTAAAAAGGAATGAAATTAATCACTAGCAAGGATGTACGTTTTGATTAAGAAAGAAGTATTATACAAATAGTCTTTGCCAGTGCGGCATGTGACGGAACTCTTCAATTTTCCAGGAATTTCATCGTTCGCCTATGGAATTCAAGTCGGTCTTTCTATTCTAATTGTTGTTAACTTAGAATATTGAGTCTAGGAAATTACAAATACCTGACTATTATGACGAAAGCAAAGCAATTTCATTGCATCGTGAAGAAAATAAGAAAAAGAAAAACATCACTTGCTATTTGTGCCGCAAATAGTGCCACGTGTAGCATGAAGTGTGATAATTAAGGCCATAGATATAACGCTTCTTACACTTGGTCACAAATAAACATTTTCAAAACTATGGCGTAAATTTATCTAGACAGTCCACATCAAGCTTTGGAAGGTTTAGAATATGCATTCGCTGGTCAACTGGACAAGTTTTGTTCTCGTATAAATTCATAAGTTTGACTTATGTTTTATAAAGCGTTGTTTGACGACAGTTTATTCCTAGTGTCAATGTTACGATATTTATTCTCGACGAATGCTTTGTTGCAGCGATACTTACTTCAAATGACCATCCCACGATAACATTAGTTTTGAGCTGAGATAGCCAAATCGGGGTCCCTGGCTCGCAATTACCGGTTTTGGTATTCACAACATCGGGAAATGCCTTAAATTGGAAATATTTAAGCCAAAAATCAGCAGTACTCAAATTCAGAGGACCGAATGCATATAGCTTGAGGGACCCTCTGAAATGTGTTCGTCAGCGCAGATTTAGCGATTTTTATATCTTATACTAAAATTTTAGTAAAAGGCAATTACTGCTGTGGTAGTATGGTACTGCCTTGCGCACAGCATTTGTCCACTTAAAAGATGCCAAAGTATTGCTTCCAAATGACGTGATAGGAACACCAGAGGCTCCAAAAATTGATAAAAATTAAAGTCTAATTTCTATGAAAATGTGAATATTTTTTCGTATATTTTGGTAGATATCCATTTAAGCTTTTCTTTTTAATCACGATACATCACTTTTATGTTAATTCATTTGCTTGTTTGAAGGTGAGAGGGCCCGTTTAAACAAAAGTCACAAAAATTTTAGGAAATTAACAAGCCTGGCCAATAAGCCGCTGACTTTGGTCAACTGCTTATTATAATTAGGCATCCATTGGTCCCTCCCCCCCCCCCCCCCGAGGATAAAATATACAATGGACTTGCACATAAAATATACACATACTCATACAGAGGTAGGTATACCAAACACCTATATTTGTACGATGGGACACCAGCCCAGTGATCTGGTGCTCCGGTTTTCCCTGACCCACGTCTGCGCCGGTCTAATTACGGTCGGGCGCCAGCATTCAGGAGATATTACCGTTCCACATGTGTCGGGTGTCCTAATCGGTAGCGTCCCCTCCCCAACCCCCGCTGCCGATACCCTCAGATCACCTCCGCTGCTCCATTGAGGGCCTAACTACCCCTGCCTTACCTGTGACCCTTGAGCCGAGACTTGGGGATCAGAGAGATTGACATTTTGCAGTTACCGCGTGGTGCATATCTCGACCCCTGATCAGCCGTGTCACTCTTTCTCTGTCGGTGCATCCGCCGACACCCTGGCACGTAATCCCGGGATGCGGGTCACTCCACTGGTACGGTAATCAACACCCCCTCCCCGTCTCCCACCCCCGCGGTGTCGGAGCCGGCTTAGGAAACAGTCGACACCGGCCCCGACCCCGCCTGACTTGGCGTCTAATTACGCTCCACTGAACTATATGGTACTTGTCTGTGAAACTGATCTGTCTGCCAACTTATATAGCTTGGTAGGTAAGCTTAAAGGTAGTGTGCCAGCTTTCCTGGACCGTATGGAGTTAATGGCCCAGATAAGGAGAACCGGATTTTTAGAACTTATCCATACCTTCAAAACTCATGGAAACGTCTTAAATTCTTCAAATTTTGAGTACCCCAGTGCGAAATTCGCCCCGACGGGTTGTCGGTCGTACCCCAACCACATTTCACACCACTATGAACAATAAATGCACACACTGAAATCGCTATTACCGATATGCTCATCCAATCAAGTTTCGATAAACCCGTTCATCAGCATCTCCTGCGGTTTCGAACACGCCTGTTAGGTGGTGCGGTAGACCGCGCCCAAAGCCAGGGCCCCGGTAACGTGAGGTAGCCGAGTCGGGGCAGCGTGCGCTGACCCAAGCCGGGGCCGCGCGTCCTCCCGGTGTCATGTGATAGCCCGGGGCTGCCCGCGGGGATGCGGTAGACCGCGCCCAAAGCTGCGGCCCCGGCTTGGGTCAGCGCACGCTGCCCCGACTCGGCTACCTCACGTTACCGGGGCCCTGGCTTTGGGCGCGGCTTCTGCTCATACTTTGTGGTGCGGTGGTGGTGCGTCGGGCCGCGCGCTCTGACTTCGGCCAAGAAAAATGCGTCAACTGATCATTGTCATTTCTGCCACTTGCGTGTGGTGAAATGGGGTCATAACTTAAGAGACGGCTGTTTCATATCAATTATTTTACATAAAATCATATTTCAAACCATAAATAATGTTCGACAGCCAAATAAAAGAAACAATACCAATACAGGCTTACAGTTTAAGGCTCGACATTGTGTTGTCTACGATTAGACAGCTGATAACTCATTCCCGTACGTCGTAACTCTATAATGACCTTTGCTTATTGTCACATGTGCGCCGCATTTGCGATTGTTGCCGACGCCTGTTTGCAGTTCAGCCCACTACAGTTGTTATACATATCGAAAAACCGATAAACTTTTAGGCGAAAAAGGCACTATTCCAGGCCCATTTTTGATTTTTTTTTTGCGATATTAGGTAAAAACAGAAGCTTCTTATCCTAGGAAAAATAAAATGGGAAATCTTTCAAAGGTGGCACACTACCTTTAATCTTAAGTAATACGTAGTGATAAGTAGTAATAAGTAGTAATAAGTAGTTACGAGCGAGCGAGCGCAGCGAGCGAAGCGAGTCTTTTCAATATAACGGAAAAATCTCAGTATGAGCGGCCCGGCCCGGCCCGGCCCGGCCTGTAACGCTTTTGAGAGGCTTATATCTCAGCAACCGCTGGACCGATTGGCCTGCGGTCTTTTTTGCTGGGTAGCCCCATCCCTTCTACCCCGTAATTGACTACTTTTGATACACCTCAGTGACCGTCGTGGCACGTGCCACGTGAAAAGTCAAGGGTGTTCAAGCTGTTTTGCAAAAGTAGTGATTTTGAGAGGCTCATATCTCAGCAGCCGCTTGGGCGATTGACTTGCGGTAATTTTTGTAGGGTAGCAGCATCCCTTCTACCAAAAATAGGATACTCTCGATGCATGTGGGTCACCCCCAGTGCACGTGCAAATTACAACAATAAGAGGTGTCAAATTTGTTCCCATTTTAATAACTCGGTAATTACTGGTGCGATTTCGCTGAAACTTGGCATACAGGTAGGCACCCACCAGGCAATGTATTCCCATGTGTTGCGGTTAAGGTGCTACCGCACGTGCGCACGTGTAGGGGGCGTTTCCAGATCTCGAGAACGGCTGGGCAGATTGCGCTCAAATTTGGTACACGGTTGGGGACCAATTAGTAGGGTGCCGTGCAAAAGTCAGTTTGGACCCCGTTTGCACGTGCGCACGTGCAGAATGCCGCTTCCGGATCTCAGGAACGGCTGGGCCGATTGCGTTCAAATTTGGTACACCGTTAGCGACCGGTTAGAAGGGTGCTTTGCGCAAGCCCGTTGGAAGTACCCTCTCGCCTTTCCGCACGTGCAGGGCTCACTATCTCGCTCGCTCGTTCTTCGCCCAAAAGGCGTTTTACTGGTGATAATAATGATAAAGTAGGTGCATGCAGATAAAGATGAATATTCGTGGGAATGATAATCCATAGAAAAAAGCATAGAAAAATACTAGGCCTATTTACAAATCAGTGCTTATACACCGAGCGTAATGCCGACGAAACCAAACAAATGCACTTCAAAAAAGAAAACGATTTTTTTCAGTTTATTAATTAAACCGATTTCGATGACAAAATACATTTTTACAGAACATCACAAAACCAAAATCCACATTCAGAAGTTAATGAAAAAACAGCTTCCCAAAACCAAATAAGACTTTTCCAAATCGAAAATACATTACTAAGAGTGCAGGTTAATGAAAGTTTGTATCTGCTATACCCGGCTAACCGAAGGCCGGCTCTATAAAGGGTCGGCTGGCCGGCGGGGCGCACGACTTGCCCCCCTGTCAGGGTGATGGATCGCGGGTCCGGCCAGTGCAGCGACCTATACGGACATCGCCCCGGCGAGGACGGGTATGTGGTCCATTTGCGGGGAAATGCAGGGCGGGACAGGGTCCCGTAGAACTTGGCACTGTGAACTTTTGTTTAAGCGCGTACACTGTACAGTCTGTCTTAAAAGTATCGCGCAAAGTGACTGTGGATCCATCAAGCCTGACCGAGGAAGGGCCTGCTAAATTTGAGTCACCGAAGCAATTGACACCTCGTCCATTCCCCAGGTCAGCTGGTTCGGTGACTTTCAAATTATAGCAGGCCCTTCCTCGGTCAGGCTTGATGGATCCACCGTCACTTTACGCGGTACTTTTAAGACAGGCTGTGCATACATGGGTGACATATGTGATGCACGAACGACGTAAGTGTAAATATCACTGTTATCTTATGTTATCATGATTGAAGTGTTCTACTGTTATGTATGATATCATATACATATGTAATATGCGTATATGAGAGAAATAAATGTGGAAAAGCTTGCATCTGCTGCCTACGGCTCCGCGTGTTTAGAGCGTATTTGTGGGTCTAATTTTCATGGTGGTGGCGTTCAGGCTGTCGTTGTGTCGCCATTCATGCCAAAAGACGGTTATGTAGTCTGATACTCCGGGTTTGTACAGCCCGTTGAGGTTAGAGATGCAGCAGGATTTATACCACCAGGCCCCTTGGTTGTTAGATGAACAGTTACCCGGCCAAATGTCGTTGTCTCTGTCAATAGTGGAGAACTTCATTCCTTTGTGGTAGGTTAGACTGTCTCCGGCGGTCCCGAAGTAGTCGCCAAAGTCAATTCTGTATCCCTCATCCTCGGATTCGATGGCGAACTTCCGGTAGGTGGCGTACGCCGTCTGCTCTTCAAAATCCCAGAGATCCACCCTTAGCTCGTAAACGCGGTCTAGCTGGGAGGTCAGCTGCCAGAGGTGATGAAGTCCCCACCAGAACTCTCCTGTTAAACTTCCGAGACCCCACTTGTAGGCCTCCCAGTCCTGGAAGAAGTCCTGCCTGGGTGTGATGTCGGCTCTTCTTTGGAAGACGGTCCACCCTTCGCCATCGTCCATGTCACAGTAGGCCGGGGTCGGAGTCAGAAGATCTACCATGATCATGTAGACACCACTGGCTGTTCCTTGAGGCAGGTCACTGCAGTCGCGTACAAGTGAAGCCTGTTTTGACGTACCGTTGACATCAGAGGTCAGCCCAGAGGTCAGGTCAACGGTGCACATCAGCAGCCAAAGAACACAAACCGCCACTGGGAGACGCGGCGCTATCTCCATGGTGCTGCAGAAGAACGTCCTCGGTGGTCTAAGAGGAACAGTCGCCTCCACTGAAGGCGTGGTCGGATCGGCCCGTTTTATACCACCTCACAGGTGTCTGGTTCACATCCATTCCCGACAGAATTTCACGAAAGCAGCTGTTGCACCTGCATCGTCTGTCTGAAATCAAATGCGCAGAACTGAACCGGGAAATAGAACAAATGTGTGTCGACTGTGGGTGCTGAGGCACCAAAATCCGTGCAAGGAAGAGCTATCTTGCTGCAGTGGAAATAGCTTGTGAAAATGTCATATGCTGAGGCGAGAACAGAGATTATTTATCTCGGCTGTCTGGCGTCGTCCAGATGCGCAAAAAAGCACAACATAGCCCTATTTCTAAGCGATATTAGAGGTTCCAGCTATTGATCATATTTCAAAAGTTGCTAAAACTGGACGAACCCTAGCCGGCCCGGAATGCTTAGATGCTGGGATGAAAATTGTGAGTGATGTCTTTTTGAGACTCCTCTCTGCTATTGTCTGAGCCATGCATGTCGCACGAGGCGAGATTCAGTTCACACTTTACAGTGATCAGTTTCCGATTCTCTACGACTACGACCGCACTGTGCGACTGCGCTGCATTGCGACCGTTCTACCGTGCTGATTGTGTTTTCAAATGTGGATTGATCACGTTTGGTAAGAGAGAAGCCGGAGCTATAACTGGCATACAGCCGGAGCAGCCGGAGCCGGAACATTCTGACCGGAGCCGGAGCCGGAGCCGCCGAGACATTTTATTAAAAATCTGATCTGGAGCCGTAACAGTAAACCGGGGCCAGAATCGTCCACATTTTTATGGTTTCGTATCCATGCCCCGTAGCTATCAGTTGATTTGACCAGAGACGAATGGCCCATGATGACTGATGAGTGTAGAGGAACACAGCTGTTCAGTCTGCCGGTCTATTTCAGAATGCCGCGCGGGCCAACTGAACCGCGCGGACGAAGACACCGCGGTACAGCCTAACAGCCAGGCGCACGCACATCGCGCCCTGCGCAGCCGCCGAGCAGGCACCGCGCTCAATTATGGATCGTGCAATGGTTGTTTGCTCTTCTAGTTGTATTATGTGTTTTATTTTTCTTGCTCGTTATGATAAGTGTCTTTACATGCAAACATTGTTAATTAATGACCGCACAATGCACCTTATTTATTAGTGAACTTTTTTTATAAACGCCCAATGTAAATATGACCGATTAAACTGTTCTATAAAAGCCTTAACAGACGACACAAGCTTACGTAGGCAACGTCATGAGCCACGTATACGCCGCTCTTTATTTTCTGCTTCATCGTCACCAGTTTCCAGAAAAACATCTGACATGTCCAAAACTTATCGTAATTGTCGGTTCTAGTAATGCTGACAGCTTTCGACGCGCATCACATGTTTCGCATAACAGAGCAAAGTAAGGCCGTGTAAGAGTAGCCAAGTGGCTGTGAAAAGACGTGGCTTTGTCCGCGGTAATCTCATGACATGTGTCAGCTCAAACTGATCGACTGCCACCAAACCGTTTTTGAAAGATTAAAAGGTAGGGCTTAAAAAGTGAGTGTGAAATCAGAGCATTTTGTAACCAGTTTTTCGTACCAAGGTCAATTCGCTCAGTTTTTCGTGCGTCCATTTTTTATCATTCTATTCTCTGATGATCGACAGTTTAACCATAACACCCTGTAATGTCGGGATCTCCCATTCCCAGTGGTTTGGCATGTGCTGAGTCACTAAATCAACCATAAAAAATTGTTACACAAACAGATTACACCCATGACCCTGACGCGTAATGCCAGCATATGCAACAAGTACAATACACACCTCAATAAAAATAAACAAGCACACGAACATTTTCAGTTTATCACTGAAATTGATTTCGATGGAACATTCAGTTTTTGCTGACCCAGTTCACGGGAAAAAATGCATACCTATCAGCAGTTGAACAAAAACAGCTGCTTAACATAGCTTTCTCCAAATCGAAAACAAAGTGGCGGGAATGCAACCAAATGAAAGATTGCATCTGCTGCTTACAGCCTCCGCGTGCCTATACTTTATTTGTGGGTCTAATCTTCATTGTGGTGGCGTTGAGACTGAACGTGCTCCACGAATTCCATTTGATACTTTTATAATCATTTGATCCTGGCATGTACCTTCCGTTAAGGTTGGACTGGTAACAACAATAATACCACCAGGCCGACTCGTAAGCCGACGCACAGCTACTTAAGCACGTGTCTTGGTCTCTGTCAAATGTGGAGAATTTCATTCCCCGGTGGCTGGTTAAACTGTCCCCAGCGTTTCCGGCGTAGTCTGTGAGGTCAATTCGGTAGCCGTCGGCCTCGGGTGCGATGGTGAACTTCTGGTAGGTGGCGTACCTCGTCTGCTCTTCAAAATCCCATAGATCGACCCGTAACTCGTAAACGCGGTCTAGTTGGGAGGTCAGCTGCCAGAGGTGATGAAGTCCCCACCAGAACTCTCCATCGAAACTTCCCAGGCCCCACTTGTAGGCCTCTCAGTCCTGGAAGAAGTCTTGCCTGGGTGTGATGTCGGCTCTTCTTTGAAAGACAGTCCATCCCTTACCATCATCCATGTCACAGTACGCCGGGGTCGGAGTCAGTAGGTCAGGGTGGATGTTATACACTCCACTAGCAGAACCGAAGGGCAGGTCACTGCAGTCCCGTACAGTAGAATCCTCCTGTGACGTACCGTTGACATCCGAGGTCAGCCACAGTCCAGCTGCCGGCTCAGCGACCCACAACAGACAGAGAACACAGACCGCCACTGGGAGACGTGACGGCATCTTCATGGTGATGCAGAAGGACGTCCTCGGTGGTCTGAGGGGAGCAGTCGTCTCTATTGAAGGTTTGGTCGGCCCGGCCCATGTCAGGTGTCTGGCTCACAAGCACTTCCCTGATACGGTGCATGACAGCAAGTGTTGCAACATTATCTGTTTGCCATGAAGTGCGCAGAAGAGCAGGGCCGGGAAATGTAACAGATGTGAGGCCCTGTCAGTGCATACAGCGCCAAAATTCATGAAATCAAAGCGCTATTTATCTTGCCGCAGCGGGAGGGGCTTCTGAAAATGTCATCTGTTGAGACGAAAACATGAATTATTTGTCTCGACTGTCCTACGTAGTCCAGATGTGCAAAAGAAGAAAACAATGTAGCCCTATTTTTATGCGGCATTAAATGTTGCAGCTATTGATTATTTTTTTCAAAGTTTGATTATTTTACACATTTTTCGATCGAAATTAAAAAAGAAGTCCAAATTAAAACAATTGACATCCGGTTTAAAACAAATGACATCCATATTAAAACATCTGCCATGCAAGTGAAAACAGATGACAAGATAATAAAAATAAATGACATGCAATTCAAACCAAATCAATTTGATAGTTTCAAGCGGTTTTATTGCAAATGTGTCATTACCCTAAATATACGTCGATGTAGGTAATCGATCGGTCCGGATAGCACTGATGTTGAAGCGGGAAAGGCGTCAGATCCTCTTTTTTACAACAGGTACAAAAACTTCCGATTTGACTGGCATGCATATAACAGACACCCAATGCAATGCAACACATTTCAGATTTTATTTCGTTGTCGCAAATTTTCCGTTCTTATGAAGTATATGTTATATGTATTCATTGTCAATTTATAGACATGCTCTTGTAAGTTCCAGTAGGTACACACCAAATTATTTGAAAGCTTACACATAAACGCTCAAGTTGATGGCAGTCCAGTCGTTTCTCTATCTTAGCTTATATTTAGGCTAATAACATAGATGCAGACAAACTGTTCGGAAAACACCAAGATGTCGGATCGGATTAAACTGCATTTCATATATTTTAATTTGCTTGTCATCTATTTTACCTTGATATTTTAACTTGCATGTGATTTAATATGGTTGTCACGTGTTTTTAACCTGATGTCAGTTGTTTTAATTTGGACTTCATTTGTTTTAATATGGATCAAAAAGGTGGACGGCCCTGGCGACATTTTAGACGCAAATATGTGGATTACGAGTGTGGTCTCTTTTAGTTTCTCATTTTCTTATAATAAAGTTTCCCATTCTCCACAACCGCACTGTGCGACTGCGCTGCAATGCCACCGTTCGGCTGCGCTCTCCGTGCTATCAAATGCGAGTTGATCACGAATTGGAAGAGAGAATCCGGAGCTAGAGCTGCCAGACAGCCGGAGCAGCCGGAGCCGGAACATTCTGACCGGAGCCGGAGCCGGAGCCACCGAGACATTTTGCTCATAACCTAATCAGGAGCCGTAACAATAGCCCGAAGCTGCAAAACCGCCCTATTTCTGTGGCTTCGTTTCCTTGCTCATTAGCGCATCAGTTTATTTGACCAGAGACGACTGGTGATCTGCTTTGCTAATTTTATTCTTCTTTTCCTCATTATGATAAGTGTCTTTTCATGCAACTATTATTTATTTAGGATTGCACAACGCACCTTATTTGCAAGCGAATATTTCTTATAAACGCCCAATGTAAATATAACTAATTAGACTGTTCTATAAAAGTATTGATAGACGGCGCAAGCTCATGTAGGCAACATCATGAACAACGTCCACACCGCTCTTTATATATCCTGCTTCTTGGTCGTCAGTTATAAAGAAAAACATCAAACAGGCTTAAAACTTATCGTGACCGTCGGTTCTATGCTGATAGCTGTGCTAGCCTAGTATAATTATAGATAGATGGTGTGCTTTTAAGTGGCCGCAAGCATAGGTGGGCATCGTTAATCAAAAAGTTAGTTTCGTTAATCGTTAATCCGTTAACTAAAAAGTTAGTTCCGTTAAACGATAATCCGTTAATTCACAACAAAAGAAACGGAAGTTACTTTAGTCCGTTAATCGTTAACATTTTACACGGTAATAAACAATATGAAAATGCTTGTGCATTTTTCTGAGGACAACTCGACCAACCTATACGCTGACGGCTAGGCGCCACTCACTTGTAACTCGGTTCTGCTCTCGAAGTCCTGTCAACAATCGCGCCTGCTCGGTTGCTCGGTGACGGCATGGATAAGATATACCTATTTGTAAATATAATACATGGTGATGATATGTGTGATGCGAGTTGCGACCGATTTCAACCTGCGTTACCGACGATTCAGCTCGTCTGACAAACAGCTCTATCCTTTCTCTCCGCCTCTCAGCCAGGCAGCGTTCCAATGACAGGCGTGTGCATCACAATTTATAATATAAATATCTATAATCTATAATAATATCTATCATATAATAAATCAAATGCTGCCAGATCCAGAAAGGAAAAACTTCGCCGCATGAAGGTTTCATACACACCAGTAACTTTACAGTAAACTTTTTGCTTCGAAATCAAAGTACCGAAATCAAAGGGCGTTCCACGACAAATCGACAAGTGCCCTGCACCCTCAAATTTAATTTTTGCTTAAAATTGGTCTAATGGGTTGCGATGGGCGGGGAAGCCAGCTGTGACAAGGATTTTTTTTCTTCGAACAACGGTTTCCGAGATATAGCCTCGGGCAATACCTGGAGGTCGCGCTGCAGCCCTATGTTTGGCGGCCTATAACTCGGTACCTATTGATTTTCTACGATAAAACTTTATCTGGTTCAACTCACAATCAACCAACAAACATTTTGGCTATCTCGGATTTTCCATTTTTGAAAATTTTGATCACGTGACCTTTTGACCTATTTTTCGAAGAGTGACCTTGATATTTTCTCCACTGAAAGTTGCAATTTTGTCTGATGAAGATTAAAGCCTTATCAATTGTCATTCATATGCATAAATAAGAAAGTGGCTATCGCCCTGTGTTGAGCTCATGTCTGGTCATTTTTATGACCTGTCCATTATTACGAGCGGGAGCGACAGCAAGATCTCGAGAATAAAGCAAGATAGCGACAAGTGGTAAACAGTACAGGATTCACACGGATAAGGTCTACAATTTTTACTGAGGTCATTTTCAGGTCAGGTCAAAGATGACGTCACAGGGGTAAAAAGGAAGTCAAAATAGTTTTGGCTGCACCTTTTGATCAGATAAAGAAAGAGACGTGGAACAGGCACCATTGTGTTGGTTTAGCCTAGCGCCAGTTCGCTTTGAATTTCGATATCGATGACCTAAGGTCAGGTCAATTTCTTGACCATTCCATTAAAAGTCAATTGGGGAAAAATCAGCTCGCTTACTTTTAAACCAAAACACGTCGGAATCGCCTAATATACCATGAGTGACTTCATATAGGATCAACTTTGCCTACCTTGAGACCCTTTTTTGCTCTTGGGCAACTGTAAGGTCATGTGACATCATTAAAGGTCACCAAAGGTTTTTTTGCTAATAACTCCTTACAGGTTTGAGATATAGATGCGCGGATGGACTCGTTGTGCTCAGCTCGTCAAGGCGCATCGAATGATATATATATATATGATGACCTTAGGTCACGTGACCTAAGGTCAACTTTTGACCTTGACCTTTCGAGGTCAACATACATATGTTTCGATGCGGATCGACGAGAGGATCACGATGGTGCTATTAGTTTGCTCCTAGCTGGGATACATTGAAAGTTATTCGAGAAAAACTTCATATGGATGTAGTGCCGCTATTTTGACTTCCTTTTTGCTCCTGTGACGTCATCTTTGACCTGACCTGAAAATGACCTCAGTAAAAATTGTAGACCTCATCCGTGTGTACCCTGTACGGTTTATCGCTTGTCACTATCTTGCTTTGTTTTCGAGATCTCGCTGTCGCTCTCGCTCGTAATAATGGACAGGTCATAAAAATGACCTGACCTGAGGTCAACGCAGGGCGATAGCCACTTTTTTATTATCGCATATGAATGACAATTGATAGGACTTCAATCGCCATCAGACAAAATTGCAACTTTCAGTGGGGAAAATATCAAGGTCACTCTTTGAAAAATAGGTCAAAAGGTCACGTGATCAAAATTTACAAAAATTGAAAATCCGAGATAGCCAAAATGTTTGTTGGTTGATTGTGAGTTGAACCATTGAAAGTTTTTATCATAGAAAACCAATAGTTTCTGAGTTATAAGCCACTAAACATAGGCTTGCAGCGTGACCTCCAGGAATTGCCCGAGGCTATATCTCGGAAACCGTTGTTCGAAGAAAAAATCCTTGCCACAGCTGGCTTCCCCGCCCATCACAACCCCTTACACCAGTTTTCAATCAAGAATAAAATATGTGGGTGCAAATTTAACCCTCGCATGTGTAGGGGGGGGGGTCGGATGGACCCCCCCCCATGGTTTTTCGCGAATAACTCGCGTAAAAAGCGGCCGATCGCGACGAAACTTTCAGTACCCTCTCATTGATCAATTTGACACCTACCCTGAAAATTTCATGACCCTGACCCAAATGACCTTTGACCTGTGACCTCTTTTCCGAGACCATGTTTGGCCGGAATCGCGATTTCGCGTATGTCGGCTCGCACTAGCCGCGTGTTTGCAAGCTTTTCGTGGTTTCAAACGTTCAAACATGTGATTTGATGTTACTCCCGTGTGTGTCAAGGTCACCTGAAGGTCAGGTCAGGTCATTGACCTTTTGTGACCTCGGGTGACCTCGGGTCACTTTTTCGAGTTTTACATGTTTCTAGGCTAGTTTTTGGAGCTGAATTCGAATTTAGCAACCATTTGAACATTTACGAAGTAGTTTTGGTGACTTCGTAACATGTTACGAAGCTGTCAGAGGCGGTTGACACGTACTACGAATACCCGTCACGACGCCTACTGGTTGACCTGACCTGACCTGACCCGACCTGGTCTAAATGCTTCAAGACATCATCTGTGATCAAAACTAACACGATATTCGTGATCAGCACCCCGAAAAACCCCATAGCAGCCACACTTTACGACTTTCTAACAGGTCCCGATTTTCCCGACTTTGGGTCATTGACCTGACCTGGAAGGTCAACCAATGACCTAGGACCTTAACCCGCGCCCTGGTGGGGTCTGTTTATAACGCGACCTGGTGGGGGGGGGGGGCTATTTTTTGCCCCCCCCCCCCTCGTATCTCCGAAACTACTGGACGGATCCGAAAAATTCAAACGGCGTTCGAAAGGCCTGTCAAATTTGTCGATGGAAACCAAATTTTATTGACCTCGGGGTCACCGATGACGTCACAGGTCAGGTCAAAGATGAAATGTTTCACCGTTCACGGGTCTTCTAGGGAATGCGCTATAACACCGAGGAAAACGCATTTTGTCGGGAATCAGCGATAGGGCGTCAGTTGCCTAGTAGATATGTTGCTGTTAGAGGTCACTGGTCATACCAGGTCAGGTCACAGGTCAGGTCACCAAAGGTCACCAAGGGTCACCACATGAACCCAACTTTACTAAGGTTATGCGATGCGTGTTTTATGGTCAGTTTTTCATTTCCAACTCAATGGTGTTGGTTATAAGACCATCAGGTACGGTTTAGGTCACTTTCTGGTGGAGGTCAGGTCAAGGTCAGGTCAAAAAAGGTCAAATTTCAAAGTTGATATTTTTGCATAAAATGGGTATTGATTCGATGCAGCTCGTCACGGGGAGTCTAATGGTGGTCTTTGTTTTGCGCTACGAGGTCTAGAATTGCTGAAAATTGAGTTTGAAAATTTGACGTCATCAATTTTGAACAGTTTTTTCGCTATAACTTGGCCAAAAAAAGAGGTATCGATCTCAAATTTGGTATGTAGATAGAAGGCGGTAAGCACTATCACATATATTCCGTTTTTTTTCGAAATTCAAAAAACTTTTTGGATTTTTTGGCTATTATATTCAAAAAATCTATTTTTTGATTTTTGGGGGCCAAAATCCAAAAATTTCAAAAATCTGAGATAGAAGTTTTGTAGCCCTGTCCATTCTACAGCTTTTATGTCTGTATCATTTTTCTGTATTTGCAAAGCTATAGGCCTGACAGCTCTTCCCGCGAAACCCTGTTTTGGGTCGAAAACGGCAGAACATGACGTCACTCTGACGTCATTTCCGGCCAACCTATCATAGCCTTTGGAAAAATTTTTGGTCACAATGTGTAAAATTGATGTCCGGGAGGGTACTGAAAGTTTGGTGACGATCGGCGCAGTGGTTCTGGAGATATATCGAAAAGTCTGGAGGGGGGGCAAAAAATAGCCCCCCCCCCACCAGGTCGCGGGTTAAAATTGGGTATCATCGGCTTCCTCTCGTCACGGGCAACACGCTCGTTTTTTCCGCGAAGCTCTAGCTCGATCAGGGGCCAAACGGCAAGGGGGGGTCCAACCGACCCCCCCCTACACATTAGAAGCTGGCAAACGCCGCACACATGCGAGGGTTAATTTTTTATTTGTCGATTTGTCGTGGAACGCCCCAGTAACGATTAACCCGGCCGGGCCCGGGGGGTAATTCCAACCACCGCAGCCCGGGGAGGGGCGTTTTTCGCCCCCCCCCCCCCCTGCATAACTCCGTAAATAAGGGAGCTACGGAAACAAAAGCGATACCAAACGAAAGGTCCTTACGAGACGATTCTAAAGCACCTAAATTGTTTGACCTCAGGTCAATTTTCAAGGTCAGAGGTCAAGGTCAAAGACAAAAACCGGCACATGTGTAGTGATCTCAAAGTAAGCGTTCTAGAGGACCGCAGGATGCATAAAACCGGCAAAATCGGGTGTCAAAAGGAAGAAGAGAATCTGAGAATTCCGAAAATGTGCTCAAAATCAAAGGTCAAGGTCAAGGTCATGCTCAATATTGACCTCAAACTTAGCACTTTTTCGTACATCTTGCGTGCTAACTTCCAAGATGTTTTGAAATGTTTTGAGGCTTATCAGGTCCCTATTTGTGGTTCATCTTACGATACAAGGCTGCTCAAAGGTCAAGGTCACATAAGAGTATCCTTGCTAGAGGCTATTTCACTGATTCAAGTTAGTAATAATAAATAAGACAATTTTGCCATCCGGAGGCGCTAAATGAAGGATTAGAGGAAAATAGATGCCAGATTCGTGATCAGCGGGTACGAATCCATCATTAACGACCTTTCATGTGTCAAGGTCAACCAAAGGTCATTCGAGGTCACATGAGGTCAACATAAAACTTGACCTTTTACAAACAAAATATATATCATTCGAAGCGGCTTGACAAGGCGAATGCGATGGGACCACTGCCGTAGCTCTAGGACCATTTTTGTCGAAGTTATTTGCGAAAAACTAAAACCACATCTCTGGGTCGTTGACCTGACCTCTGACCTCAGGTCACCAAAATTATTTTTCTTTTTTTTTTCTAGGTCAAACGCTACACAACCGTGCTCGTAATTTGTCTTTATCTTGAAAACTCTATTTTTGGCAGCTATTTGAAGTTTGCGTCTGTGACGACGAAGTTTGCCGTACAGGGGTCTAGAAAAATCAACCCTGTGACGTCATTGAGGAGGCTAGGTCCAAATTTTTTTACTTCAGAAGATGTCAAATTGATGGGAGAAAAGGTACTGAAAGTTTCGCTTTCCTATCCCTAAGCGTTCGGGAGCTATCGCAAATATTCGCCAGGGGGGGGGGGGCGAAAAACGCCCCTCCCCGGGCCCGCGAGGGTTAACGGATTAACGGACTAAATTTTAACGATTAACGGAGCCGAAAAGTAACGGAACTAAAACGGTCCATTATACGTGGAAAAAATTAGCGAGTCCGTTAATCGTTAACCCAAAATTTAGATCCGTTAATTAACGGATTAGCGATCAAACGGACTTGCCGCCGCCCACAAGCCGTACTCCTTCTGAGTGCAACTGTAACTCATGGGTCGTGATTCGACGCATCATATGTTTCGCATTACGGAGCCCAGTAAGACCGTATAAAAGAGGCCAGGTGGTTTATTTTGGTGTGGTATTGTTCGCTCTCACCTCCTCGTGACATGTGTCAGTTCAAACAGAATGACTTCCATTAGTCTGATCGTTTTTGGAGGATTCAAAGCTAGGGTTTAAAAACGTGAGTGTGAAATCAGAAGATTTTGTTACCAGAATTTTGTGCTAAGGTGCATGCGCTCAGTTTCTGATGCGTCCATTTTCTTAATCTTATTCGCTGTTGGTCCACAGTGCATAGGCACCCTGCAAAGTGGGCATCTCCCATTCCCAGTGATTTGGCATGTGCTGAGTCCCTAAATAAACCATGAAAAACTGTTACACAAACAGATTATACTCATGCCCCTGATGCGTAATGCCAGCATATGCAAAGTACAGTAGGTCTATACAAGTCGCTGCCACCAGTGGGCAGGTAGCGCGTGACGGCTGCTGAGGCGCCACGCAACCTCCACGTTACCAGGCAGGTGGCACCTGAGCAGCCCTTGGGCGCTACCCGCTCACTAGGGGCGGTGACTTATTTTGTAGACCTACCTGTGCACATACACACTTGAATAAAAAACACACGACCATGTTCAGTTTATTGCTGAAATTGATTTCGATGGGCATTGGTCTTTTTTTTCTGACCAGGCACACAAAACAAAAATGCATATAATATTAGCCGTTGAACAAAAACAGCTGCACAAAGCTAAATACGAGTTTTGCCAACACGAAAACAAATTAGTAAGAGTGCAGCCCAACGAAAGTTTGCATCTGTTGCCTACAGCTCCGGGTGTTTAGAGCGTATTTGTGGGTCTGATCTTCATTGTGGTGGCGTTCAGACTGTACTGATCTCTCCAGTGAGCCCACCGGACCGACCTTTTTGTGTCTGTTGACCCCGGAATGTACAGTCCGTTGAGGTTGGAGTATTGACAGTTTTTATACCACCATGCTCCATTGTTGTAAGATGAACAGCCACCCGAGGTAGCGTCGTTGTCTCTGTCAAACGTGGAGAACTTCATTCCATTGTGGTAGCTTAGACTGTCTCCAGCGTCCCCGGCGTACGAGGAATTAACAAAGTCCAGTCGGTAGCCGTCGGCCTCGGACGCGATGGTGAACTTCTGGTAGGTGGCGTACCTCGTCTGCTCGTCCCAATCCCAGAGGTCGACCCGTAACTCGTAAATGCGGTTCTGGGAGGTCAGCTGCCAGAGGTAGTGAAGTCCCCACCAGAACTCTCCTTCTAAACTTCCCAGGCCCCATTTGTAGGCCTCCCAGTCCTGGAAGAAGTCTTGCCTGGGTGTGATGTCGGCTCTTCTTTGGAAGACGGTCCATCCCTCGCCATCGTCCATGTCACAGTAGGCTGGGGTCGGAGTTTGGAGATCCACCATTATCATGTAGACACCGCTTGTTGTGCCCCGAGGCAGATCACTGCAGTCGCGCGCAATGGAATCCTGCTGTGACGTACCGTTGGTTTCAGAGGTCAGCCCAGAGGTCATATCAGCGGCTGACCCAGCGGCACACACCAGGAGCAAGAGAACACAGACCGCCACTGGTGGACGTAACGGTAGCCCCATGGTGACGCAGAAGAACGTCCTCAGTGGTCTGAGTGGAACAGTCGTCTCTGCTAAAGGTGTGCTCGGTCCCACTGTCACAGGTCGGTCCGGTCCGTTTTGTACCGCCTCACAGGTGTCTGGCTCACACACACTACCGTCATACCGTGTACGACAGCAACATTTGCAGCATTATCTGTCAGCAATGAAGTGCGCAGAAGAGCAGAACTGGGAAATGGAACAGATGTGAGGCCCTAGCAGTGCCGAGGACGCAAAAAAAAAAATGGTGGGAGTAAAGAGCTAGTTTTCTTGTTGCAGCGGGAGTGGTTTGAGATATCGTCATCGGCTGAGGCGGAAACCTGGGTTATTTATCTCGTCTGCCTATCAGGATAGGACCGGTAACTCAACACTCCTACAAAGACCATATTGTACTGAATGGCTTTGTTTTTTTTCGTCCAGTCATTGAGCCATCGACATTACTTTTGCGCTTTTGATTGAAGAAACCCGTCTACATCTGAAAACCATATAAAAAAGGTTTTCGGTTCAGAAGTAAGATTGGGATGCATGAAGAGAAACAGCAGAATGTTCCGTAGCTGCCTGTGCCAGACAGAAAGTGATAAAATACGCATTGTGAGTGTTTATACTTGTTTGACAAACTGAAGGCATATAATTATTTTCAATTGTAGAATATCCAAGACAGTTAGGATAAATGATAACAATAACACCTCAAATGTATATTTAAACACACAAAGCTTTCGAATATACATTTGACGTGTTATTGTTATCATTATTTTCAATATTTATTTGGAAAGCATATTTGTAAGACGTCCGGACGGGGTGAATACCCATATTACCTAGCATGTAGATAGATAGGTAGTGGCTGCCGGCTGCGGAAAATTCAAGACGATTGCAGGTGCTAAAATCGCCTCCACAATCTCGTTTGGATTTGAAAATAAGGCCATATAATGAATGAACAAACTTATTTCTATTGGTTTGAGTGTGGTTTTATTCATGGAAAATACATGCTTTCAAACATGACCACTATGCGTATAAGCGTCGTTCTAAGAAGTCAAGGGCATTATATGAAGAATTGTTTACATTTTAAAATATCATAAATTAAGATATTGCATAGTAACATCTTCCCAGCGACCTATCCCTTTCACAACACCCGCTATTCACGGCACTAAAAAGTGCCGTGAATGGGACGGCCATCGACAGCGCAATCAGCTGATATGTAATGCCGACAATACCATCCATACGCACTTCAATAAAAAAAACACACACACACACACACACACGAACACTTTCAGTTTATTGCTGAAACCGATTTCGATGAAACAATACCTTGTTTGCAGAACCAATACACAAAACCCAAATTAACCCTCGCCCGTATAGGGGGGGGGGGGTTGAACGGACCCCCCCTCGATTTTTCGCGAATAACTCGCGTAAAAAGCGGCCGATCGTGACGAAACTCTCAGTACCCTCGAGTTGATCAATTTTACACCTACCCTGAAAATTTCATGACCCTGACCCAAATGACCTTTAACCTGTGACCTACTTTTCGAGACCATGTTTAGCCGGAATCGCGATTCGGCGTATGTCGGCTCGCATTAACGGCGCGTTTGCAGTCTTTTCGTGGTTTCAAGCATTCAAACATCTGAAATGATGTTGGTCCCATGCATAGGGTGGGTGTCAAGGTCACCTGAAGGTCAGGTCAGGTCATTGACCTTTGATGACCTCGGTTCACTTTTTCGAGTTTTACATGTTGCTAGGCCAGTTTTTGGAGCTGAATTCGAATCTAACAACCATATGAACGTTTACGAAGTAGTTTTGGTGCCTTCGTAACATGTTACGAAGCTGTCAGAGGCGGTTGACACCTACTACGAATACCCGGCAGGACCCTTACTGGTTGACCTGACCTGACCTGACCCGACCTGGCCTAAATGCATGAAGACATCATCTTTGATCAAAACTAACATAATATTCGTGATCAGCACCCCGAAAAACCCCATAGCAGCCACACTTTACGACATTCTAACTGTAATGTGCGTGTTTCGTTCATTGCTTCTCGTTAATTGCTCATCGTTGTTTGTCTCCGCTAACCGTCGCTTCGATTTTAATGGGTTTAGGATTAATTAGTTTGTAGTTTGATTTTACCTGCGTGGTGGCCCTATTTCAATTAGACATTTTCAACGTTCATTACTTCACTGTATATCTGCCGTGCGGGGCCGACTTTGCCGACTTCGCCGAACTCCGGCCGAGACCCTGCGCTGCCGTGCCGCCGCGCCGCCGCCCAGCCGTGGCGCCGCGCCGCCGCCCAAAGCCGGTTCGTCACGGTGCCACGTATGTCCATCTTCGGAGGATTTAGCGGCGCGCGCTATTCAACTATCTCGACTCTGCCCTTTACTTAACAAAGCTTTAGATCTACCGTTTACATGGGTACCTGTCCAATGTCCATCATAGTTTAGTCACACTTAGCCAGTACCGGGTGAGCCTCGGGCAGTGCATCTCCCTCCTCCGTCGTGGTAGGGACCAATCGCAACTGTGTAACCATATATGAAACGCTCCCCGGGCCAATAGTAAGCTGACACGTACAGTATGTCTAAAAAGTATGTCCCCTGGTTTGGCTCTCCCACAGGAGGCGAATCGGTAACTTGGCTGAATCCCAGTTGCGGCACCCGGCCGCGAGTTACCTAAGTGTGGAACTACAAGTCGATTCTAGGGCTCTGATTGGTGACTTTGGTCGGGGGATGACGCTTATAGCATGACGTCACTCGCGTACTTGGCCGGACCAACGGCGCGGCGCAGGCGCGCCGAGCCAACCCAGAGGCTCTCAAACTCAATTGTACAGATCCTGCGCATTGAATGGCGAAACTTCGGCGAGTTCGCTTGAGTTTGGAAGCCCCTGCCAGAGAACTGGAGACGGCCGGATTATTTGCTGGACAGTGGGCAGCGCAGATGGCGATTGACGGTGCCAAAAAGATGATAGGGAAAAGGGGTTGAGACTTGAGCAGTGAATTATAAGCCTATTGCATAGCTGAGTGGTAAATTGTAAAATACTTAAGGTTTGAAGAGATGCAGTGTAGTTTAGCCGACTCAGGGGCATTCTGCCGAGTTATGTAAGGCGGAAGGGTCGCAACTCGCAAGTCGTTTGTTTACATGATTGCCTGATTAAAATGTAAAGCGTACCTAATGTTTAGTTGATAATACAGCGAGGTTGGGCATCTGCTCAATCCATTTCTTCTCTGCAATAGTGCATTCGCCACTGTAAATCATTGTAAGAGGCACTGGGCTGCGCCGCCTGTTAATTATTCCGAAACCACCAGTGAATTGTCACAGTCACTCACAACAATACGAATCGTTCAGTCGTGCGCTGGGGGTCCGCCAAGTTTGAGTGTGCTGCAGAATGCAGACTGGACCGCCGAGAATATAACACTTCCGTCTCCCTGGGCGAGCGGCGCATTGGAGCCGAAGGAAACTGCTTCAGTTTTTTTTTGTGGGGAAGATACCCATGTTTGAAAATTATGTTCTGGAATAATGCGATAAGGAAAAGGACGGTTTCTTGAATTGAGGGCTGTGGAGAAGAAGCAGATTTTCTCATTTGCTACCCGATACAACGCGAAAAGACGCAAATGTTGCACATTGGGCTTAATAAGTCTAATAAAAGATAAGGGACTTCGTGAATCATGCCTAACTGACCGCGACCCAGTTATTTGCCACTGCAGGTAGGTACTAGGTAGGTAGATACTCATTTGTAAACAGAGCGTTCCACTAACCTTCGCCAGAAATTCAATCAGCAGTTGCTTATCTTAAAACGTTTGAGTGCACCTAACAACCTTTAGGCCCGGGCAGCGCTTGTCGAACAGCTCTGCGGATCCGAAGGTTGGGACTTTAATTGTGAAAAACCGCCCGCCCGCCGCCAAACGCAAACACCGCAAAACGCACGCCCAAAACGCAAACGCAAACTTCGCAAAAAAAACAATCGCCCCCCGCCGAAAACCGCAGAAAAAAACGCACAAAATGCCGCAAAAAAACGCGCGTCCGTCGCAAAACGCAAACACCGCAAAAAAACGCAAACACCTCCGCCGCAAAAAAAACGCCCGCATCGCCCGCCACCAACCGCGAAACGCCGCAAAAAAACCGGCCGCACGCCGCGAACCGCAAAACGCCGCAAAAACGGCCGCCCGCCGCAAACCGCTAAACGCCGCAAAAAACGACCGCCCGCCGCCCGCCGCTAATCGCAAATAGCGGCCGGCCGCCGGCAACCGCAAAACGCCGTAAAAAACGGCCGCCCGCCGCAAACCACAAAACGCCGCAAAAAACGGCCGCCCGCCGCAAACCGCAAAACGCCGCAAAAAACGGCCGCCCGCCGCAAACCGCCGCTAAAACGGCCGCCCGCCGCCAAACGCAAACAGCAAAAACACCCGCATCGCCCGCCCGCCCGCCGCCAAACAAAAAAAAACGCAAACAACGCCGCAAAAAACGCCCGCAACGCACGCACGCCCGCCGCCAACCGTAAAACGCCGCAAAAAAACGGCCGCCCGCCGTCAAACGCAAACACCGAAAAAAACGCAAACACCGCCGCAAAAAACGCCCGCCGTAGGCAAAACACAAACACTGACAAATTAAGACAAATATGGCGCCCTGCGGCAAATGTGGTGCATTCATATCTGCCGTTTAAGCAGCCATCCCTTAATTACAGCGCATCCTAATCGTCCAATGTTCGACAAAGTTGCGCACATTTTGCGCTTTGCGGCAAAAATGGCGCTTTGAGACAAACGTGGCGCACTGCAACAAACATGGCGCATTCGTTCATGTCGCTTTACAGTTCATCCACCCACCAAATTCTAGCCCAATCGGACTTAAACTGAAAAAGTTATGTACATTTGAATATTTCACTATAAAATATCTCCGCAACGGAGGTGCCCAAATTTGCACGTGTGCCACGTGACCACCGGTGTTGCAAGCAGGACTTGTCCCCTCACTGATTGCACCATTTCAGTGTTCCTGGCTTGTGCTGTTTTCGTGCTATAAGGCCACAAATCGGCAAACACACGATAATCTGGGAGGTACGCGACTCAAACACGTGGCCACGTGGCACGTGCCGGACCTTTGATAGCTTCACAGATCACGCCACGTGATGACCCATCGACGTGGCCATCAGCATGTAAAAGATGACCCCGGCCGGTGTCACCGTCCCTGAACAGTGGACGGCTAAACTCGAAAAAGGGGAAAATTGAGGGAAATTTCACCTTTCGAATATATAATTTCCCCAGAATTATAATTTTTTCATTTTACAAAAAAATCTGAGATAGCAGTTTTTTAGCCCCCTTCATTATGTGCCTATACCCGTTTTCAGATCGACCCTATCATAAAAACTGACGGCCTGACGGCTATTTCCCCCATTCCTTGCATTTCACATTGTTGGTGTATTTAAGCACAAAAATTAACCCCGTGCCACGGCACGTGCAATAGCACGTGCGCCACGTGACCACTGGTGCGACCAGCTGGACTCATCTGCTCACCGGCTGCGCTGATTTGGTTTCACTAGGTGCAGTCGTTTCTGAGCCATAGGACCCCCATTTGGCCAATGTCGGATTTTCCCCGAGGTTACCCCATCAAACACGTTTGCACGTGGCACGTGCTTTTCAATCGCCCCATATCTGACCCATACCATGTGGTAGCCGACACCCCGGGGCACAACATATTGGAACATTTTCAAAATCTAACGTGGAATTTTTTGGCAAAATCGATTCGAAAATAATTTTTCGAAAATGCCATAGGCTCAACATGGGGTAACTGTCCGTCAAGATTACCCGAAATTGTACCCTATGATTTTTAAATAATTAACATCAAAAGGTGAGGTGCCAGGCCGAGATCCGATCCTAAAAATATCAGCAAATATAATTGACGAAATTTTTCGCAAATCGAATTTCCAATTTTCCCCCATGTTAACCCTATGGGAAAATGCACGTGCCGATTACCCCAAAACGGGTTAATTATATTTCAAGCGACCGATGCCAGCCGGTAGCTCCCCGATACGGGACCAAACGCTGAAAATGGCAAGAAATTCTACCGTGCCGTTTCGGCGGCGATCAAAATGTCCCAATTTCCGGCAGAAACGCAAATGTCCCCCTAGAGAGGTAGCTCAGGTTGGGATTTTCAATAGAAAATCACAATTCTAAAGAATAGTGATTGTCTAATTGAAAAGTCCCAACCTTCGGATAAAAATGACGTCCTCCCTTTCAATGGTTCGTTCGAAGACACAAAGCCAGAATCAGCCAAGCAATATCGGAATCCATTGCGCAGTGTGTCGACTGTCGGATGTGCCCATCCACATAGCATAGCACACACTGCTAAATGCAGGTACGCTCACCTACACATTAGGTATTCGAAGGACTTGATAGCTCATACACATGGAAGAAACGCATGAAATGTGATTAATAGCTGCAGCAGAAGTTTGGCGTCTGATGCCTCTTCGCCAAGTTAAGACCATGCCAATCTCGGCCAGTCTGCCGCCGCGCCGGCACTGGCCGTGGTGTGACGTCATCCGGCCGGCTCGGCGCTGGGTAGTTCCACACTTAGGTAACTCGCCACCCGGCCGCCAGGGTCGCTGCCGCGCGAGCGGCCTTGACCGCTCGCATGTCATTGGCAGTTCGGTCCCTCCCCATCTATACCGAGGTGGGGAGGGGAGAAGAGGGGAAGAGAGGGGAGGGAGCGGCATCCGCTCGGCACTGGGCGATACCTGGCTGACCCCGCGCTCCCTCGCTGACCTCCGTCCTGCCCTCAGGCGAAGACCGACTTCCTCGGCCCGTAGCGGCCGAGCGGAAAACCGAGCTCGCAGGGCGCGACTCCATTGGCCCAATCTTATAAATGGAATGCTGTCGTATTCACGGCATTTGATAATATTAATAGTGATACCAGCAGTGGATGTCGTAAAATACAGTCCAAAACAAACGAAAGCACACGATTGACGCATAATGCGCCCTCCCATTCAAATAAGCCCGCCCACTTCAATAGATGGTGTAGTTTCTTAGGGCGTAAAAGATGCAAAACACTACCAAACTTTTTTTAGCTCGGCCACTGTGACGTCAATATACAATTGACTGAAATGCATGAAAACCGTTTTGCATTTAATAGCTGTTTTCTGCACCCAAACTTTAGCCAGTGACGCCCTGTCCATTCTAAAGCGTTTATAAGATTGGTCCCAGCACCCGATTTTATATGAGGAAGTCGTTTAAAAAGCATCGTATCTCTAACCAATTTATTTATTATGGCCACTTTTACAGGACGTCTATAGAGCTTTGACTTTTACATTTCTTCCTCGTTCAGGAGCAACGTTTTAACCTTCACCAGACCTTCAGGTTTTCTGAATACCGAAGGGGCGTTGGGGGGTTGGAAGTGAGGGAACAACCCCCTTTGCCGATTCGCCCCTTAAAGGAAATAGTTCACATTTTAACATGGGTTTTTAACTGGAATAGCAGTTCCGTAGCTTGGGCTGAGACGAGCATAAATCAGGAGCTTTTACAGCCCAACGATCACCCTAGGCAAAGATATTCTATTTCTCGTCCCGAAAAAGGTGCCTTGCGTTGAGGTTGTGTGCCTTGCATATATTTGCATCCAGTATGAAACGAGCATGGGTCCCGAAAATTCTTCAGAAACGCTCCAGTAACAAAAGAAAATTATTCAGAAAATTCTTCAGAGGCGCTCCAGTAACAAAAGCATGAGCAGATCGCCCAAATGCCGGTGGCCGCGATAATTTCTCTAGCTTCTGAAGAATTTTCGGGACCCATGCTCTTTTCATACTGGATCGCGTGTGCCTTACAGAAACTGAAAAGTTCTTCCTATATCAAAAATAAAGAAAATAATATTTTGTTATGAAAAGGTTTTATTTTCTTTGCTGATCATTTTGAACATAAAAAATCATAAATCCATTGCAAAAAATATAATTTCGTGAAAGTGAACTATTTCCTTTAATGAGCTAGAGCCTCACGAAAGAAACGATCGTGCGCGTCGTTACGAAATGCAGCGATTGGTCTCCGATTTTAAGGACTAGGATCAGCCGATGACTTCTGAGGTTAGGTCAAGTGGCCCAAGGCACAGGTTCGGTTTTTGGTAAATAACTTCGTTAAACATGATCGCAGATCCGCGATTTTAGCAGCATCGTGTTTGTCTAGCTCAGGCGTGTCGAATGGTATACTTTTTCTTCGGGTGAGATCAAGTTAAGGTGTTAACCTCGGGTCAAGGTCAGGTCACAGCCCGTCAGGTCACGAAGCTGGTCAAAGCATAGAGATCTTATATACAATTTGATTTAGGATAGTTTAATTCAAGTCGGTATGAATCCGACTTGACAATTACTATAGTCTGTTTTTTTAGCAGCTGCCGGTCGTTTAAAGCGCCTGTCTGATAAGTGCGCGAGGAGCGAAAGCAAAAATGCTATGGAAATCCTGCAAATCCTGAAACTTTGCACATCCGTAACTTTTCTTCGACATGAACTAAAAAGAAGGAAAAGATGTCTTTTTCGAAGCTAAAATGTTCCCCAATCGATCGCCAGACCAAGAAGGTGATTTTCAATGTTTTTGAATTTTGTTCAAAAGAGAAAAGTAACATGGCCTTAACAGGAGAACCATGCGGTTCATATTGTTTGGTTCACCCAAATAAAGTGTATGAGAGAGTGAATCTGATGACTGGTGTTTCCGAGCGGACAGTTCGCAGCATCATGAAAGAAAAGGAAGTCGGCGAGTTCAAGTCTCCTATGAAGTCAGCCCCACGGACGGGAGTCGTTCAGAAAATCGACGATTTCGACGTGTGTGCCATAAAACGAGCCATACACAGCATGTACGAAAAGGGTGAGCGAGTTACCCTAAACTCGATCCTGATGAAGGTGACAAGTGAGCTGGACTTAACCTTCAGTCGCAGCTCCCTGCGCAAGATCCTCCTCCAGAACGGCTTCCGCTACAGGAAGGTAAACAACAGGAAGCTGCTGATGGAGCGTGTTATCCCCGCCACCAGAGCCACACACGCTCGTCTCTCGGCATGAACTGTATTCTCCCGACCCGGGGTCGGCCGACACACACCTCCAGGCAATCACGTGATTAGGGCGGAGCATCGACGGCACAGCCGCCGCGGCCCGCTCCCGCGCGCCGGTCCCCGTACCGTATTCGGCCGTCTACAACATCCCTCCCACCCGAATCAAAACATCCCGTTTTGACAACAGGCGGTTTACGCGGCCGTAGGTTGTAGCGCGACTGTGCCGAAGCATCGTCGTCCCCAGCCGCCGCGCCCGCCGGCGCCTCGCCGTCCCCAGCTGCGGTGCCCGTCGTCCCAGGCACGTCAGTCGCCGGGTCAGCAGCAGGCTCCACAGACGCAGCATCCATCGGTGCGCCGGAGCCAGCCGGCGTCGGCCCGACCTCCAGCGCGGCCCCGCCGGCAGCGACTCGGGCCGCCGACGCCGCCGACGGTGTCACCAGCGGTACAGCGGCAGCGGTGGGGTCCACCGTCACGGCTTCACCTGCGTCCAGCCCGTCTGCGCCGCCGTCCCGCCGCGTCCCGCCGGCCTGATCGGCGACCACCTGGTCCAGGTGGCGCTGTATCACCCGGCCGTCAGTCAGTCGCACCGTCAGCTTGGAGCCACTCCGACCGATGCAGCTCCCACGCAGCCACCGGGTGGAACGGTCGACGCCCGCCAGGCCCGCCACCTGCGAGACAAGAACATGCATTCCGGGCAGAACAATGCGCTCACACGCCTTCTCATCATATCTCTGCTTCATTCTGTGCTGCACTTCCACCATCCTTTCCTGCAAGTTGGGTAGGACGCAGTCAAGGCGAGTTCGGAGCTGACGACCCACCATCAGCTCCGCTGGCGTGTGTCTTGTGACGCTGTGGGGTGTAGTTCGGTAAGCGAATAAAAAGCGGACTACTTTTGACTGAAGACTGCCACCATGCTGTTTCCGTACCCCTTGTTTGACAGTTTGAACCGCTCGTTCAGCTAGCCCGTTGCTCTTGGGGGATAGTGGAGCAGTTAGCAGGTGTTTGATTCCATTTTTTGCACAAAAAGATTGAAACGTTGGTGACGTGAAGCACGCTGCGTTATCCGTGACAATCACTTTTGGCAGCCCCCAGTTCGAAAACGACTTACGAAGCTCCTCTATGGTAACTTCTGCAGTAGATCGAGTGGTTACGTGCACATCCAGCCATTTCGTACACGCATCTGCAATTACCAGCATCATCTGCCCCTGTACTGGCCCGCAGTAATCCACATGGATCCGTTCCCAGGGACGGCTGGGCCAGCTCCAAGGACTGAGGGGCGCGACTGGTGCCTGCCTGCGGTACGTCTGACATGTGGTACATTCACTGACCATCCGACAGATATCCACATCGATATTGGGCCACCACACGTACATTCTGGCAAAACTCTTTGTGTGACTTTCACCCAGATGCCCTTCATGCAACATTTGAAGTACACGGCTCCGCAGTTTGGCTGGCACCACTACCCGTGAGCCCCAGAGCAGGCAGCCCTCGTGGGTACTGAGCTCACCTTCTCTGCGTCGAAACTGTACCAGTTCCGGGTTCAAGAGTCCGCTGGTCGGCCATCCGTCTCGGGTGTACTGCAGGACGACGCTCAGCACCGGGTCCCGGGCGGTGAAGGTCCGAATGCAGCTCGCCGTCACTGGAGTCGAGTCCACGAACTCCATAAGATGCACCGTCTCAGCAGGCGTCGGCAGCTCGCAGGCATCTGATGGCAGAGGCAGCCGGCTCAGGCCATCACAATGGCCCTGTTTTGTCCCTGGAACATATTCCAACTTGTATTTGTATCCAGACAACAGAAGCGCCCAGCGGGTCACCCGGGGAGACGCCATGGGTGAGATTGGCTTATCTTCCCCCAACATTCCCAGCAGGGGCTTATGATCGGTCCGGATGCTGAACTGCCTGCCGGCCAAGTAATAGTGGAAGCGCCGGACTCCTGCTATGACCGCTAAGCCCTCGCGGTCCGTCTGTGAGTATCTCTGCTCAGTTTTTGACAAAGATCGGGAGTAAAATGCGACCGGACGCTCCCCCAGATGCCGATCGACAATGCTCAAGACGCATCCCAAGCCCCACGGGCTAGCATCACATGCCAAAATCACTGGCGCGGACTCATCGAAATGCGCCAGCGTGATGGGAGATTTTAACAAGTCTTTCCCAGCCTGAAATGCTTTCTGCTCTTCCGGGCCCCACTGCCATTTTTCCTCTTTCTTGAGCAATTTGTACAAGGGCGCAAGAATAGTAGCCAGATCCTTCAAAAACTTGGAGTAATAGTTAATCAGGCCAAGCCAGGCCTGCAACTCTTTGACGTTTTTAGGGGCGGGTGCATCCTCTACCGCACTGACCTTTTCCGCCGTTGGCTTTATCCCTTCTGACCCGATGTGATGTCCCAAATAGATCACCGACTTCATCCCGAACCGGCACTTGCGTCGCTGTAGCCTCAGGTTGGCCTCTGACAGGCGCCGGAGAACCTCCTCCAGCGCTGCGTTGTGTTCCTGTGGGTTCTTGCCAGAAACAACCACATCGTCAAGGAACACTCCCACTCCTGCTATCCCAGTCAACAGGGTGTCCATGTACCGCTGGAACACTGCGGGGGCTGACGCGTACCCATATCCCAGACGGGTCGGGACAAGTATCCCCTTGTGCGTGTTTATTGCCAAGTACTGACGACTTTTTGCACACAATGGCAGTTGATTGTACGCACTTTTAAGGTCAAGCTGACTGAAAACTGTAGCTCCCTGGAACTTTGTGAACAGTTCCTCAGCCTTAGGCAGCGGATATTGCTCCACCGGTGTAACCCGGTTTACGGTTAATCTGTAATCACCACAGATTCTGAGCTCACCTGAAGCCTTCGGCACTGCCACGATGGGAGCCGCCCAGCTGTTCCACTTCACAGGTACCAGAAGTCCAGCCTTCAGCTGCCGCTCCAACTCAGCATCCACCTGAGCCTTGTACGCCAGCGGCACCGTCCTGGGCTTGTAGAAGATCGGTGATGCAGACTCGTCCACTGGGATGCTGACCTCAGCATCTCGAGCACACCCCAAGTCGTCCTGGAAAAGCTCCGGAAACTTGTCCACCACCGCCTCGACATCAGTTTTACTGGACACCGTACAAATGCTCTGCCAATTTAGCCGAATCTGATGCAGCCAATTTCTTCCAAACAGCAATGGCCCCCTTCCTTCCAGGATCACCAGAGGTAGTTGGTACGTTGATCCTTGATAACCCACATCAAGTATCACCTCACCTCTTACCACCAGCTTTTCTCCAGAAAAAGTGCGCAGGAGAATGTCTGTGGGCCGTAACAACCGGTCACCAGTCGGCCAGAGTTCTTTGAACCTACCGTAGGAGCAGACAGACACCGACGCTCCAGTGTCCAGTTCCATCTGGACCTGCTTCCCATTCAGCGTCACGTCCAGCAGGATCGGAGGTCGACCTCTGCTCAGTCCAGCTGAGAAGGTGAACAGGTCTCCCACCACAGTGTCCTCCGGCCCGGGCTCACCATCTTCAACAGTCACCTCGTCAGATTGGTGAGGCACATCTCCGAGACTGTTCACGGTTCCTGCTCTATGAGCGGCACTTGTATGACCATATTTGGAACAACGAAAACAACGCTTGCGTTTGAAAAAACACTCAGACTCTGAATGTTTGCTACTCAAGCAGCGCCAGCACTTATTAGCCTCAGAATCAGAAAACTTGGGCTTACTTGAGTTTTCACGGCTCCCCCGTCCGTGTGGCGGCCGCGACTCCGATGTGTGGATGCGTTGCACCGCTGGCTCGGTCGGTGGCTGTCCAACCCGAGGTCCTCCTGCCAGCTCCTGCTGGTTCCGGCTGGCTGTCTCCAGCGCCACGGCCATTTCAGTCGCCTTCTGTAACGATAATTCAGGCTCCGACAGCAGACGGCTCTGAATCAAATCCGAATTGATTCCGCACACTAGCCGATCACGAATCATTTCTTCCAAAAACGAGCCAAACTGACAATCCCGTGACAGCTGTTTCAGTCGGGCTATATAGTCTTGCACCGGTTCATTTATACTACGGGAGCACGAGAAAAATCTGAACCGCGCCACAGTGACCGACGGTCGCGGATGGAAGTGCTCTCTCAATACATTCACGATGTGGTCATATGAAACCTCATCGGGTCTCACCGGGGACAAAAGTGAACGCAAGACGCCATAGGTTCGGGCTCCCACGTTGCTCAACAAAATAGCCCTTTTCTTTACATCCTCCTCTATCTCGTTTGCAACAAAAAATTGGACCAACCGTTCGATGTACTCCTCCCAGTTGTCTTCTGCTGCTTCAAAAACTTCCAACCGGCCGAGTGGCATCTTGCGGATCTCATCCTCGTCGCCAATGTTATCCCCGCCACCAGAGCCACACACGCTCGTCTCTCGGCATGAACTGTATTCTCCCGGCCGGCCGACCCGGGGTCGGCCGACACACACCTCCAGGCAATCACGTGATTAGGGCGGAGCATCGACGGCACAGCCGCCGCGGCCCGCTCCCGCGCGCCGGTCCCCCGTACCGTATTCGGCCGTCTACAACAGAGCGCCCGTACGTGCGGGCTGCAAGAGCCCGCTACCTCAGAGAAATGCGCAGGATCCGCAATACTGAGCCCGACCGAGCAGTCATCTATCTCGATGAAACGTGGTTCAGTCAGTTTGATTTTGATCAAAAAGGCTGGCTGGATGATCGCGAGTTTTGTGGCAGAAGAAGTGTTGTTGGCAAAGGCAAGCGTCTGATCATTGTCCATGCTGGATCCAGAGATGGATTTGTCGGTGATGCCTTGCTTACCACCTGGACCGACGGCAAGAGCACCGACTACCACGACTCGATGAATGCGCAACATTTCGAGGAATGGTTCTCCAGCCTACTCCAGAACATCCCGGCTAACAGCGTTATCGTCATGGACAACGCCAGCTACCACAGCCGGATTAAAAACAAGACCCCGACGACCAGTAACAAGAAAGGGGAGATCCAGGCATGGCTGGAAGAAAATGGCATTTCATATGCCGACGACATGCTCAAAGTGGAGCTTCTGGAGCTGGTTCACAAGCACGCTCCCCCAAAAACGTACTATGTGGATGAACTGGCAAAAGAAAAAGGACACACAGTGGTCAGGCTGGCACCCTACAGTTGCGACCTGAACCCGATCGAAATGATATGGGCTCAACTGAAAACGTATGTGAGACAACGCAACAGAAGCGGAAGCATGGGAGCCATCAAGCTGCTTGTGGAAGAGGCGGTGGCCCACATCCCACCCTCGGCATGGGCTAAGTGCTGCGATCACGTGGAAGTGCTCGAAGAGCGCTACTGGCAGCACGAGAACGTGGCCGAAGAGGTGGAGCGCGTCGTCGTTACCCTGGGAAGCAGTGATAGTGAAGACGAAGACACAGAAGACGAGTAGAAGACGAGAGGAGCTGTGCTGGGCTGACTCGCTATACGGTGATGACTGATGATGATCGCATGATTATGATTTGCGATTATGCACGAGGCAGGCGTGAACAGCTGGATGCAGACTGCACTGGGATGACCTTCAGAATATATGGTTTACTTTTTGCTCTTTCGTTTGACCTTTGATTTGACAAAATTTGACCTTTGATGACCTCTGGTGACCTGACCTTTGACCTGACCTAAAAATGACTGATGTGTTTTCTTCATTATTTCTTTTGCTCTTTCGAATAACGCTTACTGCGAGTCGCTACTTGGCCCAGGAGCTGATTTAGACGGGGGTGGGTTCAGACACCCCCGGCCCGGCGCGGAAGTCGCCGAGTACCGGCCCGGCGCTGTTTAAAATACAAACGACGCCCGGACATTTGAGCACTTTTGCATTTCATATAGGTATGATGCAATCTACATATAAAGAACAGTGATAAGGCGGTATACACAAGCTGGTTTCATTCCTAAATTATTCACTTTCTCAATCTCCTGCCTCCTGCTATCGCTGGCACCATGGCACGACTTTTGTACCATCTTCGCTGACACAAAGAGGCCACCTGGCCAGGGAACGTTGCCCTCCTCTCAACCCCTCTCTCCTCTTTTTATATAGTGTACAAACTGATAGCGCAAGAACGGTGATGACAATTCTCAAGAAGGGTTGTGAGGCGTAAAAGACAAATCCGCAGCTTATTCCACCAGCCTAAGTGAAAGTCAGCACAATTCTGAATGCTGGAGCCTGAGTGTGCAGAACATGGCAAGTTCAGTACGACAGCTGGATCGACACGGATCGATACTGGATTGATACGCTCCATTCGAGCCGCCATAAAAGGAGCCGATAGAAAGTGTCTCGTATTTCTGTTTTCGCAGTCTCAAAAGCACGCGCAGTTGCAATTTAGGCACTTAAAACGACCGGCAGCTGCTAAAAAAACAGACTATAGGTGGGTTTTGCAGCGCTATTAATTCGGCATGTAATTATAAATCATTGCTAATTTCGATCCGGATATCGTTATTCAATGCTGGCCTTTGCGTCCTCAGAAAAGTTGATAGTCATGAAGGCTTGCATTGACCCATACTTTCCATTTTTCAGCACCATTATTCGCCGTAGTTGACCAGGTATTTTTCTTCCGCTCTCCCCCTAATCATTTGGCTTAGACCCATGGCGTATCACCCGTGCATCGCAAGGCGCACCTACCACACACAAGTTCACGATCCCCACGAACCCACATCAGCGTCCGTTCGCTTGGTGTGTGACCCCTTGACCTTTGGCCGCGACAACTGCCAGCTTGCCGGAGCACCCCTCCCTGCACGCGCTGCCCCGCCCGCTCCCCTCCCTCCCCCCCCCCCCCCCCCCACCACGGGGTCGTGTCACGAAGGTTCGGGCTTACGCTACTACCGGCCGCTGCGCAGCTGTCACCTAGCGCTTGGGAATGTGTGGTCTGGTGCGGATTCGGCCAACTACCGGCTCGCGACACCAGCGCCACGTAGTGGCGACGGTACATTCTTTTTAGACATACTGTACACGGAGAAAAATAATTACTCCCCCCGGGAATCACGATCCCCTATTTGGGAATCAACTGACACCGATGGTGTAATCCGATTCTGAAAAACAGTGTCCATACACCGTTTTTTGAGTGTAAATTGATCTCGGTCAGAATCACATACCCAAGGGTCATTTGACTCCCAAAATTTTGACTCCCATTTTAGGTGTCGTGTCAAAAGATGCTGCACGGTGTCAGCGTAAAATAACACATCTAAGCGTTTTTGACGCTATCATGAGGAGTTTTTATATCCTATAGGTGTCATTTCACACAGTTGAGCGTTTTCGCAAACCGTGACTCCTTTATTAGGTGTAATTTGATCCTCAGTGGTGTCATAATATTCCGTTCAAATGACTTATTGAGTGTAATTTGACCCTCGGTAGTTTCAAAATATTCCGGTGTCATTTGAGCCCCATTGGGTTCAAATGACACCGGAATATTATGGCACCACTGAGGGTCAAATTAACCTAATAAGCGAGTCACGGATTACGAAAACGCTCAACTGAGTGAAATGACACCCATAGGGTTCAAAAACTCCACATGATAGTATCAAAAAACACTAAATTATTACAGAAATTGTTTTGACGTCACTGGTGGTATACCACCATCTCTTGACTCTGCCAACACTGCAGAGTCAAGAGATTTTCGGTGAATGAGACTCCGAATCCAGCTCCGGCTTCCAATATCGACTCCGACTCCGACTACGGCCAGAACTGTCGTTTCCAACCGACTCCGACTACGGCCAGAATTGTCGACTCTAACGGACTCCGACTCTGACTCCGTAACCCTGGTGTAGGTTCAGTGATTTGAATCAATGCCCCGAGTGACGTCATGTGTGAGCTAGCCATGGCTGGTCCGCTACGAAGATGAAATAGGCAATAGCCCAATTAGCAGGCTGCACTGTCAATTTAGGGACGAAGATTTGCGGAAAAAACGCGAGACGAAGAAATGCGGAGACGAAGAAATGTGCGGACGAAGAAATGCGAGACGAAAAAATACGGAGACGAAGAAATGCGAGACGAAGACATGCAAGACAAAGACATGCAAGACGAAGACATGCGAGACGAAGAAATGCGAGACGAAGAAATGCGAGACGAAGAAATGCGAGACGAAGAAATGCGAGACGAAGAAATGCGAAACGAAGAAATGCGAGACGAAGAAATGCGAGACAAAGAAATGCGCGGACGAAGAAATGCGGAGACGAAGAAATGCTCGGACGAAGAAATGCGAGACGAAGAAATGCGAGACGAAGAAATGCGAGACGAAGAAATGCAAGACGAAGAAAGGCGGAGACGAAGAAATGCGCGGACGAAGAAATGAGCGGACGAAGTTTTGCGGACGAAGAATTGCGCGACGAAGAAATGCCATGCAAAGATTTGTCCGGATACGCTGCGGTATCAATTGATTTTCGGTGACCCAGACTCCGACTCCAGCTCCGGCTTCCAAAGTCGCCGTCGACTCCGACTCTGACTCCGGCCACAACTGTCAATTCCACCCGACTCTGACTCTGACTCTGTAACCCTGGTGCGAACCACAGCTCAGGTCCAGTGGTTTGAGTCAATGCCCGGCCAATCAGCAAGCTGCATTGTCGTGTGACGTCATTTGTGTTCTAGCCATGCCGGTCCGCCACGAAGATGAAATAAGCTCGACCTTGCAGGAAAACCGTTAGGAAAGCCGTTGACTTCAGTTACCGGAAGTGTGCCCACGTGGGTGCGTGTGGTGTGAGCGGGGAGAGGAACTTATTTGAATTAACGCGCTTTTAATGTCGCCAAACGTTGTTTTAAGTGTAGATTTACTTCAAGTAATAGTGCTTTAACGATAAACTTCAGATATTATTTGTAGTTTGCTCAACATGCGTATTTAAACAACAAGGCGCCCTGCACTCGGCGAAATTTTGAAGTAGGACAAGATAGCAACGCACCATGGAGACGGAGGTAAGTTTTTATGTCATTAAGCTGCAGAATAACTCTACCTAAGTAAGTAGCAATAATCACCGGTTGATGGAACATTGTTGAAATGTGAGTAATTCCTTACGGTGAATGGAGTCACGGACCCATGAGCCTTAACGATAAGTTTTCATTAGACTTCGCCATACCTATATTTCGTGCCCAAATGTTTTGGAATTTATTGTTGCATATAAAATAAAGAATGACATGCCCTATGGTTAATTTGCGTCACGTGGTTAACAACTGCAATTATGACTCTGCTGGAGAGTGTATTTTGATCCCATAAGGTGTATGATTCCGAGAATCATTTGACAATATCTGGTATAAGGACTGATTGAGAAGAAGACGTCATCGTCAATAGATAAAATTGTAGCTGCAAGGGTGAAGACACATGTAAGCTACATTAAAAGTCTCGTTGCAGTCTGGCTAATCGTTCCTATAAGCTTCAGAAGCAGAACATACCCATGGGTATGTTGGTTAGTTGTACCATACTATTGGTCTCAAGATAAGGGCCCAGGCGACCTGTTTTTCTGATGCGATGAATATACCCTTTATACCCTCGCCGCAGCTCGGTTCGAGTGCATCCCTCACCCCTGCACACAACCCAGTCCCCGAACTCGAATATTACCGGTATTTCTTATATAGGAGACCAATAGTACTGGTATGATATTAGCTGATGTATGACGCTAACAGGAACAGGCTCTGAGCCGGTATAGAAAAGCCATCCCTAGAGTCATTTGACACCGTTGAGGTGACACCTACGAGGGATGTTTTTTGAAGCGTACCAAAAACGCGCAGTTTCCAGGAGTCCGATTACACCCGGAATCAGACACCCCCGAGGTAATCTGACTCTGGTTGGGAGTGTATTTTATACCACATGTCGTCAAATGATTCCCGGAATCATACACCGTGTGGGATCAAAATACACCCTCAAAATCCGATTACTCCCTGAAGTGACACCTAAAAGGGGTGTTTTTTGAAGCGTACCAAAAACGCGCAGTTTCCAGGAGTCCGATTACACCCGGAATCAGACACCCCCGAGGTAATCTGACTCTGGTTGGGAGTGTATTTTATACCACATGTCGTCAAATGATTCCCGGAATCATACACCGTGTGGGATCAAAATACACCCTCAAAATCCGATTACTCCCTGAAGTGACACCTAAAAGGGGTGTTTTTTGAAGCGTACCAAAAACGCGCAGTTTCCAGGAGTCAGATTACACCCGGAATCAGACACTTCCTAGAGTATTATGACTCTGATTTGGGGTGTATTTTTATTCCATAAGGCGTATGATTCCGGGAATCATTTGACGCCGTACGGTATAAAAATACACCCTCAACCAGTGTCATAATACCCTAGAAAGTGTCTGATTCCGGGTGTAATCGGACTCCAGAAAACTGCGCGTTTTTGGTACGCTTCAAAAAACACCCCTTTTAGGTGTCATTATTTTTTTCAGTGTAGGCTAGAGGGCTACGCCCTAAGAGTAGGATAGCTCTGCTGAAGTCACCCGATCGGGGGGACTAGCAGAAGACCCCCGGCAGCCACTGAGGCCGGACGTGTACCTGCATCGGTCTCGACCGACACTGTAGCCGACCATCTCGCTCTGTGTTGTGCTCGTGAGACAATACACCTGGACCGGCAGATCATCTCTTCTGCCAAGGGCTGACAACAACACGACGCGCCCCGCCCTGGGCACGAGAAGCCGCCGTGTTACATAACAGGTCCCGATTTTCCCGACTTTTGGGTCATTGACCTGACCTGGAAGGTCAACCAATGACCTAGGACCTTAAAATTGGGTATTTTCGGCTTCCTCTCGTCACGGGCAACACGCTCGTTTTTTCCGCGAAGATCGCTCGATCAGGGGCGAAACGGCAAGCCCTCCCCCTTATACGTTCGCGGCTGGAAAAACACCACTACGGGCGAGGGTTAATATTCAGCAGTTAAACAAAAACAGCTTCCCAAAGCTAAATATGACTTTTTCCAAATCGAAAACAAACTAGTAAAGGCCGCCGTCCACTGGAGTACGCGCTGAATTTAACATTGAAGTCTATGGGCTGCGCGCCGAATGCTGTTCAGCGCCGCAGTGGCGCAGCCAGGATTTCATTTCGGGGGGGTCATCGCCTCCAAAGCGGGCCCCCTGGTGTGCGGGCCCCCCACCCATTTTTCAGAATCTCTCCATATTTCATACACATTCTGCTGAGCGGGCCCCCTTTACCTGCGCGATAACCCTGAGCGAGTTTGAATCAGAACATTTGGATAGAACAATAGCTCGGTAATCACTCGGTGTTCAATTTTTACGCAAATTGACCACGACAGAAATATGTTACTATGACGTAAGAATTCGTATCTTTCGAGGCCGAAATGTGCCCCTTCCGCAATATGCATAGCATATATGCAATCGGAACTGTTGCCTGCTTCTGTCGGACAATATTCAACTAGTCCCATGTGCCTGTTCTAAGTCATCTATTGGCTGCTGTAGTAGATTGTGCCTTTATTCTTCTTCATTACGTGAATTCGCTCACAAGAACTTTTAACCCTCGCGGCACAGGGGGAAGGGTTTGATGCAACCCCCCTTAAGTTTTTTTTCGCAAATAACTCGCGTAAAAAGCGACTGATCGCGACGTAACTTTCAGTGCCCTCGCGTTGATCAATTTTACACCTACCCTAGAAATTTCATGACCCTGACCCAAATGACCTCAAGGTCAACTCAAGGTCAAATTCCGACCTAAGGGTCGGAAAGTAGGCCAAAGTTGGCCTACTTTCCGAGACCATGTTTGGCCAGAATCGTGGTTCGGCGTATGCCGGCTCGCATTAGCGGCGCGTTTGCAGTCCTTTCGTGGTTTCAAGCGTTCAAACATGTGATTTGATATGTTGCTCCCATGCATAAGGGTGGATGTCAATGTCACCTGAAGCCTGAAGGTCAGGTCAGGTCATTGACCTAGGAGGACCTCAGTACACTACGGCCTTTTCAAGCTATGCATGTTTCTAGGCTAGTTTTTGTTTAGCTGAATTCGAATTTAGCAACTATTTGAAAATTTAAGTAGTTTTGGTGCCTTCGTAGCATGTGACGAAGCTGTCAGAGGCGGTTGACACGTATGTTCTACGAATACCCGTCACGATCCCTACTGGTTGACCTGACCTGAACTGACCTGACCCGACCTAGCCTAAATGCATAAAGACATCATCTGTGATCAAAACTAACATAATGTTCGTGATCAGCACCCCAAAAAGCCCTATAGCAGCCACAATTTACGACGTTCTAACAGGTCCCGATTTTCCCGACTTTTGGGTCATTGACCTGACCTGGAAGGTCAACCAATGACCTAACCTAGGACCTTTAAATTGGGGATCATCGGCTTCCTCTCGTCACGGGCAACACGCTCGTGTTTTCCGCGAAGCTCTACATCTCGATCATGGGCCATACGCGAGGGGGGTCGTAATTCTGCCGTCGAAGGACGCAAAATGGTCTGTGCCGGCGAGGGTTAACGCGCTCACATGAGACATGTATTGCCTTGGGCCGGGTTTGTTGTGGTGTGATGATGTGGTGACGTAGATTATGTATGTTACCGTGGTCCCGGCATGGTGTTACTTAGCGCGGGGTAGGTATAGGCTAGAGTGACCGTTGCACCCAGTGCGCTGAAGTTTGCGCAACCGATGGAACAAGGATGGGCAACGTGCCTGTGAGGGGTCTCAGCTCAATCGGGCCGGTGGTGAGGACATGGCGCGTGCTCAAAAAGTGTACATTTGCGTCATAGACTTTACATGTATAAATCGGCTTGCAAAATTGGGCGAAAATAGCTAAATTTGCCCGACACGGGTCCGGTACCCGTGCGGTATCTCGGTAACCGTGGGTCCGATCAGCACGGGGAGCACAGTATCGTAAATGATAATCGAACGGGCTATCGAATGGTGTGCGGTGCAGGAATGGCACGTGCCACGTGCACCTGATAACGCACTTATGCTTGAAAAATTGACTTTTGGACGGATTTTGGACTTAATGCTATTTTCGGGTGACTGTCAGACGGAGCGGGTTCGAACAATGCCTGTTGTCAAGAGAAACGTACCGCCTCTCATGGAAAAATTGTGAAAAGCTAATTGATCAAAAACAAGGTGGAACAAATCGCTGAAGAAAATGACATTTTTTCATGACTTACCTACTTAATTACACGGGTTTTGCTGCATAAACTGGTACGTTTGACAATTGAAAATGGCATAGTTGAAAAGAGCATTCAATTTTGTCCAATATCCATTCATCGCTTTTGCATGAAGAGCAACAATATTCTTAAAAATATAAACGTTTCAAACCTGTACATAGTAATTCATTGATGGCCTCAATTTTTCAATAGGTAGCCTACGTCAACCTATGTTATAAAATATACTTCGCATGTTCTATATTAGAACGCATGGTTATCAGACACGAGCACCTCGATGCGATGGATATTTTTTCCCAAACCAAAATACTTACCCGTCAAAAGGCAATCGACCGAAATGGATACATAACCCATGGACACAAGACCAACCAAACGCCCACCGATCGAAAATACCCATTATTCGCGTTGCAGAGCAAGCGGGTCACCCTAGGGGGCCCCATTCATCTGAGGGTCCGGGCCCTATCCACATGGGGGCCGAGCCCTATCCACACGGGGGCCCGGGCCACGTCCACCTGGTCTCCGGGCCCCATCCACCCGGGGCTCCGGGGCCCGAGCCCCATCCACCCGGGGGCCCGGGCCCCATCCACCCGGGGGTCTGGGCCCCGTCCACCAGGGGGCCCAGCCCCATCCACCCAGGGGGCCAGGGCCCGTTCTCCCAAGGGTCCGGGCCCCATCCATCCGGGGATCCGGGCCCCAGCCACCCAGGGGGCCCGGGCCCGTTCTCCTGGGGGCCCGGACCCGTTCTCCCGGGGGCCCGGGCCCATCCATTGGGGGTCCCGGGCCCCATCCACCGGGGGTCCCGGGCCCCATCCACCAGGGGCCCCGGACCCGTTCTCCCGGGGGCCCGGGCCCCATCCACCCGGGGCCCGGGCCCGTTCTCCTGGGGGCCCGGGTCCGTTCTCATCCGGGGGCCCGGACCCGTTCTCCCGGGGGTTCGGGCCCCGTCCACGGGGGCCCGGGTCCCATCCACCCAGGGGGCCCGGGCCCGTTCTCCCGGGGGCCCGGGCCCCATCCACCTGGAGCCCCAGGCCGACCCCTCACCCGTGGTGTCCCAGTAGGCATTTCTCGAAGCGGGCTCGTCCAATTAGATTAGGACCTCTCTCTCCTCTCTCTCTCTCTCTCTCTCTCTCTCTCTCTCTCTCTCTCTCTCTCTCTCTCTCTCTCTCTCTCTCTCTTTCTTTCTTTCTCTCTCGAGCGGGCCCCCGACAGAAATTTCGGGGGGGTCAGCTGACCCTCTGACCCCCCCCTGGCTGCGCCACTGCAGCGCCGAATGCGTGTGAATCGCAGTCAGCTGATTATTCGGCGGCTGTTGGGCGCCGAATCACGCGCTGACAACTTAAGACTGCTTTACGCCTCCTAATGACTTGAAATACTTCTTTTTTTCAGCGCGCTGTAGGCACTTGGGATTACGCGCAAAATGCGCGCATAAACAGTGGACGGCGGCCTTAAGAGTGCAGCTAAATGAAGGTTTGCATTTGATACCTGTAGATCCGCATGCTTAGGGCGTAGTTGTGGGTCTGATCTTCATAGTGGTGGCGCTCAGACATTCGTATCCCTTCCATTCATCCCAATAGACGGTTGTGACGTCTGACACTCCGGGTTTGTACCGTCCGTTGAGGTTGGAGTTGGCGCAGCCGAAATACCACCAGGCACCCTCCCGGTCAGATGAACAGCTACCCGACCAAATGTCATTGTCTCTGTCAATAGTGGAGAACTTCATTCCTCTGTGGTAGTGGAGACTGTCCCCGGCGGTCCCGAAGTAGTCGCCAAAGTCAATTCTGTAGCCGCCATCCTCGGATTCGATGGTGAACTTCTGGTAGGTGGCGTACCTCGTCTGTCCTTCAAAATCCCAGAGGTCGATCCTTAATTCGTACACTCTGTCTAGTTGGGAGGTCAGCTGCCAGAGGTGATGAAGTCCCCACCAGAACTCTCCATCGAAACTTCCCAGGCCCCACTTGTAGGCCTCCCAGTCCTTGTAGAAGTCCTGTCTGGGTGAAATATCAGCTCTTCTTTGGAAGACGGTCCATCCCTCGCCATCGTCCATGTCACAGTAGGCCGAGGTCGGAGTGAGACGATCAGGGTAAATTGTGTACACTCCACTAGCAAAGTAGTAGGGCAGATCACTGCAGTCACGTACAGTAGAATCTTGCTGTGACGTACCGTTGGTGTCAGAGATCAGCCCAGAGGCTGACCCAGAGCTGTACATTACCAGCCAGAGTGAGCAGACCATCACTCGGAGCAGCGCCGCCAGCTCCATGGTGATGCTGGCGAATGTCCTTGGTGGTCTAAGAAGAGGACTCGTCTCCACTGAAGGTGTATGTTCAATCCGGCCCGTTTTATACCACCTAACAGGTGTCTGGTTCACATACACTACCGTCATACCGAGCACGATAGCAGCTGTTGCAACATTATCTGTCGGCAATGAAGTGCGCAGAAGAGCAGAACTGGGAAATGGAACAGATGTGAAGCTTCGGCGGTGCCGATGAACCCAAAATTCGTGGAAGGAAGGCGCTAGTTATCTTGTTGCAGCGGGAGTGGCTTGCGAAGTTGGCATCTGTAATGTCGTACTTTTGATATCCTCAATGACGCTGTGACTGTAGACAGATGTTGATGTATGGTGACAATTTATAAAAAATATCTGTCTCTGTCTCTGTTTCTGTTCTCTCTCTCTCTCTCTCTCTCTCTCTCTCTCTCTCTCTCTCTCTCTCTCTCTCTCTCTCTCTCTCTCTCTCTCTCTCTCTCTCTCTGTGTCTCTCCCTCTTTCTCTCCCTCTTTCTTTTTTCTCTTTCTCTTTCCAACTCTCTCCCCACTCTCTCTCTCTCTCTCTCTCTCTCTTCCTCGCTCACTTATCGTCCATCTCTTTCTCTTGCTCACACTACTATCCATCCAGCGGAGTTGGTAAGAGATGTTTACTATGGTCGGTTGCTAGGTCATTTCCTTGCGATTGGTGGCGGCTCGGCTGTGGTCATGTATAACGCGACACAGACCCATGTAAGTAGGTACGAGTAGAATAACTGAGGATGAATTTGGACTGGCCCGCCGCTCCTGTCGCTCCGTGGGGGGGGGGGGGATAGACGGGATGGGGGCTACTGGTCGTTAGTTTGTCGGCGTATCCATCCGACCCCCGGTATGCCCAAGGCGCTAGATACCGGTAGGTCGACTTTATGTGACGGCGTGGGTGGCATGGGTCTACCGGTTCCGAGCTTTTTAAGTTGGATTTCCTTTTGGATACCCCTGTAGTGCATACACTGAAAAAAATAATGACACCTAAAAGGGGTGTTTTTTGAAGCGTACCAAAAACGCGCAGTTTTCTGGAGTCCGATTACACCTGGAATCAGACACTTTCTAGGGTATCATGACACTGGTTGAGGGTGTATTTTTATACCGTGCGGCGTCAAATGATTCCCGGAATCATACGCCTTATGGAATAAAAATACACCTCAAATCAGAGTCATAATACTCTAGAAAGTGTCTGATTCCGGGTGTAATCTGACTCCTGGAAACTGCGCGTTTTTGGTACGCTTCAAAAAACACCCCTTTTAGGTGTCACTTCAGGGAGTAATCGGATTTTGAGGGTGTATTTTGATCCCAAACGGTGTATGATTCCGGGAATCATTTGACGACATGTGGTATAAAATACACTCCCAACCAGTCAGATTACCTCGGGGGGTGTCTGATTCCGGGTGTAATCGGACTCCTGGAAACTGCGCGTTTTTGGTACGCTTCAAAAAACACCCCTCGTAGGTGTCACCTCAACGGTGTCAAATGACTCTTGGGATGGTTTTTCTATACCGATACAGAGCCTGTTCCTGTTAGCGTCATACATCAGCTCAGAAAAACGGGTCGCCTGGGCCCTTATCTTGAGACCAATAGTATGGTACAACTAACCAGCATACCCATGGGTATGTTCTGCTTCTGAAGCTTATAGGAACGACTAGGGTGACCCGCGTGCTCCGCAACGCGAACAGGGGTATTTTCGATCGGTGGGTGTTTGGTTGTTCTTGTGTCGGTTGGGTTATCTATCCATTTCGGCCGATTGCTTTTTGACGGCTAAACGTTTTGGTTTGTGGAAAGAATATCCACCGCATCGAGGTGCCCGTGTCTGATAAGCATGCTTTCCACTTCAGATTCTGTCAAATGTGTTTTATAATTGAGGTGCGTAGTTTTACGACAAATGAAAGGCGTAGATAATTTTCGCTAAAAATCGTTTTGCAGAAGTTTGAAACATTTATATTTTTAAGAATACTGTTGCTTGTCATGCAAACGTGATGATTGTATCTTGGAGAGAATTGAATGCTCTTTCTAATGATAGCATTTTCAATTGTCAAACGTATTAGGTTAAGCAGCATACCCCGTGTAATTATTTAGTGGCACATTTTGGACAAATACCATTTAATTCAGCGATTTTTTCCACATTGTTTTTGATCAATTAGCTTTTCACAATTTTTCCATGAGAGACGGTACATTTTTATTGCTAATAGGCGCTGTTTCAACTCATTTCGTCTGACGATCACCTGAAATTAATATAAATTCCAAAATCCGTCCAAAACGTCCATTTTTCAAAAGAAAGTGTCCTCCCCGGTGCACGTGGCGCGTGCCAACCCCTGCACCGCACACCATTCGATAGCCCGTTCGATTCTCTACACGATGCTGTTTTCCCCGTACCGGTCGGGCCCACGGTTACCGAGATATCGCACCGGGACCGGACCCGTGTCGGGCAAATTTGGCTGTTTTCGCCCGTTTTTGCCAGCCGATTAATACATGTAAAGTCTATGACGCGAATTTGCACTTTTTGGGCACGCGCCACGCGCTCGCTATCGATCCGATCGAGCTGAGACCCATCAAAGGCACGTTGTCCATCCTTGTTCTATGAGTTGCGCAAACTTCAGCGCGGTAGGTGCAACGGTGTGACCTGTAACCCGCGCTACGTAGCACCATGTCGCGACCTTCGTAATAGACAGAAACTACGTCACCTCAAATAGTAATATAGACTAGGGTTACCCGCGTGCTCCGCAACGCGAAGGGGGGATTTTTTTGACCCGTGGGTATTGGGTTGGTCTGTGTCGATTTGGTTGGTAGATATCCATTTCGTTCGATTGCTTTTTGACGGCCAAGCATTTTGTAAGAAAACAAAAAGATACCTACATCGCATCGAGGTGCCCGTGTCGTATTATCATGCGTTCTACTTTAGAATGATTCGAAAACTGGCGTGAAGTCTTTTGAGGGCCATCGATGAATTTCGCTAAAAATGACAATGTAATGGTTTGGAACATTCACATTTTTAGGGATAATGTTGCTAATCATGCAAAAATGAAGAGTGAATATTGGACAGAATTGAATGCTCTATCCAATGGTACCATATTCAATTGCCAAAGGTATCAGGTTATGCAGCAGACCCCGTGTGATTAATAAAGTGGCACAAAATTGACAAACGCCATTTTCTCCCGTGATTTGCACCACCTTGATTTGGATCAATCAGCTTTTCACAATTTTTTATATGAGAGGCGGTACCTTTCTCTTGCAAATAGGCGTTGATTCAAATCGCTCCATTTAACGGTCACCTAAAAATAAAATTAATTCCAAAATCCCTCAAAAACCGCAATTTTCAAATAAAAGTGCCCTCTCCGGTGCACGTGGCGCGTGCTATCCTCTGCATTGCACACCATTCAATAGCCCGTTCAATTCTGTACACGATGCTGTTTTCCCCGTGCCGGTCGGACCCCTGGTCACCAAGATATTGCACGGGAACTGGACCCGTGTCGGCCAAAATTAGCCGTTTTCGCCCGATTTCGCACGCCGATTTATACATGTAAAGTCTATGACGCGAATTTGCACTTTTTGAGCACGCGCCACGCGCTCCCTATCAATCCTATCGAGCTGAGACCCCTCAAAGGCACGTCGCGCATCCTTGATCTATAAGTTGTGCAAATTTCACCGGGCTAGGTGCAACGGTCTGGCCTGTAGTCCACGCAAAGCACCACCAAGTCGGGACCTCGGTAACGGACAGACGCACCCTCCTCAAATAGTAATATAGATTAGCCAGACTGCAACGAGACATTAAATGTAGCTTACATGTGTCTTCACCCTTGCAGCTACAATTTTATCTATTGACGATGACGTCTTCTTTTCAATCAGTCTTTATACCAGATATTGTCAAATGATTCTCGGAATCATACACCTTGTGGGATTAAAATACACTGTCCAACAGAGTCATAATTGCAGTTGTTAACCACGTGACGCAAATTAACAATACATGCATGCCATTCTTTATTTCATATGCAACAATAAATTCCAAAACATTTGGGCACGAAATGTATGGCAAAATCTAATGAAAACTTATCGTAAGGCTCATGGGTCCGTGACTTCATTCACCGTAAGGAATTACTCACATTTCAACAATGTTCCATCAACCGGTGATTATTGCTACTTAGGTAGAGTTATTCTGCAGCTTAATGACATAAAAACTTACCTCCGTCTCCATGGTGCGTTGCTATCTTGTCCTACTTCAAAATTTCGCCGAGTGCAGCGCCTCGTTATTTAAATACGCATGTTGAGCAAACTACAAATAAAATCTGAAGTTTATCGTTAAAGCACTATCACTTGAAGTAAATCTACAATTTAAACAACGTTTGGCGACATTACAAGCGCGTTAATTCAAATAAGTTCCTCTCCCCGCTCACACCTCACGCACCCACGTGGGCACACTTCCGGCAACTGAAGTCAACGGCTTTCCTAACGGTTTTCCTGCAAGGTCGAGCTATTTCATCTTCGTGGCGGACCGGCATGGCTAGAACACAAATGACGTCACACGACAATGCAGCTTGCTGATTGGCCGGGCATTGACTCAAACCACTGGACCTGACGTCCGCGCATTTCTTCGTCTCCGCCTTTCTTCGTCTTGCATTTCTTCGTCTCGCATTTCTTCGTCTTGCATTTCTTCGTCTCGCATTTCTTCGTCTCGCATTTCTTCGTCTCGCATTTCTTCGTCTCGCATTTCTTCGTCTCCGCATTTGTTCGTCTCCGCATTTCTTCGTCCGCGCATTTCTTTGTCTCGCATTTCTTCGTCTCGCACTTCTTTGTCTCGCATTTCTTCGTCTCGCATTTCTTCGTCTCGCATTTCTTCGTCTCGCATTTTTTCACCTCGCATGTCTTCGTCTTGCATGTCTTCGTCTTGCATGTCTTCGTCTCGCATTTCTTCGTCTCGCATTTCTTCGTCTCCGTATTTTTCGTCTCGCATTTCTTCGTCCGCACATTTCTTCGTCCCCGCATTTCTTCGTCTCGCATTTTTCCGCAACTCTTCGTCCGCAAATTGACAGTGCAGCCTACTGATTGGGCTATTGCCTATTTCATCTTCGTAGCGGACCAGCCATGGCTAGCTCACACATGACGTCACTCCGGGCATTGATTCAAATCACTGAACCTACACCAGGGGCAGGGTTACGGAATCAGAGTCGGAGTCCGTTGGAGTCGACAGTTCTGGCCGTAGTCGGAGTCGGTTGGACCACCAGTGACGTCAAAACAATTTCTGTAATATTAGTGTTTTTTGATACTATCATGTGGAGTTTTTGAACCCTATGGGTGTCATTTCACTCAGTTGAGCGTTTTCGTAATCCGTAACTCGCTTATTAGGTGTAATTTGACCCTCAGTGGTGCCATAATATTCCGGTGTCATTTGAACCCAATGGGGCTCAAATGACACCGGAATATTATGACACTACCGAGGGTCAAATTACACTCAATAAGTCATTTGAACGGAATATTATGACACCACTGAGGATCAAATTACACCTAATAAGGGAGTCACGGATTGCGAAAACGCTCAACTGTGTAAAATGACACCAATAGGATATAAAAACTCCTCATGATAGCGTCAAAAACGCTTAGATGTGTTATTTTACACTGACACCGTGCAGGATCTTTTGACACGACACCTAAAATGGGAGTCAAAATTTTGGGAGTCAAATGACCCTTGGGTATGTGATTCTGACCGAGATCAATTTACACTAAAAAACGGTGTATGGACACTGTTTTTCAGAATCGGATTACACCATGGGTGTCAGTTGATTCCCAAATAGGGGATCGTGATTCCCGGGGGGAGTAATTATTTTTCTCCGTGTACTGTTATCGATGGCACGGTTCCTCAGGGTAGGCACTGCTTCCCGCTGCTGATCCAAAGACGAGAATGGCTCTATTTTGTGGCACTCGAACCCTCTAGCGGCGATAGAGTCAAAGGGTGCCGACGAATTGAACAAAAGGCTACTGCCGACAAAGTACACTATGATTGGTCAGAACACGAACACCTAGCGCAATTATAGAGGCGGGCATGATTGAAATTGTAAATATCCTCTTGTCTATGAGATTGGTTGGCGCTGGATGGTGTGGAAGAGATGGTACCATTGATGAAAAAGCATTTAACAGACGTTTTTTTACCGCTCCAGTTGGACCACTCCGATTAAGTACCCTTATGTATGTCTGTCTATACGTGCGCACAGTGTCGGTGGCGCTTGTGATGGGTGCTGAGGGCCGAGTGGCCGCGTCGGTGCTGTGAGCTAGTGCGCGACCGCTGCCAAAATGCCGCACGGCGACGAACAAGGCTCGACGGATGAGGTGAAGGTGTTTAAACATGAGGAGGATGATGAGGATAATTTGGGAGCGGAGGACCTCAACGTGGAGGATGGGCTGACAGAGGACAAGAGCAGCCTCATCACCGAATCGGAGACGGTGAGTCATGACTTCTAATACTCACGCAAGGCGAAGTACGCTTTCCCTGGTGACTCCGAAGTTTATTGAGACAGGTGGTGCTATGTGGAGATTCGCCTTTATTTTATGGATGGAATGCTCGTGAGAGGCCGCGAGATATCAGAGGCAATCCTCCTATGTCTAATCTCGCATTGCGAATGAGACTTCTGGAACATATTTATAGAAATTCCTAGGAAAATCCACTTAAAATATATTCACAAAAAACATAGGAACATACATTCAGCCTAGTTATGCCCACAATACATCCAACACACAAGAAGACATAAACCTTCCAATAAAACACGTATCCAAAGGTTGGGACTTTTCGATTAAGAACAATCACTATTCTTTAGAATTGTGATTTTCTATTGAAAATCCCATTCTAAGCTACCTCTCTAGGGGGAGTTTTGCGCTTCGGCCGCGATTAATATTTACAGTGAATTGCTGAAAACGGATCGGAAGAATCAATCAATTCAATTTCACAAAAGCATCACAAACGAAGGAAATGAACATGTGTCCCAAAGCGGAAAGTGGGCAGCTGTTGTTACAGCTAAATTAGATAACATTTCATGACACCGGAACAATTGATAAGAATGCAACCCAATAAAGGTTTGCATCTGCTGCCTGCAGCCCCACGTGCTTATAGTGTATTTGTGGGTCTAATCTTCATTGTGGTGGTGTTCAGGCTGTAGTAGCCCCTCCAGTCGTACCAAAAGACGGTTGTGAGGCCTGTTACTCCGGGTTTGTACTGTCCGTTGAGGTTGGCCCAGACACAGTTAGAATACCACCAGGCGCCTTGGTAGAGATATGAACAGTTAGATGACGTGGGTTCATTATCTCGGTCAAATGTGGAGAACTTCATTCCTTTGTTGTAGGTTAGACCAAATCTGTCCCCGGCGGTCCCGATGTAGTCGCCAAAGTCAATTCTGTAGTCGCCATCCTCGGACTCAATGGTGAACTTCTGATAAATGGCGTACGCTGTCTGGTTTTCGAAATCCCAGAGGTCTACCCGCAGCTCGTAAACTCGGTCCAGTTGGGAGGTCAGCTGCCAGAGGTGATGAAGTCCCCACCAGAACTCTCCATCAAAACTTCCCAGACCCCACTTGTAGGCCTCCCAGTCCTTGAAGAAGTCCTGCCTGGGTAAAATATCGGCCCTTTTTTGGAAGACGGTCCATCCCTTACCATCGTCCATGTCACAGTAGGCCGAGGTCGGGGTGAGACGATCAGGATGGATTGTATACACTCCACTTGGAGAGCCGTAGGGCAGGTCACTGCAGTCGCGTACAGTGGAATCTTGCTGTGACGTACCGTTGGTGCCAGAGGTCAGCCCATAGGTCAGCTCAGAGACTGACCCAGCGGTGCACATCAGGATCCAGAGAACACAGACTGCCACTTGGAGACGCGGCGCCATCTCCATTGTGATGCAGGAGGACGTCCTTGGTGGTCTCAGAGCAGCAGTCGCCTCTACTGAAGGTGTGCTGTGTCCGGCCCGTTTTATACCGCCTCACAGGTGGCTGGCTCACATACACTCCCCGTCATACCGTGCATAACAGCAGCTGTTGCAGCATTATCTGTCGGCAATGAAGTGCGCAGAAGAGCAGAACTGGGAAATGGAACAGATGTGACACTCTGTCAATGCCGACGGCGCCGAAATTCGAGGAAAATTTCGAGCAGTATTGCACTCAATATTGCAATTGAAATGTGTTCTTCTGGCCTCCTAGAGCTTTTTTGTCGTTGTGTATCAGACCTAATATTTGTTTCGTTTTACCCCTTCGTGAATAAATGTTACTTTCGTCTTTTTCCTGAGAAGTATGACCTTTCCCTTTATTAAATCATTTTTAGAGGATACAAGAGACAGCAGAGGGCGATGGCAGACGATGGGACACAGCGGCGTGGTTGCCATTGTTGGATATATTGCAAGGCAATTTATTGCACAACTGAAGCTTCGCCGGACGCCTTACTGCTAACTAACAAACCGGCTAAAAGCCCCTAACTAACAGACTAACAGACTTACTGTTTGACAGCAACTTACATTGTAGTGACAAAAAGAGTGACAAAGACACTCGCAAAGAGAATGATAAAAAATACTGCTGAGTAACACACCGGCCTAGCACGCTGAGTAACACACTACAAGCTCAATATTTTCCTAAAAACGAGCTCATATGATTGACCCTAATAATAACATAAAAAGCTCGTAATCACAAGGTTCCATACCAAAACTCATGCATCTTATCAACCCTATCATACAGAGCATACGCTGCCAAAGCTGGCATGCTTAGGCTGCATGCAGGAGCTGCCACACGGGATCACCCAGGTCACCTACGACGACGGGCACAGTCGCTGGTACAGGGGCGTCCTCTCGGGGGACCCGGCCCGTCCCCCGGGTCTGCCGCAGCCGCTCCCGGTACAGCTCCTCGGCGTCCTCCAGCTCCTCTCGGGTGACGGCGCTCCACACGCTGCTCCGGTGACCCTCGCCGGCCGTCCACGTCACCTGGTGCAGCACGCGGCGGCACCACGCGTGACGGCGCACAAACTTGCGCAGCAGGTGGTCCATGGCTGGCGTGGGGTGACTGACGCCCAGCTGACCGGCGCGGCACAGCTCCAGCAGCAGCGAGGACGCCTGGCCGAGCCGCCGCGCGTACCGGCGCACAAACACACAGTCCAGCACGTCCATGTCGAACGTCTCCGGTCCGGAGTCGGGCCTCAGTAGCTGTCCGCGCCGCTTCAGCGTAGCGAAGCCGACCGCCTCGCCGCCCTCGGCGAACAGCAAGAACGCCGAGTCGCCGACGGGAGGCGGGGCGAAGAGGGGCTCTCGCATGGCGGATGACCGCTCGCGCTCACCGTAGACATACCTGATGAGCACGTAGAGGATGGCGCGATCGGCCACCGACTGGACCGGGTGCCAGCCGGCGGCCGGCCACTGGACCAGGCTGAGCAGCAGCTCCAGCGGCGTCCAGAGCGGGCCGACGCGGAGCGCCACGCACCAGCCGCACGAGGGGCAGCGCAGGCCGTCCAGGCCGGCCCCCAGACCGGCGCCGGCGCCGGGCGGCAGGAGGACCTCGGCCGGCAGACACAGTTCCGGCCGGGACTCGCGGTAGGGCCGCGGACAGTGGCGGCTCGGCTCCCGGCAGACCGTGCCGCACCCCTCCTTCGGACACAGGACTGAAACGGAACGGGAGAACGGTTAGGGGCGGTAGACGCTGCGCACCAACACAAACATCTGTGTATTAACATCCAGAAAGAAGTCGAATATTCATCACAGATCTGCTTCCACTTTCGAGACAGCAGGTCAGTTGTTACTGGCCATCAACACAGAAAACCACTCCAGAACACACAACCCCCAACCCGTCTCCAGAAAAGATAAAAATTCATCACATTTCTCTCCTAACCACTGTCGTCTGTACTCACTGGCAAAGAGTCCACTGGTGGTGAACTCCCGGTGCGTCTCCTCCTTCGCCAGGCTCTCCAGCAGGTCCAGTGGGGTGCGGATGGGCCGGGGTCGGAGCAGCGGCACGTGCGGACCGTCCTTGGACACTGCGCTGAAGACGGCAGCCAGAGACCGGCGGGGGCGCAGACGACAGATACGGGTCCTCGGGGGCGGCAATGGAGTGCCCTCCCTGAGAACGGTGCAGGGGTCAGGGGGTCAGAGGGCAGATTGACCTGCAGGCTCTATCCTACAAATGCTGATATCCAACTTCTTGCCACTGTGGCGCATCTCTACTGCTATGCAAATAGGGATTATTTCGGCACTTATGCGTTACAAAACATTGACGTTGCGACGTCATTAAAACCGAATTTTGAAAAATCGAGCCTTTGGCGCTATTTGCGTAGGAGCTGGGCCAGGCTATGAACATTTGAGAAATACCTATATACTAGTAGTTATATCGGTAAAACAGCGGCCCAAAGCATGGGGAGAGGTTCTTAGCATTTCGGGTTCATGACAAAGGAAAGTGATGGAAAACCACGGTCGGCAGTCTGACGTCACCAACGCCATTTTGATAACGTCATTACGCCCAGTTGTCTCCTGGAGGAGCGGAATGGAAAACAACAGCTTCTTGTTTGCACAAAGGAATTCTGAATCGTCCGATGGATTTTGTAGAGCTGATTGGATGCCATGCGTGTGCCAGAAAAAAAAAACATTGAGATCACGTCAGGCTCGGGAGACCCCAGAGGCCATCATCGATGTTCAATTGGTCAGTTACTGAGTGAAACGAAGGCGCACCCGATGAGGTACCAACACAGAAAAACAAGTGTACTTACCACCGGTAGCCGGCCGTCGTTCTGGGTTTCTTGCTGGGAGGTGGCGTGCCAGGCTGGTTCTCGGAAGAGGAACGTTTTTCGCGACACTCTGCCACAGCCGTGCTGGCCACAGGAGACCTGTGAGACGCAAAAGGTGGGGTCTCTTAGTAAGACAAGCGGACAGACGGCAGTGATTCAAATTCTTAGCTATGTTATTGCACTATGTATATAGTAACATTTTACAAACGCACCTTTATAAGTCGTTTTCACGACGAGCTATCCGGCGAGTGCGCCTAATTTGACTAAACCTGCACCTAATCTCTTTTACAGAAAATATCTTTATTCCATGAATTTATTTCCGTGTTTTAACCGATGATACTCTGATAATATGACAAAGCAGGCATATAAGCAATCAGTAATCTGCAGCCAGATAGTCAGGATGGAGGGTGGGGGACTGTAACTGCCGCACGGAGGATTGGCGCTTGAACGCCTCCTGACCGTGTCCGAGCGGGCATGTGTGTATGGGTTTGTGTGTGCGTGTGTGTGGATATGTACCGGAAATATTCTGTATCACCTTTTTATTTGTATCTTCTCAATGTTTTGTATCTGTGAAAAGCAATCAGTGCAACGCTAGCTGATCGCTACTAAGAGACACACTGAACCTTATTTGACCAAATCTGCACCTAATCTGCACCAGATGTGCACCAAATGTGTACCAGATAGCCGTCGTGAAAGCGATTTTTTTCGTTTTACATGTATATTAAGATCCAATTGAATGGCCTAGATGTCCAGAATCTTTTATCTACTTGTTCATTTAAAACGATATCTCCCAAAAATCCCTAAAAAGTCCCTACCTTCTTACACCAAGCTACTATTTTAGGAGAGAGCTGAGTATTGCTAATTCCTGGCATCCTGGCAGCATGCTAATTTAATTCTTACTCATTAATTAACTCATCAACCACTCATAAGCATGATCATGTAATAATCATGAAAACATCCCTATATCCCGATTCAGTGGGTATGACCCGTATAACCCGACTCCAGAGCTGGTACCCTTACATGCCCTTACTTTCAAAGCTGGGACCGTATAATTACCGATTTCCGACCTGCAGCCCCTTACGAGTACACCAAAATAAGGAGCTAGGTAAAATCGGCAAACTATTTTGTGGTTAAGTAACCTACAGTGGTAAATTCTTATTCTCTTGCACCAGCCCATAACGCAAGCCTACAAATGTTCTGTTTAATTTCTAGGTGAGATATCACGGTATAGTTCTCGAATAAGTCTACGGCTCCAAAATGTCTAAGCGAATCGCAAGTTAGTAAACAACGCAAAAGACGAGGTACAATGTAGGTATTTAATTGGTATTTTATCATCAGTTGCGTTTAGAAACATACGAATTCAATGAAAATGTAGGTAAGTATGACTGGAAATGGACGTTTTACGACCTATTACAAAAAATTGATAGGCTTTAAATACTAACAGGGCGTGTCTACTTACATTGCGATGCTGCAGAAGGAGGTAACCTCGCTGACTCGCTGACACCACTAATCGGACGCACGGGCTGCGAACTGTACGCACCTCACGAGCAAATGAGCCGAGGACCGGTGACCCACAAAGTTATCACCTATCCATCGGACGGTACAGACCCGGTGGGATTAAATCCGGTGCCCTGGCGCGGTGGCAAGACGCCAATGATAATCCCCGAGTCGCGCGTGTGCGATGCGCATGGCGGTAACTGAAGGGAAAGGGACGCAGGCTTTGGTTATGTTTGGGGTGAAATATGATTGTTGATATCAGGTAGATAAAATGTCATTCAGAGAGTAGGGTCAATTATTTTAAATCAATGAAATTGTTAGGCATTTATTGGCAATTGCTTTAGGGTTTGGAAATAATCAAGCATATTGTTTTCTTATAAGGCTTTGCTAATAAGCTATCCTTTTAAGCATGATCGTTTTGTCTTGAGAATATTCCGCAAAAAGGACGGAGTTTAATCAATAGCAACTAGCAAGGATATATGTTTTGATTAAAAAATAAGTTTTTATACAAATCAGTCTTTGCCAGTGCGGCGTGTGAAGGAAGTCTTCAATTCTCCAGGGATTTCATCGTTCGCCTATGGAATTCAAGTCGGTCTTTCTACTTCAATTGTTGTTAACTTAGAATTAAGTCTAGGAAATTACAAATACATGACTTCTATGAAGAAACCAAGGCAATTTCATTGCATCGTGAAGAAAAGAAAAGAAAATATCACTCGCTATTTGTGCCGCCAATAGCGCCACGGGTAGCATGGAGTGTCATAATTAAGGCCATAGATATAACGCTTCTTACACTTGGTCACAAATAAACATTTTCAAAACTATTGCGTAAACTTATCTAGTAAGTCCATAAAACTTTGGAAATTTTATAATATGCATTCGTTGGTCAACTAGATATGTATTGTTCTCGTATAAATTTATAAATTTGACTCAAGTTTTATAAATGTTTGTTTGACGACAGTTTATTCCTATAGTTCGTTTTTTTTCAAAAGGACGCTGGCTCCAAGTATGTTCTTCGAACAAGCACGTGTTTTAGCAAGCAAAACGAGCAAAACTGAACCTGAGAAAATCGAACGTCGACTAATTTTAACATGTGATTTCTTCCCGATAATTTCCATATGTGCGTTTTGGAACCAGATATGAGAACAGTGGTGACGTCATGCTGTCGAACATGTATTGCAATGTAACGTATAACTATCATGGACGGAACCGCTTACTCGATTATAGGCTCGGCAACAGTGAAAAACTAAGTTTCACCCAAATTCGTTGAGACTTGTCCCATTGCACGGACAGTTGGGTGCCTGCTGCCACCAGTGACGTCATCATAGTATGTTCATCTTTAAGAAACAATTTCCAGCTACTTACCGTGCACAATTTGAAATCGATTATTTTTTCGGTAAGAAATTCTTGGCCAGACACCGAAGCTGCCAAAACTCACGTGAGAGTTCAGTTCAGTTCAGTTCATTGTATTTTTCCATATGTAAACAAGAACAACGAACAAAACAATAGAGGATTGGCGCAAAAGCAAAAAGCTTAAATCAAAGGCGCCTCTCCAATTAAGTTAAACAAAGAACACATGACCAAACCAAAGTATCAGAAAGCGTCGACCCCGCCCGAAACCCGCCGAGCCAAAAAAGCAAACAGTACCCGGCCCCAGGCGACGGACGACTCCAATCGGGCCAGCTTGCGTCATAGTGTCATGTTTTGTGTTTTGTAATGTAGTGTAGTGTTATGTAAGCAGTGTGTTGCATTAATGGGGCATTCCACGATAGATCGACCAAGGCCTAACACCCGACCATTTTTGATTTTGATGAAATCTTGTCTATAGGGTTCTCTTATGCCCTGAAGTCAATGGTGACAACGCCAGGCCCCTACGGTCAGCGGTTTAGGAGATATAGCCCCGGTCATTTTGACGAGGTCACTCTGCAGAGTGATTTTTGAGGTGCTATATCTCCTAAAGTAATGAAGGAAATGCATTAAAGGTAGTGTGCCAGCTTTCTTGGACCATATGGAGTTAATGACCCGAATAAGGAGAACCGGATTTTTAGAACTTATCCATACCTTCAAAACTTATGGAAACGTCTTAAATTCTTCAAATTTTGAGTACCCCAGTGCGAAATTCGCCCCGACGGGTTGTCGGTCGTACCCCAACCACATTTCACACCACTATGAACAATAAATGCACACACTAAAATCGCTATTACCGATAGGCTCATCCAATCAAGTTTCGATAAACCCGTTCATCATCATCTCCTGCGGTTTCGAACACGCCTGTTAGGTGGCTTCTGATGCTCGTCGAGGTCGGAATTTCCAAATACGCGTGGTGCGTCGGGCCGCGCGCTCTGACTTCGGCCAAGAAAAATGCGTCAGCTGATCATTGTCATTTCTGCCACTTGCGTGTGGTGTAATGGGGTCATAACTTAAGAGACGGCTGTTTCATATCAATTATTTTACATAAAATCATATTTCAAACCACAAATTAATGTTCGACAGCCAAATTTAAGAAACAATACCAATACAGGCTTACAGTTTAAGGCTCGACATTGTGTTGTCCAAGTGTTGTCTACGATTAGACAGCTGATAACTCATTCCCGTACGTCGTATGGTCGTAACACTATAATGACCTTTGCTTATTGTCACAAGTGCGCCGCATTCGCGATTGTTGCCCGACGCTTGTTTGCAGGTGAGCCCACTACAGTTGTTATACATATCTAAAAACCGATAAACTTTTAGGCGAAAAAGGCACTATTCCAGGCCCATTTTTGATTTTTTTGCGATATTAGGTAAAAACAGAAGCTTCTTATCCTAGGAAAAATAAAACGGGAAATCTTTCAAAGGTGGCACACTACCTTTAAACCTGTACATCGTTGTGATGGCGGTGAAATGAGCAATTTATTGGCTATCTCGGATTTCCAAAAAAGTTATTTTGATTTTTAGCTGTGACGTCATCAATTTTTAAATTTTCTGGCTACCCCCCTAGTACATTAAAATTTGTCATTATTTTTGCTCAGAAATATAGATCGGTCAATGTTCTTTTGACTGTCAAAAAATAAAAATGGTAATCTTTCTATAAATATTTTATTTTATTTTTTGAAAACAACTCTGTAATATGAAATTTGCATACATTTGCTCTGAAACGACAAATAGGTGCAGCTGGCACGGACAGTGGAAGGACTGGATTTATAAAACACCTAAATAATATTTTCTTGAATATTTTTCGCAACTGGAACAAAGCGTAAGATATTTTAACCCTCGCATGTGTGCGGCGTTTGCCAGCTTCTAATGTGTAGGGGGGGGGGTCGGTTGGACCCCCCCCTTGCCGTTTGGCCCCTGATCGAGCTAGAGCTTCGCGGAAAAAACGAGCGTGTTGCCCGTGACGAGAGGAAGCCGATGATACCCAATTTTAAGGTCCTAGGTCATTGGTTGACCTTCCAGGTCAGGTCAATGACCCAAAGTCGGGAAAATCGGGACCTGTTAGAAAGTCGTAAAGTGTGGCTGCTAAGGGGGTTTTCGGGGTGCTGATCACGAATATCGTGTTAGTTTTGATCACAGATGATGTCTTGAAGCATTTAGACCAGGTCGGGTCAGGTCAGGTCAGGTCAACCAGTAGGCGTCGTGACGGGTATTCGTAGTACGTGTCAACCGCCTCTGACAGCTTCGTAACATGTTACGAAGTCACCAAAACTACTTCGTAAATGTTCAAATGGTTGCTAAATTCGAATTCAGCTCCAAAAACTAGCCTAGAAACATGTAAAACTCGAAAAAGTGACCCGAGGTCATCCGAGGTCAGCAAAGGTCAATGACCTGACCTGACCTTCAGGTGACCTTGACACACACGGGAGTAACATCAAATCACATGTTTGAACGTTTGAAACCACGAAAAGCTTGCAAACACGCGGCTAGTGCAAGCCGACATACGCGAAATCGCGATTCCGGCCAAACATGGTCTCGGAAAAGAGGTCACAGGTCAAAGGTCATTTGGGTCAGGGTCATGAAATTTTCAGGGTAGGTGTAAAATTGATCAATGCGAGGGTACTGAAAGTTTCGTCGCGATCGGCCGCTTTTTACGCGAGTTATTCGCGAAAAACCATGGGGGGGGTCCATCCGACCCCCCCCCCTACACATGCGAGGGTTAATCTAACCCTCGCCGGCCGAGGGGGGGGGGGGGGGGGGGGCGGGTGCCGCCCCCCCCCCATAGGGTTTTTTCGCGATAGCTCCGAACACGCCGGCGTTAAAGAGCTGAAACTTGGCATACCTGACCTTTGATCCAAGCCGCATCTTTTGACACCAACCGCATTTTTGGGTCAGGTCAGGTCACTGACCTATGACGTCATAAGTGAACCTCTGCACGGTCTTCAGATGTCGCAACTTCGCAACGCCCTCACTGCCAGAGGAGATGTCACAGGGAAATGAAACTTGCAGGATCTAGTATCCATTATGAGTCTCACAACTTGTATATCTCGGATTTTTCCTAAAGGTCATATGAGGTCAGGTCATTTTCGTGACCTCACCATTATAAGTCAATGGGGAAAAATGAAAACTGCTATTCTGGCGCCGGGAACGATCTCCAACTATCTCAAGCACACAGAATCGTGATTTGATGCACTCCTTGCAAGGTTAGATGCGTCACTTTTGCAATGTTGACCTTTCGTGACGTCATTTATGACGTCATCAAGGTCATATTAGTTTTTCGTCAATAACTCTTGATCAAATTGAGCTAGCGAGCCGGGAAAGCCACCAATGGACTCAGGAAGACCTGCCAAATCGAATGATATGCGACATGACCCCTTTAGACCAACTTCGTGACCTTAGGGTGCTGACCTGACCTTGACCTGAGGTCAACACCCCAAGTTGACCTGACCCGAACAAAAAGTATATCATTCGACGCGCCTGAGCGAGGCGAACACGATGCTGCCAAAATCGCGGCTCTGCGGCCATTTTCCGCGAAGTTATTCACCAAAAACTGAACCGTACCTTTGGGCACTTGACCTGACCTCAGAGGTCACCGGTTGACCTAGGACCTTAAAATCGGGTACCAATCTCTGCGTCTCGTAACGGCGCACACGCTCGTTTTTTCCGCGACGCGCTAGCTCCACCAGGGGCGAAACGGCGAGGGGGGGGGGGTCGTACCCGCCCCCCCCCCTCGGCCGGGGCGTATGTAGAAAACCAATAGGTCCGGCGAGGGTTAACATTCTGTATTTCCCTACATATATGCCGAAACCCAGATAACCTCTTTTTGGAAGTAACTGGTCCTCGCAGATGTGTCTTATATTGCTTAATAACCCGATTCTGTAAATCAGAGTTTGTAGTGCGATTTTCAAAAAATAAAATAAAATATTTGTAGAAAGATTACCATTTTTGTTTTTTTCCAGTCGAAAGGAAATTAACGGAACTTTATTTCTGAGCAAAAATAATGGCAAATTTTAATGTACTAGGGGGGTAGCCAGAAAGTTTAAAAATTGATGACGTCACAGCTAAAAATCAAAATCATTTTTTTGAAAATCCGAGATGGCCAATTAATTGCCCATTTCACCACGATCACAACGATGCAAAGGTTTAAAGGTAGTGTGCCACCTTTGAAAGATTTCCCATTTTATTTTTCCTAGGATAAGAAGCTTCTGTTTTTACCTAATATCGCAAAAAAAAATCAAAAATGGGCCTGGAATAGTGCCTTTTTCGCCTAAAAGTTTATCGGTTTTTAGATATGTATAACAACTGTAGTGGGCTCACCTGCAAACAGGCGTCGGCAAACAATTGCGAATGCGGCGCACATGTGACAATAAGCAAAGGTCATTATAGTGTTACGACCATACGACGTACGGGAATGAGTTATCAGCTGTCTAATCATAGACAACACAATGTCGAGCCTTAAACTGTAAGCCTGTATTGGTATTGTTTCTTTTATTTGGCTGTCGAACATTATTTATGGTTTGAAATATGATTTTATGTAAAATAATTGATATGAAAAAGCCGTCTCATAAGTTATGACCCCATTTCACCACACGCAAGTGGCAGAAATGACAATGATCAGCTGACGCATTTTTCTTGGCCGAAGTCAGAGCGCGCAGCCCGACGCACCACCACCGCACCACAAAGTATGAGCAGAAGCCGCGCCCAAAGCCAGGGCCCCGGTAACGTGAGGTAGCCGAGTCGGGGCAGCGTGCGCTGACCCAAGCCGGGGCCGCAGCTTTGGGCGCGGTCTACCGCATCCCCGCGGGCAGCCCCGGGCTATCACATGACACCGGGAGGACGCGCGGCTCCGGCTTGGGTCATCGCACGCTGCCCTGACTCGGCTACCTCACGTTACCGGGGCCCTGGCTTTGGGCGCGGTCTACCGCACCACCTAACAGGCGTGTTCGAAACCGCAGGAGCTGATGATGAACGGGTTTATCGAAACTTGATTGGATGAGCATATCGGTAATAGCGATTTCAGTGTGTGCATTTATTGTTCATAGTGGTGTGAAATGTGGTTGGGGTACGACCGACAACCCGTCGGGGCGAATTTCGCGCTGGGGTACTCAAAATTTGAAGAATTTAAGACGTTTCCATGAGTTTTGAAGGTATGGATAAGTTCTAAAAATCCGGTTCTCCTTATCTGGGCCATTAACTCCATACGGTCCAGGAAAGCTGGCACACTACCTTTAATGCATTTCCTTTATTCCTTTAGGAGATATAGCACTTCAAAAATCACTCTGCAGTGACCTCGTCAAAATGCCCGGGGCTATATCTCCTAAACCGCTGACCGTAGGGGTCTGGCGTTGTCACCATTGACTTCAGGGCATAAGAGAACCCTGTAGACAAGATTTCATCAAAATCAAAAATGGTCGGGTGTAAATCTGATAAAATTTTGGTCGATCTATCGTGGAATGCCCCTAATATCAATGGTACTTAAATGCACTAACTAAACAGTTATGTTGTATTGGTAAACCGATTTGTCTCTACAATAAATGTCTGAAGGTGATGGGTGATTTGTGTGCCTTGATGCTTGTTTAAGTCTTTTGCAAAGAGAAGGGTATCAAGTTTTAATTTTGCTGAGAAATTGTCAAAATTTGGAGTGATGATTCGAACTGCATTTATAAGTTTTACTCTTTGTGTATGGTAAAGTGGGCACCAGAGTATGAAGTGAGTTGTGTTCTCATCGTGATAACCGCAAGCACATACTGGGCTGGGTGTGTTGTGGTGTTGTATATTGAACAGGTGTGCCTTGAGAGTCGTCATGCCCACTCTCAATCGTGTGTGTAGTGTGTTACGCGTTTTGTTGCCGAAAGAAAAGAAAGTGGGTGGCTCTGGTGCCCCAAATCGCTGCCAGACTTGACGAGCAAAAGCGGAGCGGGATGAGGTGTTACGCAATGTGTCTGGGAGAGTATTCCAGAGTCTTATTGTCGAAGGAAAAAAGGCTCTATAGAAAGAAGTGAGATTGGTAGGGGGGAAAGTAAGAGATTGAGCATTGCGAAGTCTAAGTCCCGTGGCGTCTTGTCTGGTTTCTGTCAATATGTCTTTAATGTATGAAGGGAGAGGAGGATGATTGAAGTAAAGTCTGTGAAAGAATAGAAGCTTATGAATTAATCGTCTTGTCTCAAGTCGTTCCCATCCTAGTTCGGTAAGTAATGCGGTAGTTGGTGTTCGATAAAGCGTCCCTGTTACAAGTCTGGCACAGCGGTTCTGAAGCGTCTGGAGTCGGATGGCGTCAGTTGATGTCAAATGTCCGTCGTAAACAATATCACAATAGTCGAAATGAGGTGTTATATAGGTAGAGTAAATGTTGTTCAAGACTGGTCTAGGAAGAAGCTTAGCCACGGGATATATCGGTCCTAGGAGAATGTTAATTGTCCGAATGACGTTATTGATGTGTGCGCGAAAGTGAAGGTCCGTCGAGAGTGTCAGTCCGAGATGTTTATGACTTGTCACGGTCGGTATGTCCTGCCCGTCAAATGCGAGTGCTGGAGGACAGCTGTCTCGTCGGTTTGTAAATGTCTGTTGTAGTGTCTTTTTAGCGTTGAAGGTGATGGCCCAGTCAGTCCCATATCGTTTAATCTCGTCCAGGTCGTTCTGCAAGGAGCGTCTATGATCCTGACTGTCGTGGGGATGGGAAGAATAAAGTGAAGTGTCGTCAGCGTAAAAGAGAGCGTCATTTTTGGTCTTGTTTGATAGATCGTTGAGGTAAATTAAGGCCAGAAGAGGTCCAAGCACCGAGCCCTGGGGGCAACCGGATAGTATTTTTTGGGATGATGATAGACTGTTTCCAACACGAACAACCTGTTCGCGATCTGTAAGGTAAGAGTTAAGCCAGGCTAGCAGAGAACCGGAAATATTGCACTCGATTTTGCATTTTAAAAGGAGTCCATCATGCCAAATTTTATCAAAATATTTCGAGATGTCAAAATAGATAGCTGTAAAGTTTTGACTTTTGTTTCGAGCAGAGTATAGCTGGTGAGTTAGATACAAGAGCTGAATTTGTGTGCTATGGCCCGGACGATATCCACTTTGTTTTTCTGAAAGTAAGTTGTTTCCATTCAAATGAGAATATATCTTGGAAAAAACGATTTTTTCGAGAATTTTAGAGAGATTGGGAAGAAGACTAATAGGACGATAGTTTGTTGGATCTGAGCTAGATCCCTTTTGCTTGAAGATTGGAGTGACACAGGCTTTTTTCCAAAGTGAGGGGAACCTTCCTAGTTGAAGTGATTTGTTAAAGAGTTTGGACAGAGGTTCATCAAGTAAAAGTGCACACATTTTTAATAATTTGTTAGGAATTTTGTCCGGGCCTGTTGCCTTGTTGATGTCTAAGGAATTTAGAATTTTGAGAACTTCGGGCTCGGTGACTTGGACATCCGTTAGCGGAGGAATAGGGGGAACAGGAATAGGGATTTCAGGCATTTGCAAGTTGTGTGTGTCTAGTCGAGTCTGGGATGCAAAGTGGTCATTTAAGATTGTCGCTTTGTCAAAGTCGTCTGAGATTGGTATGCCGTCTTGATTTATAAGCGGTGGCATGCTACGATGAGTCCTTTTTCCGATAATACTGTTTAAAATTTTGTAATATGATCGTGGGTCCTTTTTATGGTCAAGAAGTTTGTCAATTTGGTTTTGTATGTGTCTATTTTTAAGTCTTTGGTTTGTCTCTGTGGTCTTGTTTCGCTGTCGTCTCCATCGTTCCCAGTCATCGTCCGTGTTACGTCTTTTTGCTATGTTGAAAAGCCTATTCCGCTTGCGTATTTCTCGTTTAAGTTCAATGGTAAGCCATGGTTTGTCGTGAGATTTTATTGTAATTTTTCGACTTGGGATGGCTGCTTTGGCTGCAGTTAATAGAGCGTCAGTCAAGTTATATGCTGCGTCGTCCAAGTCACAGTCCAAAAGTCTGTCCCAGTCAGTGTCCATCAAAAGTCGTGAGAGCTTCGATATTGAACTTTGAGCCAGCGTCCTTTTGAAAAAAAAAAAACGAACTATAGTGTCAATGTTATGATATTTATTCTCGACGAATTTCTGTTGCAGCGATACATACGTCAAGTGACCATCCCACGTTAACATTAGTTTTGAGCTGAGATAGCCAAATTGGGCTCCCTGGCTCGCAATTACCGGTTTGGTATTCACAACATCGGGAAATGCCTTAAATTGGAAATATTTAAGCCGAAAGTCTGCAGTACTCGAATTCAGAGGACCTAATGCATTTGAGGGCCCCTCTGAAATGTATTCGTCAGCGCAGATTTAGCGATGTCTATATCGTATACTAAAACCTTGGTAAAAGACAATTACTGCTGTGGTAGTATGGTACTGCCTTGTGCACAGCATTTGTCCATTTTAAAGATGCCAAAGTATTGCTTGATATAGATAGACAAATTGAATTATAAGTGGAAAACAATGGGAACGTTTTTGGTTATATTACTTTAAGTTGGCTACACATGTGTTTCGATATAAATCTTTTTCAAGCCATAAAGACAAAATAAAATGTAAATAATTCGCCCAAACATCAAAGTTGTCAAAATAGTTTGCGGCACAGATTAAAATTCAAATAGCAATGCTTCACACCCGTCGCTTCTCACTTTGCACTTCTAGTTTTTAGATCGTGCAAAATAAGTTCAGCCGTAAATCTGCTCAGTTTCACTTTTCCTGCATTACCATTTAGATTGTCAAAGATGTGAATATAAGCTGCTTCTACAGCCTGCCTATGCTTCTTTGTCAAACCCCTACACAACACAGACATATCATCCCAGTTGGGGAGATGTCCCGCCTCATCTACGTGTTGCACAAGGGCGTTGGACAGACGGTGGTACCTAAGGTCACTCTTATGCTCCTTTTGCCTGGTTTTAATGCCCCTGTATGTTTCACCGACGTAACATTTATCACATGCACCACAAGGAATTTTGTAAACCACACTATCCTCATTAGTAGAACCTTTCTTCTTCGTTTGCACAAGGTTTTTAATGGTCAGGCCAGCTGGGGATGAAATATTGATAGTTTCCCTTACAAAATTGTCCACAGCTTCTACTTCTTTTGATGCTGGGACTGAGAGATACCTCCTCTTGCTATTCCTTGTGGCGTTTGAAGCTCTAGCTCGTATTTTGACGGCCCTCTTCTCTAGCTGACATAAAAGACCTGGCGGGTACTTGAGTCCAATAAATACTTCTTTAATGTAGTTCAGCTCGTCCCTGATAAATTCTTCTGAGCAAATGCGAAGTGCTCGAAGATAAAATCCAAGCAGAATTCAAGCAGATTGATGGCCTGGCGATGGGTTCGCCGTTGAGCCCGGTACTCGCCTGCCTTTTCATGGAGACATTAGAAGCGGACCACTTCTTGAGCATTGCTGGTACCGATACGACCTGGCTCCGGTATGTCGATGACATTCTGGTCATCATCAACAAAGATGTGGATTTAAATTGTATTTTGCAGCAGCTGAACAGTGTGCATCAGAAGATACAATTTACCTCCGAAGAGGAGGAAGATGGCACTATTGCATTTCTGGACGCGTGCATCCATAATCGGGGCAACAAGGCTGTATTTTCAGTGTACCGGAAGCCCACCAACAAGAATGACCTGATACACTTCTACTCGGCGCACAGCAGTCGAACAAAAACTGGAGTCGTGCTGGGATTTTATCTTCGAGCACTTCGCATTTGCTCAGAAGAATTTATCAGGGACGAGCTGAACTACATTAAAGAAGTATTTATTGGACTCAAGTACCCGCCAGGTCTTTTATGTCAGCTAGAGAAGAGGGCCGTCAAAATACGAGCTAGAGCTTCAAACGCCACAAGGAATAGCAAGAGGAGGTATCTCTCAGTCCCAGCATCAAAAGAAGTAGAAGCTGTGGACAATTTTGTAAGGGAAACTATCAATATTTCATCCCCAGCTGGCCTGACCATTAAAAACCTTGTGCAAACGAAGAAGAAAGGTTCTACTAATGAGGATAGTGTGGTTTACAAAATTCCTTGTGGTGCATGTGATAAATGTTACGTCGGTGAAACATACAGGGGCATTAAAACCAGGCAAAAGGAGCATAAGAGTGACCTTAGGTACCACCGTCTGTCCAACGCCCTTGTGCAACACGTAGATGAGGCGGGACATCTCCCCAACTGGGATGATATGTCTGTGTTGTGTAGGGGTTTGACAAAGAAGCATAGGCAGGCTGTAGAAGCAGCTTATATTCACATCTTTGACAATCTAAATGGTAATGCAGGAAAAGTGAAACTGAGCAGATTTACGGCTGAACTTATTTTGCACGATCTAAAAACTAGAAGTGCAAAGTGAGAAGCGACGGGTGTGAAGCATTGCTATTTGAATTTTAATCTGTGCCGCAAACTATTTTGACAACTTTGATGTTTGGGCGAATTATTTACATTTTATTTTGTCTTTATGGCTTGAAAAAGATTTATATCGAAACACATGTGTAGCCAACTTAAAGTAATATAACCAAAAACGTTCCCATTGTTTTCCACTTATAATTCAAAGTATTGCTTCCAAATGACGCGATAGGAACACCAGAGGCCCAAAAAATAAACAAAAATAAAAGTCTAATTTCTAAAAAAGGTGAATATTTTTCGGTATATTTTGGTAGATATTTATTTAGGCTTTTCTTTTTAACCACGATACATCTAACTTACTATTCAAACAGAATCCGTCTGTCTGTGAGTCTGTGTGTCCGCACATCGTGTAGTGGGTTCAATTTGTTACGGCTACAGGGCAGACGGTACGAGGTAGGAGGTTGAAATTTTCACACCTTTTAGGTGACAGAGCGGGTCAGCGCCTTTTCTAGGTTCCGACTCGCTGGGGTGCACGGTTCGCGCGTGGGGCGCGCTGGAAGAACGCCAATGAAATTTTGATCGGTTCTCATATCTTCATTGAGAGCCGGGGTCGACAAACTTTGTGGACTAAATGCATGCCGATCGGCGGCGGGTGCCTCGCATTGGCGGATGGGCAAGTTTTTAATTTGAATAAATAGTGTCGAGAGAATGTGTAGATTTTTCGTTCAACAGGAACAGTTTGCGATACAAGTATAAAAATGCACCGCGTTTGCCGCAATGCGCCACAATTATCTCAGGGCGTCATTTTTGCCGCAAATCGCACAGTTTTGTCAAATATAGTCCGATATGGGTGCAATTTGGTGCCAAGATGCATGCTCAATCGCCGGTTGAAAATGCACCACGTTTGTCGCAATGCGCCACATATGCCACAAAGCGCCATTTCCGACCAATACGATTAAGCGTAATGGAATGGCACGAATAGGGGCAGGGCTGGGAACACTTTAAGTCTGATATTTTAGTACTGATTGGATCCAATTATTCTGTGACCTGACATGACCCAGCGGTGTTCGTAGGGGTAGGGGTAGGGGTAGGGGTAGTGGTAGGGGTAGTAGTAGTGGTAGGGGTAGGAGTATGGGTAGTAGTAGTGGTAGGGGTAGGAGTATGGGTAGTAGTAGTGGTAGGGGTAGGGGTAGGGGTAGATGTAGTGGTAGGGGTAGTGGTAGTGGTAGGGGTAGTGGTATGGGTAGTGGTAGGGGTAGTGGTAGGGGTAGTGGTAGGGGTAGTGGTAGGGGTAGGGGTAGTGGTAGGGGCAGGGGTAGTGGTGGAGGCAAAAGCAGAACAGTGGCCCGGGCTGATCCCAGCTGGACGACAGGTGACCTATGTGACCTGACCTGACCCAAAGTGACCGGGGCTGACCCCCTTGACCCGTCTTGACCCTGTATCACCCAAATTTCATCCAACAAAGCCCTCAGAACAGTTCTGTTTTAAATTCTCTTCACATTTCCGTCCATATCTATGCTTCTAGACAACACATCGACATGAATCAAACACCATTCGAAAGCAAATTGGCTGGTGCCGCAATTTTTTCTACCACGCAGCAAAGCAAGTGGCGCAGCCGCTTGTCTATATTACTATTTGTGGTGACGTAGTTTCTGTCTATTACGAAGGTCGCGACATGGTGCTACGTAGCGCGGGTTACAGGTCACACCGTTGCACCTACCGCGCTGAAGTTTGCGCAACTCATAGAACAATGATGGACAACGTGCCTTTGATGGGTCTCAGCTCGATCGGATCGATAGCGAGCGCGTGGCGCGTGCCCAAAAAGTGCAAATTCGCGTCATAGACTTTACATGTATTAATCGGCTGGCAAAAACGGGCGAAAACAGCCAAATTTGCCCGACACGGGTCCGGTCCCGGTGCAATATCTCGGTAACCGTGGGCCCGACCGGTACGGGGAAAACAGCATCGTGTAGAGAATCGAACGGGCTATCGAATGGTGTGCGGTGCAGGGGTTGGCACGCGCCACGTGCAGCGGGAAAGACACTTTCTTTTAAAAAATGGACGTTTTGGACGGATTTTGGAATTTATATTAATTTCAGGTGATCGTCAGACGGAATGAGTTGAAACAGCGCCTATTAGCAATAAAAATGTACCGTCTCACATGGAAAAATTGTGAAAAGCTAATTGATCAAAAACAATGTGGAAAAAATCGCTGAATTAAATGGTATTTGTCCAAAATGTGCCACTAAATAATTACACGGATTTTGCTGCTTAACCTGATACGTTTGACAATTGAAAATGCTATCATTGGAAAGAGCATTCAATTCTCTCCAAGATCCAATCATCACGTTTGCATGACAAGCAACAGTATTCTTAAAAATATAAATGTTTCAAACCTCTGCAAAACGATTTTTAGTGAAAATTATCTACGCCTTTAATTTGTCATAAAACTACGCGCCTAAATTATAAAGCACATTTGACAGATTCTGAAGTGGAAAGCATGCTTATCAGACACGGGCACCTCGATGCGGTGGATATTTTTTCCACAAACCAAAACGTTTAGCCGTCAAAAAGCAATCGACCGAAATGGATAGATAACCCAACCGACACAAGAACAACCGAACATCCGCCGATCGAAAATATCCCTTTTCGCGTTGCGGAGCACGCGGGTCACCCTAGTCACTTCTATGTTAATTCATTAGCTTGTTTGAAGGTGAGAGGGCCCGTTTAAACAAAAGTCACAAAGCTTTCAGGAAATAAACAAGCCTGGCCAATAACCCACTGACTTTTGTCAGCTGTTAATTATAGTTAGCACAGATAACAGTAGTAATTAGGCATCCATTGGTCCCCCCAGAGGATAACATATCCCGCGCCCCGCTGGGCTATTCAGCCATACGCGCCCTGCTGGGGGGGGGGGGGCAGATTCTGCCCCCCCCTGTCTAACTTCCGAACCGATGGTCGTAGAAAGACGGGAAAAACGGCAATCGAAAGCTCTCAACGAGGCGAATCTTAAGAGCTCAATTTTTTTTGCTTAAGTAGGTCAGAGGTCAGGTCAAGGTCAGGTCAAGGGTACAAAATGCAAGTTTCTACAGTATCGGCCTTGCACCGTAATTGCCGAAGAATGGACTGAGACTGATTGCCCAAAACGTGTTCTTAGGCTACCAAGACAATATTCGTTGCATACAATATCATTCAAAGGTCAAGGTCAAGGTCAGGTCAGGTCAGGTCACCAAAAACAAAATATAGAAAAGGGCATGTGCGACACATGTTTTATGGGTCATTTTATTCATAGAATTCAATAGGCACACTCAATTAGTGATATGGACCATCTCTGGATGAATTTCAGGTCGAGGTCAGGTCAAGGTCAGGTCAAGTGAGGTCAAATTTTGAAGTTGGTTGTTAAGGCCTAAAAAGGTGTCTATCTGATGCAGTTTTTCACGTCGAGTCGAATGGTGCTATTTTTGTTTCCGTACAAGGTCTAGAACTTCCAAAAATTTATTTTTCAAAAATTTTGTGTGTCGTGACGTCATAAAATTTTGAATAACTCCCACATTTTTGAACCGATTCTTCTAAAAATTGGTATGTAGGTGCACATAGACCACTTCTCTGACATATATTCCGGTTGTTTCGATACACTCAAAATTTTGGATTTTATAATTATTTTCCAAAAACGTCGGTTTTTTGAAAAAATTTGGGCCAAAATCCAATATTTTCAAAAAACCGAGATAGCCATTTGATAGACAAAGTAATATTACGTATAACCTTTTTTGTTACATCTTGATTTCTTTAAAAATGAAGATGTTAGCGGCGTTTGAAATTTTGCGATTTTTGAGGCGAAAATTGCGAACATGACGTCACTAAAACGTCATTTTCTCAAAAATTTTCCGACGAATTTCGTTCAACTTTTCAAGGAACGTGTCAAATTGACGTATGATAAGGTACTGAAAGTTTGACGTTGATGGCGTAACGCGTTTAGAAGTTATTGGCGAAAAACGGGAGGGGGGCAGATTCTGCCCCCCCCCCCAGCGGGGCGCGGGATATACAATGGACATGCACATAAAATATACCGATACACATCCTACTCATACAGTGGAAGGTACACCCAACATACTACTTTTTTATATGATGGGACACCAGCCAGTGATCTGGTTCTCCGGTTTTCCCCAGACCCGCGTATGCGCCGGTCTAATTATTGCAGGGCGACAGCATTCAGGGCATATTACCGGTCCACATGTGTCGGATGTCCTAATCGGTAGCGTCCCCTCCTCAACCCCCGTTGCCGATACCCTCAGACGGCATTTACACCATTGAGGGCTTAACTACACCTACCTTACCTGTGACCTTTGAGCAGACACTTGGGGATCGGTGAGATTGGCATTTTGCAGTTACCGCGTGGTGCATATCTCGTAACCTGATCAGCCATGTCACTCTTTCTCTGTCGGTGCATCCGCCGACACCCCGGCACGTAATCCCGGGATACGGGTCACTCCACTGGTACGGTAATTAAGACCCCCTCCCCGTCTCCCTCCCCGTCCCCACCCCGGCGGTGTCGGAGCCGGCTTAGGAACCAGTCGACACCGGCCCCGACCCCGCCTGACTTGGCGTCTAATTACACTCCACTGAACTATATGGTACTTGTCTGTGAAACTGATCTGACTGTGAAATATAGGTTGGTAGGTAAGCGTAATTTATAGTAATAATGAGTAATAAGTAAATAAATGGTAATAAGTGAAAATAATAATAGCAAAGCAGCTACATGCAGCCATAGAAAAAACATAGAAAACATATTAGGCCTATTTACAAATCAGTGCTTATATGTACACAGAGCGTAATGCCGACGAAACCAAGCAAATGCACTTCAAAAAAGAAAATGAAATTTTTCAATTTATTGAATAAACCGATTTCGATGAAGCAATACATTTTTCAAGAACAACACAAAACCAAAATCCATATTCAGCAGTTAATAAAAAAACAGCTTCCCAAAACCAAACATGACTTTTCCAAATCGAAAATACACTAGAAAGGGTGCAGGTTAATGAAAGTTTGCATCTGTTTTACCCGGCTAACCAGAGGCCGGCTCTATATAAAGTGTCGGCCGGCCGGCCGGGCGCGCGGATTGCCACCCTGTCAGGGTGACGGGTCGCGGGCCCGGCCAGTGCAGTGGCCTGGGGCATTGCCCCGGCGAGGACGGGTATGTGGTCCATTGGCGGGGAGATGCGGGGCGGGACAGGGTCCCGTAGAGCTTCCACCGTGAACTTGTATTTAAGCGCTTACACTGTACATGAGTGACATATGTGATGCACGAATGATGTAAGTGTAAATATCATATATGCGTATATGAGAGAAATAAATATGAAAAGCTTACATCTGCTGCCTACGGCTCCGCGTGTTTAGAGTGTATTTGTGGGTCTGATCTTCATTGTGGTGGCGTTCAGGCTGTCGTTGTGTCGCCATTCATGCCAAAAGACGGTTACGTAGTCTGATACTCCGGGTTTGTACAGTCCGTTGAGGTTGGAAATGCAGCAGGATTTGTACCACCAGGCCCCTTGGTTGTTAGATGAACAGTTGCCCGGCCAAATGTCGTTGTCCCTGTCAATAGTGGAGAACTTCATTCCCTTGTGGTAGGTAAGACTGTCTCCGGCGGTCCCGAAGTAGTCGCCAAAGTCAATTCTGTATCCCTCATCCTCGGATTCGATGGCGAACTTCTGGTAGGTGGCGTACGCCGTCTGCTCTTCAAAATCCGAGAGATCCACCCTTAGCTCGTAAACGCGGTCTAGCTGGGAGGTCAGCTGCCAGAGATAGTGAAGTCCCCACCAGAACTCTCCTTCTAAACTTCCCAGGCCCCACTTGTAGGCCTCCCAGTCCTGGAAGAAGTCCTGCCTGGGTGTGATGTCGGCTCTTCTCTGGAAGACGATCCATCCCTCGCCATCGTCCATGTCACAATACGCCGGGGTCGGAGTCAGAAGATCTACCATTATCATGTAGACACCACTGGCTGTTCCTTGAGGCAGGTCACTGCAGTCGCGTACAAGTGAAGCCTGTTTTGACGTACCGTTGACATCAGAGGTCAGCCCAGAGGTCAGGTCAACGGTGCACATCAGCAGCCAAAGAACACAGACCGCCACTGGGGGACGCGGCGCCATCTCCATGGTGCTGCAGAAGAACGTCCTCGGTGGTCTAAGAGGAACAGTCGCCTCCACTGAAGGTGTGGTCGGATCGGCCCGTTTTATACTGCCTCACAGGTGTCTGGTTCACATCCATTCCAGACCGAATTTCACGAAAACAGCTGTTGCATCTGCATCCTCTGTCTGAAGTCAAATGCGCAGAACTGAACCGGGAAATTGAACAATTGTGTGTCGACTGTGGGTGCTGAGGCACCAAAATCCGTGCAAGGAAGAGCTATCTTGCTGCAGTGGAAATAGCTTGTGAAAATGTCATATGCTGAGGCGAGAACAGAGATTATTTATCTCGGCTGTCTGGCGTCGTCCAGATGCGCAAAAAAGCACAACATAGCCCTATTTATAAGCGGTATTAGAGGTTCCAGCTATTGATCATATTTCAAAAGTTGCTAAAACTGGACGAACCCTAGCCGGAATGCTTAGATGCTGAGATGAAAATTGTGAGTGATGTCTTTTGGAGACTCCTCTCTGCTATTGTCTCAGCCATGCATGTCGCACGAGGCGAGATTCTGTTCACAGTGATCAGTTTCCGATTTTCTACGACCGCACTGTGCGATTGCGCTGCATTGCGACCGTTCTACCGTGCTGATTGTGTTTTCAAATGTGGATTGATCACGTTTGGTAAGAGAGAAGCCGGAGCTGGACCTGGCATACAGCCGGAGCAGACGGAGTCGTAACATTCTGACCGGAGCCGGAGCCGGAGCCGCCGAGACATTTTATGAACAGCCTGAGCCGGAGCCGTAGCAACGAATCGGAGTCAGAACAGTTCTATTTCTATGGTTTCGTATCCCTACTCAATAGCGCATCGGTTGATTTCACCAGAGACGAATGGCCCATGATGGTGGTTTGCTCTGCTAGTTTTATTCTTTCTTCTTTTTTTTTTTGCTCATATTATGAGTGTCTTTCCATGCCAAGATTGTTTATTTAGGACTGCAAACGCACGTTATTTACAAGCGAGCATTTTATAAACGCTGAATATAAATATAGCCGATTACACTGTTCTACAAAAGCCTTGACAGACGACACAATCTTACGTAGACAGCAACATGACCCACGTCGACACCGCTCGTTACATCCCCTGCATTTTGGTCGCCAGTTTCAATAAAAACGTCCAACATGTCCAAAACTTATCGGGACAGTTGGTTCTATTTTGATAGCTGAGCTAGTTCGCGCCCCGTTGGGCTGCTGGCGGACCCTGCCATCTGTTGGGGGGGGGGGGGCGTTTCGGCCCCCAAAGATCTCAGAAAGTTACCAACCGATTTTCAAAATTCAAACAGCGTTTGATAGTTCCATAGGGAAACTACCACGTGATCTAATTTCATTGACGTAGGTGCAACTGATGGCGTCACAGGTCAGGTGAAAGGTCGCATTTTCACCGTTTACAGGCCTTCTAAGGAATGCGTTATGACATCGAGTAAAAGGGATGTTATCGAAAATCATCGACAGGACGTTGGCTGCCTAATACCAATGTTGCTAAATAAAATCACTGACACCAGATCAGGTCACGTAGGTCAGTTCAATAACGGCCACAATTGGACCCTGACCAAACTAGGGTAGTGTGAGACATGTTTTATGGCCAATTTCATATTTCAAAGTCAATTGTGTGGGCTGTGCGACCATTATGGCCAGTTTAGGTTACGTTCTGGTGGAGGTCGGGTCAAGATCAGGGCATGAAGGGTCAAATTTTAAAGTTGGTATTTTTGCATAAAGGGGTAATTATTCGATGCCGCTTGCCACTGGAAATTCAGTGGGGGGTCTTTTTTACGTTGCGCTGTCTAGAACAACTAAAAATTGAGTTTGCAAATGCAAATTCGACTTAAGCAATTTTGAGCACTTTTTCGACATAACGTTGCCAACAATGATGCTATCGATCTCAAATTTGTCATGTCGGTGGGCGACCGTTAGTTCTATAACATATGTTCCGGTTTGCCAAGGTGTGAAAGTTTTTTGGTATTTTAGGGTAATATATGAAAAAAGCATTGTTCAATTTGGGATCAAAATCCAAAAGTTAGAAATTAGAGATAGCAGTTTTGTAGCCCTGTTTAATGTTTTGTAGCCCTCCACCAAAACTTTTTCTCCCTTCAACAGTCAACACTGCAGGTGTGACAGCTTTTCATGCAAAATCTTTTTAGGTCTAAAGTGGCAGATTATGACGTCAGTCTGACGTCATTTGTGGCCAACCTATCATACGCTCTACAAAATTTTCGCGACAAGATGTAAAATTGATGCAGGGAGAAGTCCTGAAAGTTTGGTGACGATATCTGCAATATTTTAGAAGATATTGGCTGAAAAGGAGATGGGGTCGTTTCGCCCCCTCCCCTCCAACGGTGCGCGGGCTAGCTACATACATAGATGGAGTGCTTTTGAGTGGCCACAAGATGCACCTTTGCTGAGTGCAACTGTAACTCAGAGTCGCGATTCGACGCATCATACGAGTATGTTTCGCATGACGGAGCCCAGTAAGACCGTACAAAAAAGCCAAGTGGCTTCTTTTGGTGTGGTATTGTCTGCTCACATCTCATGACGTGTGTCAACCTAAACTGATCGGCTACCACCAGCCTGATCGTTTTTGGAAATTTAGAAGGTAGGGTTGAAAAACGTTAGTGTTAATTCAAAGGATTTTGTAACCAGTTTTCTGTACCAAGGTCCATTAGCTCAGTTTTTCGTGCGTCCATTTTTTATCATTCTATTCTCTGATGATCGACAGTTTAACCATAACAACCTGTAATGTCGGGATCTCCCATTCCCAGTGGTTTGGCATGTGCTGAGTCACTAAATAAACCATAGAAATTGTTACACAAAAATATTACACCCATGACCCTGACGCATTATGCCAGCATATGCAACAAGTAGGTACAATACACACCTCAATAAAAATAAACAAGCACGCGAACATTTTCAGTTTATCATGAAATTGATTTCGATGGAACATTCAGTTTTTCCTGACCCAGTTCACGGGACAAAACTGCATACCTATCAGCAGTTAAACAAAAACAGCTGCACAAAGCTTAACATAGCTTTCTCCAAATCGGAAACAAAGTGGCAGGAATGCAACCAAATGAAAGGTTGCATCTGCTGCTTACAGCCTCTGCGTGCCTAGACTTTATTTGTGGGTCTTATCTTCATCGTGGTGGCGTTGAGACTGAACGTGCTCCATGAGTTCCATTTGATACTTTTATAATCATTTGATCCAGGCATGTACCTTCCGTTAAGGTTGGACTGGTAACAACAATTATAGTACATTTTTGCCACCGACGCATGTTAAAAAAGTTCAGTTAAATTTTTGTATAAAGGTGGCCTGCTGAAAGGCTGAAGCGCGAGAGACGGTTAATTTCAGTCGACGCCAAAACTCGGAAATGCCTATTAAAACCCATGCATAAAAACACGGCGGTTAATTTCATTATACGGCAGTTTTCTTCTCTTCAAAAGCTCCCTGTTAAACAATGCATTCGATGACTGAAACTTCAATAAAAGTCCGGTCATAGAAGCTTGCAGCGGCTTGCAGCTTGGAATAAAATAAATTGCGAAACAGGTTGACAGGTGAATTTTGAAAAGAACACAGCCTTAATGTAATGACTTTTCGTATGCATTTCAAAGAGATGGCTTAGCAGGTTACGCAGAAATTTAGAAGGCAGATTTCGAGGTACACCTAGTTCTCAAGAGCCAGTGAAAAGAGCAATTGAAGATGAACCTTACAAAACGGGAAGAACAGCACTGTCAGGAGCCAGTGTTTGTAGTAAGATCGACGTTTGTTATCATACCTTCATGGATATTGGATGTCAAAACTCAAAACATAGGAAAGAGGAGGGAATGCAACGACATCACATTTCCCCACTAATGAAGACAAAACATGTCTCCGCAACGCCTACTCCTCACTCGCTTCGTAGCATGAATGTCTAATAAAAGTAGGTAACAGACGCGTCTCGCATGTTTACCAGGAAATATCTGAGAAATGAGGGATGAATTTCAAGCAAAATACGACATGGTAGGCAATTTACCATTTGTATAGGTATACTGAAACCAAGTTATAGATTAATTTCGTTATTCGCCCATCGTGTGTTAAAGTCCATTGGCAATAATTTTCATTATACGCCCAAAGCTTTACCCATTTGCTGCCCCCCCCCCCCCATCTCCCGTGCACCTCCTTGATGTCGAAGCCCAAAAGCGAACCCTTTCTCAGAGATGCGTTGGTGCTAGGTGCCAAATATTTACTATAATAAATTTAATTACCCGGTCCGAATACTATACCAGCCATGATACGGTCGCTTTTCCTCAAGGGTGTTTTCATTGAATATGCTCGCAGGCTCGCACATTCAATGCAAAAATTGCACTCATTTCATTCGTGCAATTTTCGAAAATAGCATCCTCACTCCGTTCGGACGCTATTTTCGATAAAATAATGTCCTCACTTCGTTCGGACATTATTTTAAAACACCCTTGGGAAAGCGACCGAATAATGTCTGGTAAAGTGCTCGGACCGGGCAATTAAATATATATAATACCACCAGGCCGACTCGTAAGCCGACGCACAGCTACTTAAGCACGTGTCTTGGTCTCTGTCAACTGTGGAGAATTTCATTCCCCGGTGGCTGGTAAGACTGTCCCCAGCGTTTCCGGCGTAGCCTGTGAGGTCAATTCTGTAGCCTTCAGCTTCGGACGAGATGGTGAACTTCTGGTAAGTGGCGTACCTCCTCTGCTCTTCAAAATCCCAGAGGTCCACTCTTAACTCGTAAATGCGGTCCAGCTGGGAGGTCAGCTGCCAGAGGTGGTGAAGTCCCCACCAAAATTCTCCATCAAAAGTTCCTAGGCCTGACTTATAGGCCTCCCAGTCCTCGAAGAAGTCCTGCCTGGGTGTGATGTCGGCTCTTCTTTGAAAGACAGTCCATCCCTTACCATCATCCATGTCGCAGTAAGCCGAGGTCGGAGTGAGACGATCAGGGCAAATTGTGTACACTCCACTAGCAGAACCGAAGGGCAGGTCACTGCAGTCCCGTACAGTAGAATCCTGCTGTGACGTACCGTTGACATCCGATGTTAGCCACAGTCCAGCTGCCAGCTCAGCGACGCACAACAGACAGAGAACACAGACCGCCACTGGGAGACGCGGCGGCAGCTCCATGGTGATGCAGAAGGACGTCCTGGGTGGTCTGAGGGGAGCAGTCGTTTCCACTGAAGGTGTGGTCGGCCCGGCCCATGTCAGGTGTCTCGCTCACAAGCACTCCCCTGTACCGTGCATGACAACAAGTGTTGCAGCATTATCTGTCAGCAATGAAGTGCGCAGAAGAGCAGGGCTGGGAGATGTAACAGCTGTGAAGCCCTGTCAGTCCAAAAGGCGCCAAAATTCGTGGAATCAAAGCGCTATTTATCTTGCCGCAGCGGGAGTGGCTTCTGAAAATGTCATCTGTTGAGACGAAAACATGAATTTCTGCCATGCAAATGGAAACAGATGACAAGCAAATAAAAATAAATGACATGCAATTCAAACCAAATCAATTTGATATTTTTCAAGCGGTTCTATTGCAAATATGTCATTACCTTAAACATACGTCTATGTAGGTAATCGACCGGTCCGGATAGCACTGATGTTGAAGCGGGGAAGGCGTCAGATACTCTTTTTTACAACAGGTACAAAAACTTCCGATTTGACTGGTATGCATATAACAGACACCCAATGCAATGCAACACATTTCCGATTTTATTTCGTTGTCGCAAATTCTCTGTGTATTCTTATGAAGTATATGTAATATGCATTCAATTGTCAATTTATAGACATGCTCTTGCTAATTCCAGTAGGTACACACCAACTTATCTGAAAGCTTACACATAAACGCTCAAGTTGATGGCAGTCCAGTCGTTTCTCTATCTTGGCTTATATTTAGGCTAATAACATAGATGCAGATAAACTTTTTGGATAACACCAAGATAACTCTTCGGATTAAATTGCATTTCATATATTTTAATTTGCTTGTCACTATTTTAACTTGCTAATAACATAGATGCAGGTAAACTGTTCGGAAAACACCAAGATGTCTGATCGGATTAAATTGCATTTCATATATTTTAATTTGCTTGTCATCTATTTTAACTTGATATTTAATTAACATGCATGTGATTTAATATGGTTGTCATGTGTTTTAAACCGGATGTCAGTTGTTTTAATTTGGACTTCATTTGTTTTAATATGGATCAAAAAGGTGGACGAGCCCTAGCCGAGATTTTAGACGCAAATATGTGGATTGCGAGTGTCGTCTCTTTTAGTTTCTCATTTTCTTATAATAAAGTTTCCCATTCTCTACACTGTGCGACTGCGCTGCAATGCCACCGTTCGGCTGCGCTCTCCGTGTTATCAAATGCGAGTTGATCACGAATTGGAAGAGAGAAGCCGGAGCTAGAGCTGCCAGACAGCCGGAGCAGCCGGAGCCGGAACATTCTGACCGGAGCGGGAGCCGGAGCCGCCGAGACATTTTACTCATAACCTAATCCGGAGCCGTAACAATAGCCCGAAGCTGCAAAACCGCCCGTATTTCTGTGGCTTCGTTTCCTTGCTCATTAGCGCATCAGTTGATTTGACCAGAGATGACTGGTGATCTGCTTTGCTAGTTTCATTCTTTTTTCCTCATTATGATAAGTGTCTTTTCATGCAACATTTGTTTATAAGGATTGCACTACCTACGCACCTTATTTAGAAGCGAATATTTCTTATAAACGCCCAATGTAAATATGACTAATTAGACTGTTCTATAAAAGTATTGATAGACGGCGCAAGCTCATGTAGGCAACATCATGAACAACGTCAACACCGCTCTAAGCTCTTTATATACCTGTTTCTTGGTCGCCAGTTTTAAAGAAAAACATCAAACAGGCTTAAAACTTATCGTGACCGTCGGTTCTATGCTGATAGCTGTGCTAGCCTAGTATAATTATAGATAGATGGTGTGCTTTTGAGTGGCCACAAGTCGTACTCCTGCTGAGTGCAACTGTAACCCATGGGTCGTGATTCGACGCATCATATGTTTCGCATTACGGAGCCCAGTAGAGTTCTGCACGGCTGCAATTTTCCACAGCCTAGCCGCCCCGCAGCCGTGGCTCCACAGCCACAGCCGCCCACAGCCATGGCAAACTGTAGGCAGCCAGCCGGCCGTGGATACTTTCAATGAAATGCAACCAAATAGTATATAATAAGTTGTTTTTAGTTGAAACATATAGCCAAAAGCACATTGCAATGGGCTATAGATTCTCAAGCTCATGAAGCATCATAGGTTAAGTGGTTGTGTATCTGGCTTTAGGCCAAAGGCCTGAAGCCTGATGCGCAACGCATGCCTACACAAGCCCTTGCAAGGGGTTAAGAAAGATGGGTAGGTAGGTACCTACATCAACAGAAAACATAAACAACGAACCAGAATAGAAGCACTAGCAGTGTAGACATCTAATGCCAAATCCTGAAGTATGGTTGTGGGACAGAACAACAGACCCTGATGCTTTTCATTATCAATGTTAGGCATGGAAAATGAAACTGAAGTTGATGGACTGTCAAACAGTGATTGTCTAGTCAAAACTCTTGCTTCTTTCTTACCTTGCATATTTTCTGGGGTGTGATATGCCAGGCTTGAAGCAGCCTTCCGAGCAAGTCTCAAGACTCAAACTAAAAACACTAGTGAGCATCCAAGAAAGAAAAACATTCATCTATTTTGATTTTTCCAAATAATGATCTTCGCTCAAATCCACAAGGACGTGCGAGCCACAATTGCCTCTTTCAATCAAAAATTTTACTTGAGTTTTTAATGACGTCAATAGCAAAGAAGTGGCAATAAATTGTTTTGTGTCACTATAAACAGCCATAAAATTATAATCAATAAATTTTAATGCTATAGAGTTTAAAACTTGCTCTTAAACAAAGATTAGGTATCAAATTTTCACATTTTTAGAAAAAGACGTCATTTTGTTAGTAAAGCCAACAGCTCGCGTAAGAAATATTGTGTTCAGGGTTTTCACCGTCATGTGAATTACGTGTTCAGGGTTTTCACCATCATGTGAATTAACCGTAAGTAAGGTTCATGCTCACTTATAATCTAATTCCATTGGCTTCGTTGACCAGCATTTTCTGTTAGCGGTCACTCACACACCAGTTAGAACATAAAGCGCCAGTTTGATATTATGTAATTGGACTTGCCGAAAATTCAGAAATACATCTAAGAGTTATTTTAGATATTAGTCTGATTGTTTTGGGAGGATTCAAAGCTAGGGTTTAAAAACGTGAGTGTGAAATAAGAGGATTTTGTTACCAGAATTCTGTGCTAAGGTGCATGAGCTCAGTTTCTGATGCGTCCATTTTTTAAATCTTATTCGCTGTTGGTCCACAGTGCATAGGCACCCTGCAGAGTGGGCATCTCCCATTCCCAGTGATTTGGCATGTGCTGAGTCCCTAAATAAACCATGAAAAACTGTTACACAAATAGATTACACCCATGACCCTGATGCGTAATGCCAGCATATGCAAAGTACAGTAGGTCTATACAAGTCGCTGCCACCAGTGGGCAGGTAGCGCCTGACGGCTGCTGAGGCGCCACGCAACCTCCAAGTTACCGGGCAGGTGGCACCTGAGCAGCCCTTGGGCGCTACCCGCTCACTAGGGGCGGTGACTTATTTTGTAGACCTACCTACTAAGTACTAGACACACTTGAATAAAAAACGCACGAGCATGTTCAGTTTATTGCTGAAACTGATTTCGATGGTACATTCGATTTTTGTTTTGTTTTCCTGAGTAAGCACACAGAACAAAAATGCATAAGTACCTTTTAGCCGTTGAACAAAAACAGCTGCACAAAGCTAAATACGAGTTTTGCCGAAACGAAAACAAATTAGTAGAGTGCAGCCCAACGAAAGTTTGGATTTGCTACTTGCAACGTTCATGCACTTAGAGCGTATTTGTGGGTCTGATCTTCATTGTGGTGGCGTTCAGACTGTAGTCGCCCCTCCAGTCCATCCACCGGACGGACCTACTCGGTTCAGTTGACCCCGGAATGTACACTCCGTTGAGGTTGCATCTCTGACAGGCATTATACCACCATGCTCCATGGTCTAAAGATGAACAGTTACCCGAGTGAGCGTTGTTGTCTCTGTCAAATGTGGAGAACTTCATTCCGTTGTGGTAGCTTAGACTGTCTCCAGCGTCCCCGGCGTACGAGGAATCAACAAAGTGCAGTCGGTAGCCGTCGGCCTCGGACGCGATGGTGAACTTCTGGTAGGTGGCGTACGCCGTCTGCTCTGCAAAATCCCAGAGGTCGACCCGTAACTCGTAAACGCGGTCTAGTTGGGAGGTCAGCTGCCAGAGGTGGTGAAGTCCCCACCAGAACTCTCCTGTTAAACTTCCCAGACCCCACTTGTACGTCGCCCAGTCCTTGTAGAAATCCTGTCTCGGTGAAATATCGGCTCTTCTTTGGAAGACGGTCCATCCCTCGCCATCGTCCATGTCACAGTAGGCCGGGGTCGGAGTTTGGAAGTCAGGGTGGATCAGGTACACTCCGCTGGGGGAGCCGAAGGGCAGATCACTGCAGTCGCGTACAATGGAATCCTGCAGGGACGTACCGTTGGTGCCAGAGTTTTGCTCAGCGCCCAGTTCAGCAGCGCACATCTGGAGCGAGAGAATGCAGGCCACCGCTGAGAGTCGTGACAGCAACTCCATGGTGCTGCAGAAGGAAGTCCTGTGCTGTCCTTGGAGGATCAGTCGCTTCCACTGAAGATGTATGTTCGATCCGGCCCGTTATATACCGCCTAACAGGTGGCTGGCTCACATGCACTACCGTCATACCGTGCACGACAGCAGCTGTTGCAGCATTATCTGTCGGCAATGAAGTGCGCAAAAGAGCAGATCTGGGAAGCGGAACCCATGTGAAGCTCTGGCAGTGCCGAGGACGCCAAAAAATCGTTTGAGTAAAGAGCTGGCTTTCTTGTTGCAGCGGGAGTGGTTTGAGATATCGTCATCGGCTGAGGCGGAAACCTGGGTTATTTATCTCGTCTGCCTATCAGGAAAGGACCGGTAACGCAACACTCCTACAAAGACCATATTGTACTGAATGGCTTTATTTTTTTTTCATCCAGTCATTGAGCCATCGATATTACTTTTGCGCTCTTGTAATGCATGTGACTCTTGAGGACAGCTCAAGATTGCAGGCCATGGCCATTTCACGTTGTCACGCACGCCACGTAATTTCTCTACGTCACGTCACACTCGATGACCGCGATGACGTGACGTCACAGTGGCATGACGCTGCGTCACGATCACTGCCAGGAGCTTCACTTTTACACATTCAGCTACGTATGTAACATAATGTATTATGTATCATAATTTATCATACATATGTATCATGCATATGTATCATACACATGAACCTATCATGCATACGCATCATACTCATGTATCATCGCGGTCACATGAATATCATACGTGACCATTATCCATTAAAGGGACTATCCCACCTTCAAAAAGTACCATTTAGGATTCGGAAATGTTACTCATGATATTGTGACGAATTCTGCAAGTTTTTACGCGTTTTCATCGTATACTTTTTGAGATATTGCGACTTTTATATTTCATCGTGACGTCATTTAGATCGGATCTGTGACGTAATGAAGGATTTACTTAATGCCAATGTGGGGGAAATTTGGCAGCAAATATAGGTATTTGCTCTCAAATATGACGCGGCTCATACAATAAAAAATGCCTCTGATTGGCTTATTCGTAAGTCAAGTGATACTTCACTTGAATGCGTAACAGGCGTTCAAAAGGCAAATGACGTCATCAGATTGCCGCTAATGGTTAAGAGATTGGGACTTGCACAAGGAACATTTTCAAATGAAGGGAACAATTTTTTTCAACACCACGAGGCTGCGGGGGTTGCGACCAAGATAGATAGCGGTTTCTGAACCTCGCCGCAAATTTGGCTATCTCAACTCAAACCTAATGTTAAGGTGGGATAGTCCCTTTAATAGTCTGTTTTGAAATTCCTCCAAAAAAAAATTGTTCAGGCTCACAATCAGATAATTTTTTCTTATTGACGATAAAACAGGTGGGCTATCAAGTACAAGCTCTTGCAACCCGCAGTACCCAGCTTCTGTTTGCTCATAGCGTCCTTTTTCTATCGTGACGACTGCTACCTTTGGCTGACACCGAGCCGAGCGTAGTCGCCCGGGGCGGTGGCTGGTCAAGTGGTCACGTGACCGATGCTCGGGGGCGGTGGGCGGTCACGTGACCGATGCCCGGGGCGGTTGCTGGTCAAGCGGTCACGTGACCGATGCCCGGGGCGCTGACTGGTCACGTGGTCACGTGACCGAAGCCCGGGGCGGTGGGCGGTCACGTGATCGACGGTGACTGGTCACGTGACCGTTGCCCGGGGCGGTGACTGGTCACGTGGCCGCTGAACGGGGTGGAAAGGCGCGAGTGTAAGTGTAGTGCAGAGACTGGCTGAAGGGAGCTTCCACGGCCAGGGAAGTCTTGTCGTCTTGCTTGTGGTCTGGATTCCGGTTTCCGTTGTACTCATACGCGTAAGTGTGTGCTTAAATGCATTTGCGCACCTGTTGTGCTTAGGTAATATGCACAACGCGCTTTTATTGTTTAAGGAAAAACAAATATTTTGTGGAACCTCAAGAAATTGCTCTAAACTTCATCAATCAATACATGAAGCCTGATTTAAGACCGTGTTTAGATCGCAAGTAAATTGCTCATTGATTTTCCGGGAAAGATACCCTTAAATCTGTCCTAGCAATTTCATGTTGCAATGCTGCTTTCAATTGAAATATGTTCTGGATTTCCGCAGTTCTTTGTCGTTGTAATTCGAAGAACCAAATAAAAAACATCTCTTCGTTTCACCAATTCGTAGATAAACGCTACATTTGTCTGCATCCTGAGAAGTATAGCATTTCCTTTTTATTTTATCATTTTGGACGTCCTATTACTCACTAACACAAATGCTCAAGGGACATTGCGCGTTGTATTGCAGACACATTAAATCACTGAAGAAAATTAAAAGATGGACACTTTGGCAAACACATTGCACGAGTGGTATTGCAGGTTGAGCAAAAACAATGACGCTGAACTGACAGACCAGCGCCATGCAAGCAGCATTGCACGCAGGCTCACACCACTGCTGACTAACAAACTGGAAAAGAGACAAACTAGCAAATTGACTAACAGGCTTGCTCTCTGACAGCGACTTACAGAATGACTAACAGACTGGCAAACCGACTGACGAACAGACTGCTGCGTAATACAATGACCACACAAATCGCTCCATGATTGGTAGACATACCTATGCAAACAAAAACTCATTATTTTGCTAAAGCAAGCTCAAACGATTGACAATCATAAAAAAACATAAAAGGCTGGTAGCCACATGCTTCCACGCAATAGCACCTTGTGCATCTTACCAAGCTTTTAATGTAGAGCATGCGTTGCAAATGCCGGCATGCTTACGCTGCATGCAGGAGCTGCCACACGGGATCACCCAGGTCACCTACGACGACGGACACAGCCGCTGGTACAGGGGCGTCCTCTCGGGGGACCCGTCCCGTCCTCCGATCTGCCGCAGCCGCTCCCGGTACAGGTCCTCGGCGTCCTCCAGCTCCTCTCGGGTGACGGCGCTCCACACGCTGCTCCGGTGACCCTCGCCGGCCGTCCACGTCACCTGGTGCAGCACGCGGCGGCACCACGCGTGACGGCGCACAAACTTGCGCAGCAGGTGGTCCATGGCCGGCGTGGGGTGACTGACGCCCAGCTGACCGGCGCGGCACAGCTCCAGCAGCAGAGAGGACGCCTGGCCGAGCCGCCGCGCGTACCGGCGCACGAACACACAGTCGAGCACGTCCATGTCGAACGTCTCCGGTCCGGCGTCGGGCCTCAGTAGCTGTCCGCGCCGCTTGAGCGTGGCGAATCCGACCGCCTCGCCGCCCTCGGCGAACAGCAAGAACGCCGAGTCGCCGACGGGAGGCGGAGCGAAGAGGGGCTCTCGCATGGCGGATGACCGCTCGCGCTCACCGTAGACATACTTGATGAGCACGTAGAGGATGGCGCGATCGGCCACCGACTGGACCGGGTGCCAGCCGGCGGCGCGCCACTGGACCAGGCTGAGCAGCAGCTCCAGCGGCGTCCAGAGCGGCCCGACGCGCAGCGCCACGCACCAGCCGCACGAGGGGCAGCGCAGGCCGTCCAGGCCGGCCCCCAGACCGGCGCCGGCGCCGGGCGGCAGGAGGACCTCGGCCGGCAGACACAGTTCCGGCCGGGACTGGCGGTAGGGCCGCGGACAGTGGCGGCTCGGCTCCCGGCAGACCGTGCCGCACCCCTCCTTCGGACACGGGACTGCAACGGAACGGGAGAACGGTTAGGGGGCGGTAGACGCTGGGTATCAACACACACAACTGGCATTAGCATCCAGGAAGAAGTCGAATGTTTATCACAGCTTTGTGTCCACTTCAAAGGTAACGGGTTAATTGTCACTGGCCCTCAACACAGGAAATCACTCCAGAACACACAACCCCCAAAACGCCTCCAGAAAAGATAAAAATTCATCACAGTTCTCTCCTAACCAATGTCGTCTGTACTCACTGGCAAACAGTCCACTGGTGGTGAACTCCCGGTGTGTCTCCTCCTTCGCCAGGCTCTCCAGCAGGTCCAGTGGGGTGCGGATGGGCCGGGGTCGGAGCAGCGGCACGGGAGGACCATCCTTGGACACCGCGCTGAAGACGGCAGCCAGAGAGCGGCGGGGGCGCAGACGACAGATACGGGTCCTCGGAGGCGGTGATGGAGTGCCCTCCCTGAGAACGGTGCAGGGGTCATAGGGTTAGAGGGCAGATTGACATGCAGGCTCTATCCTACAAAGGCTCAGGCAACTTTTTGCCACTGTGGCTCATCTCTACTGCTATGCAAATAAGGATTATTTCGGCACTTATGCGTTACAATTTACAAAACATTGACGTTGCGACGTCATTAAAACCGAATTTGGACAAAACGAGCCTTTGGCGCTATTCGCGTAGGAGCTGGGCCAGGCTATGAACATTTGAGAAATATCTATATAGTTATATCGGTAAAACAGCGGCCCAAAGCATGGGGAGGGCTTCTTAGCATTCGGGTTCATGACAAAGGAAAGTGATGGATCATGGAAAACCACGGTCGGCAGCCTGACGTCACCAACGCCATTTTGATGACGTCATTACGCCCAGTTGTCTCCTGGAGGAGCGGAATGGAAAACAACAGCTTCTTGTTTGCACAAAGGAATTCTGAATCGTCCGATGGATTTTGTAGCTGATTGGATGCCATGCGTGTGGCAGAAAAAAAACTGAGTAGATATCACGTCAGGCTCGGGAGCCCCCAGAGGCCATCATCTATGTTCAGTTGGTCAGTTAATGAGTGAACGAAGGCGCACCCGATGAAGTACCAACACAACAAACAAGGGTACTTACCACCGGTAGGCGGCCGTCGTTCTGGGTTTCTTGCTGGGAGGTGGCGTGCCAGGCTGGTTCTCGGAAGAGGAACGTTTTCCACGACACTCTGCCACAGCCGAGCTGGTCACGGGAGACCTGTGAGACGCAAAAGGTGGGGTCTGTTAGCAAGACAAGCCGACAGATGGCAGAGATTCCATTCTTATGCGTATGTTATTGCACTACGTATATAGTAACATTTTACAAACGCACCTTTATCAGTCGTTTTCACGACGGGCTATCCGGCGAGTGCACCTTATTTGACCAAGTCTGCACCTAATCTCTTTTACAGCAAATATCTTTATTCCATGAATCTATTTTCGTGTTTTAATCGATGATACTCTGATAATATGACAAAGCAGGCATATAAGCAATTAGTGCAACCCTAGGTGATCACTACTAAGAGACACACTGAACCTTATTTGACTAAATTTGCACCTAATCTGCACCAGATGTGCACCAAATGTGTACTAGATAGCCGTCGTTAAACCGATTTTTTTCGTTTTACATGTATATTAAGATCCAATTGAATGGCCTAGATGTTCAGAGTCTTTTATCTACTTGTTCATTTAAAACGATATCTCCCAAAAGTCCCTAAAAAGTCCCTGCCTTCATATACCAAGCTACTATTTTAGGAGAGAGCTGAGTATTATTAATTGCTGGCATCCTGGCAGCATACTAATTTAATTCTTACTCATTAAGTAACTCATCAACCACTCATAAGCATCCTCATGTAATGACCATGAAAAGATTGCTCTATATCCCGATTCAGTAGGTATGACCCGTATAACCCGACTCCAGAGCTGGTACCCTTACATGCCCTTACTTTCAAAGCTGGGACCGTATAATTACCGATTTCCGACCTGCAGTCCCTTACGAGTACACCAAAATAAGGAGCTAGGTAAAATCGGCAAACTATTTTGTGGTTAACCCGCGCACCGACGGGGGTCTGCGCCAACTTAGTACCGACGGGGGGGGGCGGATGACCGCCCCCCCCTGAGATCTCGAGAACGAAGCAAGGTAGCGACAAGCGGTAAACGGCATCGGATACGCACGGACAAGGTCTACAATTTTTACTAAGGTCATTTTCAGGTCAGGTCAAAGATGACGTCACAGGGGTCGAAAAAGTCAAAATGGCGGCGCTAGATATGGAGAGGATTTTTCTCGAATAACTTTCGAAGTAGTCAAGATAGGAACAAACTAAGGGCATCATCGTGATCCTCTCGTCAATCCGCATCGAATGATATATATGTTGACCTCGAAAGGTCAAGGTCAAAGGTTGACCTCAGGTCATGTGACCTCGAGGTCATCATGTATATCATTCGATGCGTCTTGACGAGCTGAACACAATGAGACCATCCGCGCGCCTGTATCTTGTTCCTGTAAGGAGTTATTGGCAAAAAACCTTTGGTGACCTTTGATGACGTCACATGACCTTACAGCTGCCCAACAGCAAAACAGACCTCAAGGTAGTGAAGGTTGATCGTATGTGAAGTCATGTATGGTATATGGGGCCATTCCGACCCGTTTTAGTGGTAAAAACAGGGAGTTGATTTTTCCCCCATTGACTTATAATGGGGAGGTCGCGAAATTGACCTGACCTTAGGTCACCGACATCAAAATTCCGAGATATACAAATTGTAGCTACTAATGACCTAATAACATCCTGCGACTTTCAAAGGCCTCCGACATCTACTGTAGCTCTGGCACGGTGACAAAGTTGCAAAAAAGTGACTTGAGGTTGGGTCATTCAAAGTGACCTGGTGACCTGACCTTAAAAGTTAGGAGGTTCAAACTTGCACACCATGTGTAAAATTGATGAGAGAATAGTCATACCAAATTTCGCGGCGCTACGCGCCGCGGTTTTCCCGCTATCCGCGAAAAACCTCAGGGGGGGGCGGATATCCGCCCCCCCCGTCGGTGCGCGGGTTAAGTAACCTACAGTGGTAAATTCTTATTCTCTTGCACCAGCCCATAACGCAAGCCTTCAAATGTTCTGTTTAATTTCTAGGTGAGATATCACGGTATAGTTCTCGAATAAGTATACGGCTCCAAAATGTCTAAGCGAATCGCAAGTTAGTAAACAACGCAAAAGACGAGGCACAATGTAGGTATTTAATTGGTATTTTTATCATCAGTTGCGTTTAAAAACATACGAATTCAATGAAAATGTAGGTAAGTATGACTGGAAATGGACGTTTTAGGACCTATTACAAAAAAATTGATAGGCTTTAAATAATAACAGGGCGTGTCTACTTACATTGCGAATTGCGATGCTGCAGAAGGAGGTAACCTCGCTGATTCGCTGACACCACTAATCGAACGCACGGGTTGCGAACTGTACGCACCTCACGAGCAAATGAGCCGAGCGTCGGTGACCCACAAAGTTATCACCTATCCATCGGACGGTACAGACCCGCTGGGATTAAATCCGGTGCCCTGGCGCGGTGGCAAGACGCCAATGATAATCTTCGAGTCGCGCGTGCGCAATGCGCATGGGGGTAGCTAAAGGGAAAGGGACGCAGGTTTTGGTTTTGTTTTGGGTGAAATTTGATTGTGGATATCAAGTAGACAATTAAATTGTTATCTATTGGCATTTGCTTTATGGTTTGGAAATAAATGAGCATCATGAGTTCTTATAAGGCTTTGCGAATGATGTATCTTTATAAACATGATCGTTTTGTCCTGATAAGATAACGGAAAAAGGAAGGAAATGAATCAATAGTAAGAATGCTTCTCATTTTAAAAAAGCATCTCTGCATGGAAGTCTTTGCCAGTGCGGCGTGTGAGAAATCTCCACTTCCAGCTCTTCAAGTAATTTGTCGTTCACCTACGCAATTCAAGTCGTTCTTCCTACTTTTTTTTTGTTGTTAACGTATAACATAATATAAGGAACTGACTGGTCAGCTGCTTACTGATCTCAGGCAGCTTTTGCCAAATTGTCAGGGAACTCAGATTTGTTTTTCAATAGAAAAACACAATTCTAAAGAATAGTGTTTTAACTATTGACAACAAACCTTCGGTTATTACGGAGCGAGCGAAGCGAGCGAAGTCTTTCGTAGATTATCGGAAATTTCTGAGTATGAGCGGGCGGCCGGCCGGCCGGCCGTGCGGACGCCTTTGCGAGGCCTATATCTCAGGAACCACTTGACCGATTTAAATGCGGTAATTTTTGTAGGGCAGCTTCATTTCTTCTAGCAAATATTGGACTATTCCCGATGCATGTGGATAGCCCTTATGCACGTGCCGCGTGCAAAACGAAGAGGTGTCAGTTTTGTAACAATTGCAATATCTCTGTGACTACTGGGCCGATTGCGCTGAAAGGTGGCATGTAGGTAGGCACCTACTAGGTAATGCATATCCATGTGCCGCAGTTGGGGTGCTGCTGCACGTGCGCACGTGCAGGGGTCGATTCCAGATCTCGAGAACGGCTGGGCCGATTGCGTTCAAATTTGGTACACGGTTAGGGACCGGTTAGTAGGGACTAGGGTACCGTGCACAAGTCAGTTGGGATCCATTTTGCACGTGCGCACATGCAGGGTGCCGCTTCCAGATCTCGAGAACGGCTAAGCCGACTGCGCTCAAATTTGGCACATCGCAAGGGACCGGTTAGTAGGGTGCACTATTTTATCCTCTAGAGGATCAATGAATGCCTAATCACCAGTAAAACGCCTTTTAGGGCGACCAGCGGAGCGAGCGAGAGGGTGAGCCTTGCACGTGCGAAATTGCGAAGGGAGTACCTCCAACTAACTTGTGCACGGCACCGGGTGCAATTCTCGCTCGCTCCGCTGGTCGCCCCGAAAGGCTTTTTACTGGTTATTAGGCATCCATTGATCCTCGAGGATAAAATATATAATGGACATGCACATAGAATATACTCATACTGATACAGAGGTAGGTACACCCAACATACTACTTTTTTATATGATGGGACACCACCCAGTGATCTGGTTCTCTGAGTTTTCCCAGACCCGCGTCTGCGCCGGTCTAATTAGTGTCGGGCGCCAGCATTCAGGGGATATTACCGGTCCACAAGTGTCGGGTGTCCTAATCGGTGGCGTCCCCCCCCCACCCCCACCCCCGCTGCCGATACCCCCAGCCGGCATTTACACCATTGAGGGCTTAACTACCCCTACCCTACCTGTGACCTTTCAGCCGACACTTGGGATCAGTGAGATTGACATTTTGCAGTTACCGCGTGGTGGATATCTCGTAACCTGATCAGCCATGTCACTCTTTCTCTGTCGGTGCATCCGCCGACACCCTGGCACGTAATCCCGGGATGCGGGTCACTCCACTGGTACGGTAATTAAGACCCCCCTCCCCGTCCCCACCCCCGCGGTGTCGGAGCCGGCTTAGGAAACAGTCGACACCGGCCCCGACCCCGCCTGACCTGGCGTCTAATTACGCTCCACTGAACTATATGGTACTTGTCTGTGAAACTGATCTGTCTGCCAACTATAGCTTGGTAGGTAAGCTTAATCTTTAGTAATAAGTAGTGATAAGTAAATAAGTAGTAATAAGTAATGATAATAATGATAAAGTAGGTGCATGCAGATGAAGATGAATATTCGTAGGAATGATAATCCATAGAAATAAACATAGAAAAGATACTAGGCCTATTTACAAATCAGTGCTTATACACTGGGCGTAATGCCGACGAAACCAAGCAAATTCACTTAAAAAAGAACAGGAACATTTTTTTTTATAAATTTAGTCCGAATGGTTGAATGGGTGGATTTGAGGAATCAGAGCCCGCACTAAGCATAGCTTGTTGTGCTGACCCTGACCCCACCACCCGATCGCGCAATTCCAGTTGTATGGCAGAATTTTGTCCGAACGTTTAACGTGCCCTCACGACTGGACACGGTCATTTTTCAGTTTATTGATGAAACCGATTTCGATGAAACAATACATTTTTGCAGAACAACACAAAACCAAAATTCATAGTTAGCAGTTCAACAAAAAACAGCTTCCCAAAGCTAATATGACTTCTGCCAAATCGAAAATTAAGAGTGCAGGTTCATAAAAGGTTGCATCTGCTATACCCCGCTAACCGAAGGCCGGCCCTAAAAAGGGCCGGCCGGCCGGCCGGGCGCGCGGCTCGCCACCCTATCAGGGTGACGGGTCGCGGGTCCGGCCAGTGCAGCGGCCTGGGGCATTGCCCCGGCGAGGACGGGTATGTGGGATCATTCGCGGGAGATGCGGGGCGGGACAGGGTCCCGTAGAGCTTCCACTGTGAACTTGTATTTAAACGCTTACACTGTACATGAGTGACATATGTGATGCACGAATGATGTAAGTGTAAATATCATATATGCGTATATGAGAGAAATAAATATGAAAAGCTTACATCTGCTGCCTACGGCTCCGCGTGTTTAGAGTGTATTTGTGGGTCTAATTTTCATGGTGGTGGCGTTCAGACTGTCGTTGTGTCGCCATTCATGCCAAAAGACGGTTACGTAGTCTGATACTCCGGGTTTGTACAGTCCGTTGAGGTTGGAGATGCAGCAGGATTTGTACCACCAGGCCCCTTGGTTGTTAGATGAACAGTTGCCCGGCCAAATGTCGTTGTCCCTGTCAATAGTGGAGAACTTCATTCCCTTGTGGTAGGTAAGACTGTCTCCGGCGGTTCCGAAGTAGTCGCCAAAGTCAATTCTGTATCCCTCATCCTCGGATTCGATGGTGAACTTCTGATAGGTGGCGTACCTTGTCTGCCCTTCAAAATCCCAGAGGTCGACCCGTAACTCATACGTTCGGTCCAAGTACGAGGTCAGCTGCCAGAGGTGATGAAGTCCCCACCAGAACTCTCCATCAAAACTTCCCAGGCCCCACTTGTAGGCGCCCCAGTCCTTGTAGAAGTCCTGTCTCGGTGAAATATCGGTTCTTCTTTGGAAGACGGTCCATCCCTCGCCGTCGTCCATGTCACAGTAGGCCGGGATCGGAGTTTGTAGATCAGGGTGGATCAGGTATACTCCACTGGGGGAGCCGAAGGGCAGATCACTACAGTCGCGGACAATGAAATCCTGCAGGGACGTACCGTTGGTGCCAGAGTTTTGCTCAGCGCCCAGCCCAGCGGCGCATGTCAGCAGCGATAGAACGCAGCCGACCGCTGGGAGTCGTGACAGCAACTCCATGGTGTTGCAGGAGGGCGTCCTGTGCTGTCCTTGGAGAAGCAGTCGTCTCCACTGAAGGTGTATGTTCAATCCGGCCCGTTTTATACCTCCTCACAGGTGTCTGGTTCACATCCACTACCGTCATACCGTGCACGACAGCAGCTGTTGTAGCATTATCTGTCGGCAATGAAGTGCGCAGAACAAAACTGGGAAATGTAACAGATGTGAGGCTCTGGCGCTGCCGATGCACCCAAAGTTCTTAGGAGGAAGGCGCTAGCCATCTTGTTGCAGCGAGAGTGGCTTGGGAAGTTCGCAACTGTAATGTCTTAGTATTGATATCCTCAATGACGCTGTGATTGCAGAGACAGATGTTGATGTACCGGGTGGCCCAGAAAAAACGTTCCGAACTTTGGAGGCCTATATATCAAATTCGAGTATAAATAACGAGCCAAATTTTTCAACAGGTTTGCGTCATTTCCTTGCGCATTGGTATGCCAAATTATAACACTATACCATCATTTTCAAGCTGGCAATCTTGAGTTGAATTAAGCAAGACGTTTTTGCTTTTTTTGCCGATGTCAAACGATAGTGATGATTGGGTTAGACGTCCCATGTTATAAAAAAGAATAAAAAATAGAGCACGTGAATGAAACCAACACGTATGTTCTTATTTTAAATATTTTTGTCTCACTTATGTGCCAAATATCAAAATACTGAGCCAAGATGGTGCTCATGGATGCCATTCGTTTCAACACCAAATCATGTTTCGAGCAGGAGTGGCACGGTGCATGGATTACTGCTGATTACCCTCCTTTCAGTAGATCAAACAGTAAATCGACCGGATAAGGAAAACAAACTAAAGCAGACTGGTTCCTGTGCCAGAAGACCACAGAATAGCTTATGAAAAACAACATTGCTAGCAGATGACAAAAAACTGGTTGAAAAGCTACCTTTTCCCAGGAATGTCAGCCAGGAAAGCATTTGAGCCACAAGATGGTTAGAAAACTGGAAACTTCTTCCGATGCCGCTGGCACAGAGCCATCGTGGTTGCCTGAGTGAATGTGTCATCCTGAGACCCGAACCATCAATGAGACTAGCTGCCAGTAGAAGTCATGGCTCTAGGCCGCGGTGCCGCGGGGTGAAAGTGACCCGTTCACTCACTTTTTTTTTAGTTAACATCGGAGCAAAAAAGTAATTTTTACATGGCATGCTTGAAACACGAACCGTTTAAAAAGCAATTTACCGATCACCATGAAAATCACACCATTTACTGAAAACATGTGACGCATTGACTATTCGAAGTTTCAATGTTGTATCTTTATCACTTTCTGAGAAATATTGATTTAAAGTTGGGAACGTTTTTTCTGGGCCACCCGGTATGGTGAGAATTCATAAAAACCAGTATAACGCCTTTTGGGGCGACTAACGGAGCGAGCGAGAGGGTGGGCCTTGCACGTGCGAAATTTCGAGGGGGTACCTCCAACTGACTTGTGCACGGCACCTTACTAACCGGTCTTTAGCGATATGCCAGATTTGAGCACAATCGGCCCAGCCGTTCTCGAGATCTGGAAGCGGCACCCTGCACGTGCGCACGTGCAAAATGGGTCCCAACTGACTTGTGCACGGCACCCTACTAACCGGTCCCTAACTGTGTACCAAATTTGAGCGCAATCGGTCCAGCCGTTCTCGAGATCTGGAAACGACCCCTGCACGTGCGCACGTGCAGCAGCACCCCAACTCTAACACATGGATATGTAGTGCCTAGTGGGTGCCTACCTACATGCCAACTTTGAGCGCAATCGGCCAAGTAGTTACCGAGATATTGCAACAATTACAAAAGTGACACCTCTTCGTTTTGCACGTGGCACGTGCATAAGGCGTCACCCACATGCATCGGGAATAGTCCAATACTTGGTAGAAGGAATGAAGCTACCCTACAAAATTTACCGCATGTAAATCGGTCAAGTGGTTGCTGAGATATAAGCCTCGCAAAAGCGTCCGCACGGCCGGCCGGCCGGCCGCTCATACTCAGAAATTTCCGTTAATCTAAGGAAAGACTACGCTCGCTTCGCTCGCTCCGTAAATATGTCTCCGTCTCTGTCTGTCTCTGTCTGTCTGTCTGTCTCCCTCTGTCTCTCTCTCTCTCTCTCTCTCTCTCTCTCTCTCTCTCTCTCTCTCTCTCTCTCTCTCTCTCTCTCTCTCTCTCTCTCTCTCTCTCTCTCCCTCTCTCTCTCTCGTTTTCTCTCTCTTTCTCTCTCTCTCTCTCTCTCTCTCTCTCTCTCTCTCTCTCTCTCTCTCTCTCTCTCTCTCTCTCTCTCTCTCTCTCTCTCTTCCGTGTTCAGTTATTGTTCATCTCTTTGTCCCGCTCACCCACCCACCAATCCTCCTAGTGGAGGGGATAAGAGATGGAGACGATGGGCGATTGTCAGGCTAGATCCGGCGATTGTCAGGTTAGATCCGGCGATTGTCAGGTTAGATCCGGCTATTAGATGGGCGATTGTCAGGTTAGATCCGGTCATAGGCGCGGGAACCGGGGGGGCAGTGGGGGCAGCTTGCCCCCCCCCCCAACTCTGGGGCCGTGGGGGCGGTGCCCCCACAACTTTAAGACGGAAAATCGCACTTTTTTTGCAAATATTTTCTTTTTTTGTTAAAAAAGCCAAGAGATGAAAAATAAGTGGCCTAAAACCGGTGAGAAAACTGGATTTGGGGGTACCCTAGGCTGGTAAACTATTATGGTGTGCCCCCCCCCCCCCCCCCAGTCCGAAAGTAGTTCCCGCGCCGCGCCATAGGTCAGGTCACTGACCTATGACGTCATAAGTGAACCTCTGCACGGTCTTCAGATGTCGCAACTTCGCAACGCCCTCACTGCCAGAGATGTCACTGGGAAATGAAACTTGCAGGATCTAGTATCCATTATGAGTCTCACAACTTGTGTATCTCGGATTTTTCCTAAATGTCATATGAGGTCAGGTCATTTTCGTGACCTCACCATTATAAGTCAATGGGGAAAAATGAAAACTGCTATTCTGGCGCCGGGAACGATCTCCAACTATCTCAAGCACACAGAATCGTGATTTGATGCACTCCTTGCAAGGTTAGATGCGCCATTTTTCCAATGTTGACCTTGCGTGACGTCATTTATGACGTCACCAAGGTCATAGTAGTGTCTCGTCAATAACTCTTGAGAAAATTGAGCTAGCGAGTCGGGAAAGCCACCAATGGACTCAGGAAGACCTGCCGAATCGAATGATATGCGACATGACCTCTTTCAACCAACTTCGTGACCTGGGGGTGCTGACCTGACCTTGACCTGAGGTCAACACCCTAAGTTAACCTGACCCGACCAAAACGTATATCATTCGACGCGCCTGAGCGAGGCAAACACGATGCTGCCAAAATCGCGGCTCTGCGGCCGTTTTTTTGCGAAGTTATTCACCAAAAACTGAACCGTACCTTGGGGCACTTGACCTGACCTCAGAGGTCACCGGTTGACCTAGGACCTTAAAATCGGATACCAATCTCTGCGTCTCGTAACGGCGCACACGCTCGTTTTTTCTGCGACGCGCTAGTTCCACCAGGGGCGAAACGGCGAGGGGGGTCGTAACCCCCCCCCCCGGCCGGCGCGTTTGTAGAAAACCGATAGGTCCGGCGAGGGCTAAGCTAGCGCTTTATACTACAGATGCTGTGCTTTTGAGTGGCTGTGAGCCATGCTTTCTGTGGGTGCACCTATAAGTCAGGGAGTTAGAGCCACGATTCGATACATCACATGTTTTGCATGATAGTTGGAGCCAAGCACGTCCGTATAAAAGAAGTCAAGTGGCTGTGAAAAGATGTGATGTTAGCCGTTTTCACGACTGCAATTTGGTATACATTTGAGTCACATTTGGTGCAGATCAGAGGCCATTATTATAAAATAAATTCCGAGCCAGCTGCGAATTTAATTCCCGATTATGAGCCATTGATTATCATAAAAATGCAGCCTGAAAAAAATCGAGCGGTAAAAAGAAGACAAAGTCAAGTGGCGGTGGATGCAAATTTCCGAGCAAAATTTGCAAAAATTCCGGCCTCTGGTGCAGATTTGGTCAAATTAGGTTCGTTGTGTTTCTCAGAAGTTATCAGCTTGGGTTATACAGTTGTTCATATACCTGTTTTTTCAAATTATGAGACATGATTTTTGAATTAAACACCGAAATAAATTCCTGATATCAAGATTTTTATTTTAAAAGAGATTTGGTGCAGATTTGGTCAAGTTTGATGCAATCGGGTTACCTGGCATTCGCCAGATAACCCGTCGTGAAAACGGCTTTTATCCCGTGTCTGCTTACATCTCATGACATGTGTCGGTCCAAACTGAGCCACTGCCATCAGTCCGATCCTTTGAGAAGTTTAAGGGGTATTATTTCAAACGTGAATGTGAAATCAGAGGGTTTTGTAACCCGTTTTCTGTACAAAGGTCTATAAACTCAGTTTATGATGCGTCCTTTTTCAGGTCACAACATCCACTAATGATCCAAAATTCCTCCATGTACCCTGCAATGCCTGTATCTCCCATTCCAGTAATTTGGCATATGCTGAGCCTCTAAAGAAAAAAAAAACAGGAAAACTATAGTCTGACAAGCCTAAGAAAGAACGGAGCCTTGGAGCACCTAGGGGCTAGCACTTAGACACAAGCGCATTGGATATTGGAGATAGTCTACTTGTGCAGGCCGGCGGCCGCCCCACACTAGACCTCGCATGCGGGTTGCGGGTTTTTGGTTTTTCGGGTTTCTTCAAAATCAAATCATACAATCGAAGCTGAGTGCCCCACACTACCATGTAACAAGCGAGTCTGCATGTTTTTAGCTTTCGAGCCACCTTACATCGTATTCCAAAAGCTCGTTTTAAGTCAACTCTCGGTTTTCCTCGCAGCGAGGTCTGCGAGCTCTGCGAGGGTTGCGGGTTTTTCGTTGGAGTCGAATTTTGGTTCGTTGCGCTGGTATTGCGACTATATCCTCTTGGTTCTTTTTGTATACTGGGGTATATGTACATCGTCTTAAGTCGATCTCTACGGAATTCACTAATGGCTAGGCTATTCCATGGCCAAGCGTTGCATTCTTCATTCCATGGTCCGCCACCTGGTGGCTGAATTTATATCCTCAAGTTGAATTTGTTGACGCCTCAGCGTTTCAATCTTCCCGGTATCCCGGCGGTCGCAGCATAGAGGTACGTCTCCTAATTATTTTCCTGTTATTTCTTTTTAACCCGCGCCCGGCTGGGGGTCCTGGATTTCCACGCCCTGCTGGGGGGGGGGGGGTGTTTGAACACCCCCCCTTCTAACTCGGCTCCTGGGCCACGTAGCGATACGCGGAAGGCGGCGTTCGAAAGAGCGTCAAAAATAATGACGAAATCACTTCGGTCAATTTTTTGGTCAGGTCAAAGGTCAGGTCACCAGAGGTCATTGAAGGCAAAATTTCGCCGATTTCCAGGTCGAATGTCGAAAATTTCCAAGAAGCCAACGCATAACTCGGGAACCAATAGAGCTACAGCGCCGCGAAAAAGCGCATTCGATAGCCCTATTAACGCCCTTTCTGAATAATTCTCTCAGATTTGACCTAACGTCAACGGTTTTGCCTGCAGGGGGCAAAAACTGCAAAAATAGCCGATTTTTTCGGAAACAGTTTTTCTGCAATAACTTTTGACCCAAGCCTTGTACGAGCTTACTTTTACCGGCATCGTGTTCCACTCGTCAAGACGCATCGAATGAACTATAACTTGACCTTGAAAGGTCAACTTGAAAATTTGACCTCAGGTCAAGGTCATGACCTGACCGGAAAGGGTCATGTTGCATATCAGTCGATCCGTATCGTCGAGCTGAACACATCTAAGGCGTTTTCATCGCTCTAGCATGCCTCTATCAAAAGTTATTTGCGAAAAACTGTTAGATACCATTCGTGACCTAAGATGACCTCAGGGCATAAACAGGGGTCACGGACACCATTTTCATGTTCAGTGTGTCTAAACCACTTGTAATTCAGTGTTTGGGAGTGTTTATAATGTCTTTCGTCCAAAACAGGCGCATTTCAATTTTCTCCCATTGACTTATAATGGGGAGGTCGCAAAATTGACCTGACCTTAGGTCATCGATATCAAAATTCTGAGATATACATTTTGTACATGCTATTGCTCTTAGCAATCGCTGAAAGTTTCAAAGCGATCGATCACTCGGTGTAGCTATGACAGACATTGAAACTTTTTATGAGGTGAGGTCACTTCAAGTGACCTGGTGACCTGACCTTGAATGACCTTGGTCTGAAATTTTCACAACATGTGTAGAATTGATGTATGATAAGGTGTACCGCGCCGCCGTTTTTGAGATATTCGCGAAAAACCACAAGGGGGGGTGTTCAAACACCCCCCCCCCCCCCCAGCAGGGCGCGGGTTAAGAGAATGACTCATCGAAAACTGTTGTTTTGCTAACATAACCATTCGTTGTTGGTCATTGCTTGCAGGTTTTGTAAACAAAATTGTGTGTTTGGAACTTTTCCAGAAAGAATTAAAGTTCATGTATACTAAGGTATACAAATGTCCTTCGCCCAAAAATTTTTGAGACGTGCTTAAGAAGTAGCACTACAATTATTCGGAGGAATTGACCTCTGAAAAAATAAATGTACACCCGAGTGACCAACGGGATCCTGCACGACGGAGAAATGTAAACGTCAGTATACAACGGACTGTGCCTAGGACTAGTCATGTATACTGTAGTATACATGGTTGCTGGGTCAGTTAAAACCATTTTTTGTGGCTCACAAACAACATTATGCCTTCAAATGGCTCTGTGGTTGAGCGTTAACATTCTTCGAATCGTTGGCGACCTCAATGACCGTAGATCCTCACTCAAAGTTTGATAAATCGCCCGATGAATTAGAATCCGACCCCTAAGCACAATGACATAGGCAAGCACCTCTCTAAAACACACCATACGGCGATTTTTTTTAGAGATGTCGCTTCAGATAATGCTGCAATGTCTTCCTCTACTGTTAATCGATTCGCAACAGGTGCTACAAGTTCTATATCTTCAAAGGAAATGGCAACTAAAGACCTAAGAGCAGTGGGCAAGGGGCAGAAGAAGCTGAAGTTAAGGGCGAGTGGTGTTGATAATTAAACGTGTCAATACTATTAGCCATTTTACGTCCTAAACAAACGAAAAAATACACTTTGGTGTTTGTATGAAAGTTTTCATGGATTGCATTTCAGTCAGATTTTATAGGCTTTGAGTATTTTTGTATATCCCAGTATACATGTCACTGCGCATGCGCGATGACCTTCACGGCTGAAATGTCACCAATCTGGTCATTATTGGCACCAAAGCTCTCAGCCAAAAAAGTTTCGCTGCTCTCCATTCATGGGCGAATTGGCGGGACTCAAGAGGATATGTAATTTTCTGAAGGTGCAACGGCTTCACTGTATTCATGAAGTTACCATAAGGGAACGGTCTAATCACTCTATGAATTAGTATTATGCCCGCAAACTCAAAACCCGCAAACTCGCAACCCGAATGCGAGGTCCAGTGTGGGACGGCAAACTGGAGAGAAATTATATCGGGCTATTGAAAGTTATCTATACAGACGCGTGCATAAATAACTGTTGCACTTTCAATCCGTTCTTTCTTAGGTTTGTCAGACCATAGGTCTGTTTACAAAACAACTGAAAAATATATTGAAGAAAGCAGACAGGTCAATGGCACCAACATCGTCATTATCATAGATATCTTATAAACAAAGATTACACAGCTAGACAGCATATAACTACACAGCGTCTGCGTCACCACATTTGTCGCCCCACACTTCAGAGCGACTTTGACAGGGCCTTATTCTCGTGGCTGCTCTGCCGCATTTCGGTCAGAAGGACAGCGTATGCGGCAAGTGGATTAGGACGCGGAGGATGGGGCGCGTGGTGGGGTGGGGTGGGTTGGGATGGGATGGGAGTAATGGATAGAAGCTCTGCGGCGAGATCTTGTGACGTCGGCGCTTGTGTGCCCATAGGCGGGGGAGGGGCGCGCGGCTGCAGGTAGCGAGCTAGCTCGGGGTCATCCAGTGGGTTTCGGCTCGGCTCCTGGCTGCGGTGTTGTGTTGGCGGCTCTGCTCGGCTCCCGCCGCCGTCCCTGCTTCTGCTGCCGCCCGAAGTATGTCACATCTCCCGCCACTGCTGTTGCTGCAGCCACTGTTCTGGCTGTCACTTCCGCCTTTGCCATCGCCGTCGCTGCACTTGCTGATGCGGCCAACGTCGCAGTTCCTGCCACTGCTGTTGGTGCTGTTGTTGCAGCCGTTGCTGTTGCTAGTGATGATGACTCTGGACTCGGGTCTGTCGGAGGCACTGGCGAGTCGGACGGCCGTGGCGTTTCCGCGTACCACCGCCACCGATATGCGCTGAAAGAGATGTTCAATGTCGCGTCGGTCTCCGGTTGTCTGCACGATGCGCCGGCCGAGCTCCTTCAGAGAGGCACAACTATCAGGGCCCAGTGCGCCGGATGTTTCCACGGCGACTGGCCGGAACAAGTAGCGCCGGCTGATATCCTCATAGCGCCGGCGCTATTTACAAAACATTGCTTATAGACAGATTGTAATGGCGAGGATACCAAGCATACGCACTTCAATAAAAAGCACACAAACATTTTCAGTTTATTGCTGAAACTGATTTTGATTAAACGATACCTTTTATGCAGAACCAACACACAAAACCAAAATTGATATTCAGCAGTTAAACATAAACAGCTTCCCAAAGCTAAATACGACTTTTCCAAAATGAAAACAAACTGTCAAGAGTGCAGCTACGTGTTTAGGGCGTATTTGTGGGTCTGATCTTCATTGTGGTGGCGTTCAGACTGTCCTGGCCTTTCCATTCATACCAAAAGATGCTTGTGTGGCCTATTACTCCGGGTTGGTACTGTCCGTTGAGGTTGGCCCAGGCACAGTCATTATACCACCAGGCCCCGTGGAAGCGATACGAGCAGTTATCATACGAAATGTCATTGTCTCTGTCTACTGTGGAGAACTTCATTCCTTTGTTGTAGGTTAGACCCCGGCTGTCCCCGGCGGTCCCGAAGTAGTCGCCAAAGTCAATTCTGTAGTCGCCATCCTCGGATTCGATGGTGAACTTCTGGTAGGTGGCGTACCTCGTCTGTCCTTCAAAATCCCAGAGGTCGATCCTTAATTCGTACACTCTGTCTAGTTGGGAGGTCAGCTGCCAGAGGTGATGAAGTCCCCACCAGAACTCTCCATCGAAACTTCCCAGGCCCCACTTGTAGGCCTCCCAGTCCTTGTAGAAGTCCTGCCTGGGTGTGATGTCGGCTCTTCTTTGGAAGACGGTCCATCCCTCGCCGTCGTCCATGTCACAGTAGGCAGAGGTCGGAGTGAGACGATCAGGGTAAATTGTGTACACTCCACTAGCAAAGTAGTAGGGCAAATCACTGCAGTCGCGTACAGTGGAATCCTGCTGTGACGTACCGTTGGTGCCAGAGATCAGCCCAGATGCTGACCAAGTGGCGCACGTTAGCAGCCAGAGTGAGCAGACCATCACTCGGAGCAGCGCCGCCAGCTCCATGGTGATGCTGGAGGAAGTCCTCGGTGGTCTAAGAAGAGGACTCGTCTCCACTGAAGGTGTATGTTCAATCCGGCCCGTTTTATACCACCTAACAGGTGTCTGGTTCACATCCACTACCGTCATACCGAGCACGACAGCAGCTGTTGCAACATTATCTGTCGACAATGAAATGCGCAGAAGAGCAGAACTGGGAAGTGGAACAGATGTGAAGCCCTGGCAGTGCCGACGGCGCCGAAGGTCTAGGAAGGACGGCGCTAGTTATCTTGTTGCAGCGGGAGTGGCTTGCGAAGTTGGCATCCTATTCCTGTCTTTGTCTTTGTATTGATATCCTCAATGACGCTGTGACTGTAGACAGATGTTGATGTATGATGACAGTTTACAAGAAAATATCTGTCTCTGTCTCTGTTTCTGCACTGAAAACTTTTTTACCATTTCCTGGAGGGTAAACCCGCCATAGCATGGTAGCTTGACACACAGACGTTTTTTACCACCCTCCAGATGGTAAATTTTACTCTTTCATGGAGAGTAAACTCGTCAGGGAGGGGTAACGTGACACACAGACGTTTTTTACCATCTTCTGTATGGTAAACTCTTTTGATTTACTCTCGTCTAGAGGTTAACATTTTCGAAGTTACACGCTGTGGAAGGGTAACTTTTTAACGTGACCCTCCTCTAAAGAGTAGCATGCCATCTACTCTGTGATTTACCCCCTTACAGAGAGCATATTCTTCTGGCTTACCCTTAGTCACATGGTAATGTTTACTCTTTCCTTTAGTGTAAACCCCCCAGAGGATGGTAACGTACCCACAGACGCTCTTCAGAAGCTTCGCGAAGCTTCTGTTAACCGGAGCTCATCATCTAAAAAACATGCTTCAAGAGCAACAATATATATTTGACATTCCGTACAAACAATACGAGGGGTTCACCAGCCATGAACATTGTGAGACTCCACTTATTCATACGCGTTCAGCGATGCACACGCGGTAAACAAACATCACGATACAACTTGGATGCAACTTGAATACGAATACTCAAAATGAATACTTGAATATGAATAAGAATTCAGCTCCCTCAAATTGGATAAGGCACAGCCCACAACATTTGAAGTGAACGGCAACGTTCCTGGGTGGTCGCCCGTCTACGCATGGGATAATAAAACTGCATCACTACAGTACAGATCTTTTTCTAAGTCACCAACAAAATGCATCACAACAAAGTTATGTACCTACTTACAACACTCTGCCACGTGGCCGTGCGCGGGATCTGTTAGCCAGATCAAACTAGCACCACTCAACAGCACGTAATGCTCCATCACATCGGTACTTACAATAAAATGTCCGCAGAGGCTCTATAGGCGATGAACAGCACACAAGCACAATCACCAACGGCCACCTCGCGCCGCACCGACACTGCGCACACCCTCTCTCGGAGACCAACGACGGAAAACTGACAGATGCGCGCGCGGCCTTCAACCTTCAAACGGCCGATCTCGTTTTTGATTGGCTGATTGATACTCTCTCAAATATTATATTCACGAGGGTAAACAAGATCCACGTATTGAACGACCACCTGCACACGAGTCACAATACCTAGGAGGAAAGAGTTTTCGTCCTGTTCAGGATTGCGAGAGTAATATTGATATTTACATGGTAGTAATACTCTTTGCTGGCGAATAACTTCAATTTAACCACGTACCGTTACCATGCACATAATGGTAGCAGCGAGGTACCCTTTCAATATACTCTTATCTTGCGGGTTTGGTAAAAATGAATCCTCCAGGAGGTGGTAAAAAAGTTTTGAGTGTGTTCTCTCTCTTTCTCTCTCTCTCTCTCTCTCTCTCTCTCTCTCTCTCTCTCTCTCTCTCTCTCTCTCTCTCTCTCTCTCTCTCTCTCTCTCTCTCTCTCTCTCCCTCTCTCTCTCTCTCTCTCTCTCTCTCTCCCTCTCTTTCTCTCTCTCTCTCTCTCTCTCTCTTTCTCTCCCTCTTTCTTTTTTCTCTTTCTCTCTCCAACTCTCTCCCCCACTCTCTCTCTCTCTCTCTCTCTCTCTCTCTCTCTCTCTCTCTCTCTCTCTCTCTCTCTCTCTCTCTCTTCCTCGCTCACTTATCGTCCATCTCTTTCTCTTGCTCACCCTACTATCCATCCAGCAGAGGTGGTAAGAGATGGTTACCATGGTCGGTTGCTAGGCCATTTCCTTACGATTGGTGGCGGCTCGGCTGTGGTCATGTATAACGCGACACAGACCCATGTAAGTAACTAAGTAGGTACGAGTAGAATAACTGAGGATGAATTTGGACTGGCCCGCCGCTCCTGTCGCTCCGGGGGGGGGGGGGGGATAGACGGGATGGGGGCTACTGGTCGTTAGTTTGTCGGCGTATCCATCCGACCCTCGGTATGCCCAAGGCCCTAGATACCGGTAGGTCGACTCTATGTGACGCCGTGGGTGGCATGGGTGTACCGGTTCCGAGCTTTTTAAGTGGGATTTCCTTTTGGATACCCCTGTAGTGCATACTGTTATCGATGGCACGGTTCCTCAGGGTAGGCACTGTTTCCCGCTGCTGATCCAAAGACGAGAATGGCTCTATTTTGTGGCACTCGAACCCTCTAGCGGCGATAGAGTCAAAGGGTGCCGACGAATTGAACAAAAGGCTACTGCCGACAAAGTACACTATGATTGGTCAGAACACGAACACCTCGCGCAATTATAGAGGCGGGCATGATTGAAATTGTAAATATTCTCTTGTCTATGAGATTGGTTGGCGCTGGATGGTGTGGAAGAGATGGTACCATTGATGAAAAAGCATTTAACAGACGGTTTTTTACCGCTCCAGTTGGACCACTCCGATTAACTACCCTTATGTATGTCTGTCTATTCGTGCGCACAGTGTCGGTGGCGCTTGTGATGGGTGCTGAGGGCCTCGTGGCCTCGTGGGTGCTGTGAGTGATCGCGCGACCGCTGCCAAAATGCCGCACGGCGACGAACAAGGCTCGAGGGATGAGGTGAAGGTGTTCAAACACGAGGAGGAGGATGAGGATAATTTGGGAGCGGAGGACCTCAACGTGGAGGATGGGCTGACGGAGGACAAGAGCAGTCTCATCACCGAATCGGAGACGGTGAGTCATGACTTCTAATACTCACGCAAGGCTAAGTACGCTTACCCTGGTGACTCCGAAATTTATTGAGACCAGCGGTTCTATGCGGAGACTGGAGATTGGTCTTTTTTATGGATGGAATGCTCGTAAGAGGCCGCGAGATATCACAGGCAATCCTATGTCCGATCTCGCATTGCGACTGAGACTTCTGGAACATCTTTATAGAAATTCCTTGGAAAATCCACCTAAGATCTATTTACAAAAAAAAAAACATAAATAATTAGGTACATTCAGCCTAGTCATATCCACAATATATCCAATTTCAATAAAACACAGAAGAATTGCTGAAAACGGATCAGAAGAAACAATTATTTCGCAAAAGCATCACACCACACGAAGGAAATGAACATGTATCCTAAAGCAGAACGTGAGCAGCTGAATATTTATAGCTAAATTGAATAACGTTTTCATGTCACCGGTACAATTGATAAGATTGCAGCTAAATACGGCGTCTGTTTCTTGCAGTTTAGCGTGCTTAGAGGGTATTTGTGGGTCTGATCTTCATGGTGGTGGCGTTAAGACTGCACTCTTCGTACTTCCAGTCAAACCAAAAGACGGTTGTGACGTCTGTTACTCCGGGTTTGTACCGTCCGTTGAGGTTGGATCTGGCGCAGTTGTCATACCACCAGGCACCCTCTCGATAAGACGAGCAATTACCCGACGAAAGATCATTGTCTCTGTCAATAGTGGAGAACTTCATTCCCTTGTGCCGGGTAAGACTATCCCCGGCGGTTCCGAAGTAGTTGTCAAAATCAATTATGTATCCCTCATCTTCAGACGCGATGGTAAACTTCTGGTAGGTGGCGTAGGCCGTCTGCTCTTCAAAATCCCAGAGGTCGACCCGTAACTCGTAAACGCGGTCTAGTTGGGAGGTCAGCTGCCAGAGGTGATGAAGTCCCCACCAGAACTCTCCTGTTAAACTTCCCAGGCCCCACTTGTAGGCCTCCCAGTCCTCGAAGAAGTCCTGCCTGGGTGTGATGTCGGCTCTTCTTTGAAAGACAGTCCATCCCTTACCATAATCCATGTCGCAGTAAGCCGAGGTCGGAGTGAGACGATCAGGGTAAATTGTGTACACTCCACTAGCAGAACCGAAAGGCAGGTCACTGCAGTCCCGTACAGTAGAATCCTGCTGTGACGTACCGTTGACATCCGATGTTAGCCACAGTCCAGCTGCCAGCTCAGCGACGCACAACAGACAGAGAACACAGACTGCCACTGGGAGGCGCGGCGCCATCTCCATGGTGATGAAGAAGGACGTCCTGGGCGGTCTGAGGGGAGCAGTCGTTTCCACTGAAGGTGTGGTCGGCCCGGCCCATGTCAGGTGTCTCGCTCACAAGCACTCCCCTGATACGGTGCACGGCAACAAGTGTTGCAGCATTATCTGTTTGCCATGAAGTGCGCTGTAGAACAGGGCCGGGAGATGTAACAGCTGTGAAGCCCTGTCAGTCCAGACGGCGCCAAAATTCGTGGAATCAAAGCGCTATTTATCTTGCCGCAGCGGGAGTGGCTTCTGAAAATGTCATCTGTTGAGACGAAAACATGAATTATTTGTCTCGACTGTCTGACGTTGTCCAGATGTGCAAAAGAAGAAAACAATGTAGCCCTATTTTTATGCGGTAGGTATTAACCCTCGCCCCACTGGGAGGGGGGCATTCATAGCCCCTCCCGTTTTTCTGCAATAACTTCTAAACCACTTGACGTATCGACGACAAACTTTCAGTACCTTCGGCTGCATCAATTTGACACCTTGTGTTAAAATATGAACTTCGTAGCTACCATAGATCGGCCAGAAATGACGTCAGACTGACGTCATGTTCGGCCGATTTCGACGCAAAACATTGAACCATGGCAATCGCTCCCAAGAGCTCAGTTTTTAAGGTAGATCCATTTTCTTTGCATGACAGGACTCAAAATAGACAGCGCCATCCAACTGATCTCTCGGATTTTCAAAATTTTGAAACTCTTGAAAATTATACCTATATATTAGAATTCAAAATTTATATTTTCATCTTTTTTTAAACTTTAAGACTTTTCGGAAAAACGGAATATTTGTGATGGAATACAGCTTTTGACTTGTTTTAGCAAGTTGTAGCCAGAGGCGGATCCAGCTCAGAGTTTTTTTTGGGGGGGGGGCAAACCATAACAATTTATCGATTCTTTCCATGCATCGTCCATAGGCGTAATGTTAAAATTATGCCGTTTGGGGGGCAAATGCCCATTTTGCCCCCCCCCCCCCCCTGGATGCTCCACTGGTTGTAGCCAGCTATCTTCAAAAATGGCCAAGTTATACCCATTATAGCAAAAATTTCACTAATATAAAGTTTTCAAATCATTTTTCAGTACGTATTTGACATCGTACACCAATATAAATAGCACCATCGCGTTCCTGAGCTCAAACTGCATCCGATAGACACGTATTGTGTTAAAAAATTTCGACTTTAACCCGCGCCCGGCTGGGGGTCCTGGATTTCCACGCCCTGCTGGGGGGGGGGTGTTTGAACACCCCCCCCTTGTAACTCGGCTCCTGGGCCACGTAGCGATACGCGGAAGGCGGCGTTCGAAAGAGCGTCAAAAATAATGACGAAATCACTTCGGTCAATTTTTTGGTCAGGTCAAAGGTCAGGTCACCAGAGGTCATTGAAGGCAAAATTTCGCCGATTTCCAGGTCGAATATCGAAAATTTCCAAGAAGCCAACGCATAACTTGGGAACCAATAGAGCTACAGCGCCGCGGAAAAGCGCATTCGATAGCCCTATTAACGCCCTTTCTGAGTAATTCTCTCAGATTTGACCTAACGTCAACGGTTTTGCCTGCAGGGGGCAAAAACTGCAAAAATAGCCGATTTTTTTGGAAACAGTTTTTTGGCAATAACTTTTGACCCAAGCCTTGTACGAGCTTACTTTTACCGGCATCGTGTTCCTCTCGTCAAGACGCATCGAATGAACTATAACTTGACCTTGAAAGGTCAACTTGAAAATTTGACCTCAGGTCAAGGTCATGACCTGATCGGAAAGGGTCATGTTGCATATCAGTCGATCCGTATCGTCGAGCTGAACACAGCTAAGGCGTTTTCATCGCTCTAGCATGCCTCTATCAAAAGTTATTTGCGAAAAACTGTTAGATACAATTCGTGACCTAAGATGACCTCAGGGCATAAACAAGGGTCACGGACACCATTTTCATGTTCAGTGTGTCTAAACCACTTGTACTTCAGTGTTTGGGAGTGTTTATAATGTCTTTCGTCCAAAAGAGGCGCATTTCAATTTTCTCCCATTGACTTATAATGGGGAGGTCGCAAAATTGACCTGACCTTAGGTCACCGATATCAAAATTCCGAGATATACATTTTATAGATACTGTTACTCTTATCAATCGCTGAAAGTTTCAAAGCGATCGGTCACTCGGTGTAGCTATGACAGACATTGAAACTTTTTATGAGGTGAGGTCACTTCAAGTGACCTGGTGACCTGACCTTGAATGACCTTGGTCTGAAATTTTCACAACATGTGTAGAATTGATGTATGATAAGGTGTACCAAAAACGGCGGCGCTCCGCGCCGCCGTTTTTGAGATATTCGCGAAAAACCACAAGGGGGGTGTTCAAACACCCCCCCCAGCAGGGCGCGGGTTAAAATTTGACCTTTTTTACCTGAAAGTGGCCTGACCTAAACTAACTTCAGCTCAAGTTGACCTCGAATGACACAAACGACATCAAATTCGAAATAGATGGCCTAAATGGACCATAAAACATGTGTCACGTGACCGACGCATGATATAAGGTTTCCGTGACCTGTGATGACCTGACCCTGACCTGAAAATCAAAGTACAAGTTTGGTACCCTAAGGGTACCTATCTAAAGCAACTGTGCACTAGTGTGTAAACCAAAAATGAGCCTGATCTTGCTTGTAAGACGGCGGCCAGAGCCCAAAATGTGAACAAGCCAAACATCGATAATTTTTACTTTGATCTGACCTGTGACGTCATCGGTGACCTCAAGGTCAATGAAATTAGGTTTCGCTCGACAAGTTTTTCGGGGCTATCAGACACCGTTTGAATTTTGACGATCGGCTCGGTAATTTCGGGGTTAGGAGGGGACTATGAACAGCCCCCCCCCCCCCCGTAGGGCGCGTTATACATAGGGTGCGCTATACACAGACCCCTATGGGGCACGGGTTAAATGTTGCAGCTATTGATGATTTTTTTTTTTTTAAAGTTGATTGAACTAGACGAGCCCTAGCCGAGTTTTTAGGCGCAAAGATGATGATTGCGAGTGTGGTCTTTTTTAGTTTCTTATTCTCATAATAAAGTTTTCGATTCCGCACTGTGCGACTGTGCTGCATTGCGACCGTTCTACCGTGCTGATTGTGTTTTCAAATGTGGATTGATCACGTTTGGAAAGAGAGAAGCCGGAGCTGGAACTGGCCTACAGCCGGAGCAGCCGGAGCCGGAACATTCTGACCGGAGCCGGAGCCGCCGAGACATTTTATGAACAGCCTGAGCCGGAGCCGTAACAACGAATCGGAGTCAGAACAGTCCTATTTCTATGGTTTCGTATCCCTGCTCCGCAGCGCATCGGCTGATTTGACCAGAGACGAATGGCCCATGATGGTGGTTTGCTCTGCTAGCTTTATTCTTTTTTCCTTATTTTGATAAGTGTCTTTTCATGCAAACATTGTTTATTGAGGACTGCACAACGCACGCTATTTATATAAGCGCCTGCGCCTGCGCCTGTCTCTGCGCAGGCGCAGAGCTGAGTGGTTGGTCCGCCGGAGGCTCCGTGCTTGTAGCACACATAGAAGCTGTAAAGCGTTCGTTTCGCGACAAAAACTTGCTAATTTGTTTGAAAGTTTCTTGCTTTATATATTGGTATCATTTTTACTGCAAGATATCAACCAAGTGATGAAAAATAACCTCATTTGTAAAAAGGTAAGAATAGCAAGATAAAGTGAGAAGCGTCATATTTGTCCCGAAGCAGCTATCCAACTGCCTGCGGAACCTGTCAAAATAATTATAAAAACAAACGTGACGTTGTGAGCAAAGCACTTTTAGAGCAAGTATTTTTATAAGCGTCGTAGCCCTCCATTAAAACGGCGAAAAAGCTGTGTGTATAGAGAATCATCATGAAAAAGAAAGAAGGAACCAAAACAAGAGAGCTTCAAAAGAAAATTAAAATACTTCAGGACCAACTTACCAGCCAAAGTGACCTGGTCTCTGCTATGGGTGTTCAATTGGCAGAGCTGATGCACGATTTGAAAGCAGAGAAGGAAGAGAGGTGTTCAAACTTTCTCGGCATCCCAGAGTCTCTGGATGTGAACAAGCTGTGGGCTATCATTCGGAAGATAGAAAGTGATGTAAGCGAAATCAAAGGGCATCACGTACACTGTAGAAACCTCAGCAAGTCAGTCGATGAGCTCGGAGCGCTCTGCGCAGCTGCTATGGTGGCGGCCGGAACGAAGCTCCACCACGATATTTCTGAGAGGCAGAACACGAAGCCAGTTCAAAGTGAAGGTGAACAGCTGTGCATATCGCAGCCCACTGCAACTGAGCAGCAGAAAACACATTCGAACATCAGCCCTATGGAAGCTCAGGTAAATTCGACTTCTGAACCGCAAACAGACCTAAAGGCATCCCAACGCGGCAAGAGCGCTCAAGAACGCTCAACGGGTCAAGACGTCGATTCCGGTAACGAAATCCCGACAAACACGGCCAAGAGCGATGATGGATCAAGCTGGACCCTTGTGAAAAGACGAGCAAACAAGCCAAAGCAGTTTCCCAGTGGAGCCATTCTAGTTGGCGGTGAGAACGTAAGGCGTATCTGCACAGCAGCTAGGGAAGAGTTCTACTTCGGAAGTAATGTCGCATTCTCTTCCTCCCAGCACTCGAGTTCCGCTGATATGAGTCGGCAAATCATCTCCGCGGTAAGAAAAACCAATGCCGACGCAGTGGACGTAGTCATTCATCCGGAAGGAAGAGACGCTGTCGACTCGGAAGCTGACAACATCCTGGAGGGCCTCGCACATACGATCACAACAGCAAAGGGGCGACACAATGTTCGAGACGTTGTTCTCTGCTCGTTGATCGAAAGGAGAGACGTAGGTCAAGCCGCATCGGAAAGAATCAGACTGGTGAATGACCAACTGTCATCCCTGTGTGCTGCCTATGGAGCACGGTTCCTCGATATGCGTACTCGACTGAATGACTGCGCCTACAGGGGAATCAACAGGACTGGCTGCCTGTACACCTGGGAAGGAGCCAGAAACGTTTCGCAGCAAATCATCAGTGAAGTGGTCGGTTTTTTAGATTAGATGATGGGCCCGCCCGTGAGCTGTTGGATGCCAAGCAGTCCCACTCAGCTGACCTGCTCGATGACCAGTGTCTTACGGGACTTCAGCATCAGCGCGCTACCGATGAAGCACCACGCGACAGCATCAACGGTAGGCATAGCGCCGACCGTTCCCTAATCGCTACACGGTCAAAAGGATTTATCATTGGGTCATTGAACATCCAGTCAATGAAACCTAAACTGCTAGAACTGTCGGACCTTCTTCACCAAAATCAAATAGACTTGTTCTGTCTCTGCGAGACCTGGCTGCGACCGGCCACTCCGAGTCGCCTGATTGTCCTGCCAGGCTATAGACTGCACCGTGCCGACCGTCCAGACAACAGCGGGTATGGAGGGGTGGCGCTTGTTGCGAGGGAAGGGCTGACAGTCACTCCGATAAAGGTTTCCTCAGAGACTGTAGCAAGTAGCAAGCTGGAGGCCATGTGGGTAATGGTAAAATGTAATAGCAAGCGACAGATAATAATAGGCACACTGTACCGCCCTCCAAGGAAAAATGTGGGGGACATTGAGGCTGATTTTTGTGATCTGGACAATCAGTTCCAAAACGTCCTCAGCGCACATCCACACACTAAAATCGTGATTTGTGGTGACTTAAACTGCGATGGGCTAAAACCAAGCTCTGATTGTGGCAAAAACGCCCTTAACAACTTTGTCACTGACTATTCACTTGCCCAATGCGTGACTGACGCTACGTACTATACAGGATCGCTGCTTGATGTCTTGCTTACAACTTGTCCCCAAGTGGTTATGCAATGTCATACGAGGTTCTGTCATTTTAGTCCTCATAAGATTGTTCTGGCTTGTATCAGTATTCCCCGTGTCCGAAAGCCTCGTCGTATTATCAGATCACGCTGTCTTCGACGCATTGACTTGCAGGCATTTGTGCTTGACCTCTCCCTTGCAAATTGGGAATCAGTGTTAACCGCGTCTACCGTCAGCCTCAAATGGGAGCGCTTTCTTGCTCTCTTTTTGCACATTCTTGATATTCACGCTCCGATGAGAGCTATTCGCATACGAAATTCGAATGCACCTCCAGTTAGTGATCAGACGAAACAGCTTATGACTCGCCGTCGAGTGGCACTAAACACCGGCGGTCACAGCTCGGCCGAGTATAAGGCATTGAACCGGTCAGTACGGTCAGCCATCAGACGTGATAGACGCCTTGACATTAAACAACGCATCTGCGACCAGGGTCCCCATTCCACTTGGCGGGAAATTAGATCTGTTGTGAGCTCTAAAAAAGCTGAACGCATACTACCCGACCTGACGGCCGATCAGCTTAACGAGTATTTTGTTAGTGTGGGCCCTCGTGTGGCCAACGAGGTGAGGAATGAAGGGCCGGCCACTGACATACCATGCCGTTTACCTCGAGTCGGGGCTTGCGCCTTCAAACCAAGTTTATTAACACTTTCTGAGCTGAGAGATATTGTTTTTCATATGAATGGATCAAACGCATGTGGCCAAGATGGCATCAATATTCAAATGATCCGCATGGCTTTCGATGCAATCGGCTATGTGCTTCTTCATTTAGTTAACTCTAGCATTTCCCTTTCCGAGGTGCCATCCTCTTGGAAACACTCTCTTGTTTTTCCTGTTTATAAATCTGGAGAGTCGTCAAAGCCTTGTAATTACCGGCCGATTTCGATAGTTCCCGTCATCGCAAAAATTGTTGAACGCGCTGTTCACCAACAAGTGTACAGGTACCTGTCTTATAACCATCTTCTTTCTCCCTCGCAACACGGCTTTCGTCCACGGCACTCAACCGAAACAGCTCTCCTTACCATTTCTGATCACATCCTTTCTGCTAACGACAAGGGAGAATTTTCACTTCTCTGCATGCTCGACTTAAGTAAATGCTTTGACGTGATTGATCACTCTAAACTTCTAACAAAGCTGCAGTTGCATGGGATCGAAATTTCCTGGTTTTCTAGCTACCTCTGTGGTCACACTCAAAGTGTTCGTTTTACCGACAGCAAAGGAATTGTCCAGTGTTCCAAACCCCTCCCTAATGATATCGGTGTATTCCAGGGCTCGGCCTTAGGTCCACTTCTGTATTGTATTTTTGCTAATGATCTAAGTTTGTTTGCTGAAGATGCAGTGATTGTTCAGTACGCGGATGACACGCAGATTTTAGTCAGTGGCAGAAAAGACGAATTCGAAAAAGTAACCTGCAAATTAGAACGAATACTAGAATGCATAGGGCTGTGGTTTCGTGCCAACGGACTCAAACTAAACGCTGGTAAAACACAGTTGATGCTACTTGGAAGTCCTAAGAACATGCGCGATCCCCCTAATGGCACTGTTAGATTTCATGGTTGTACTCTGATTCCCGTCTCGGAGACCAGAAACCTTGGAGTCCAGTTTGACTGTACTCTCAGCTGGGATGCGCACGTCTCATCAATCGCTCAGCGTTGTTTTGGTATCCTCATCGGATTAGCGCAACTGAGGGGTCACCTGCCGCCGTCAGTAATCTCGATACTGGTTGATGCGGTAGTCATTTCACATATCCGTTATTGTTTGTCTGTGTATGGTAATGGTACGCGCAAAAATATTAATCGCATCCAAAAAGTCATAAACTATGCGGCTAAAGTCATTTTTGGACGCAAGAAATTTGATCACGTGTCTGACTTATTACATAAATTAGGCTGGCTTAAAGCCAGTGAGCTTGTCGAGTACCATACTCTGTGTATGGCTCACAAAGTGCGTCGCACGGGAGTGCCTAAAACGCTTGCCGACAACCTCATTTTGAGGTCGGACATTCGCGACCGCGATACTAGGCAGAATAACAATCTGCAGGTACCTATGTCCTGTACAGAAATGGGCCGGAGACGTTTTTGTAGTCGCGCACCCCGACAATATAATGCTCTGCCTCATGATCTGACACTACTGCCAATACCAACGTTTGCTAGCAAGTTAGTGAGCCATATATGTGACCCACCTGTACAGACATAATCTAAATACCTGCGTTCTTGATGACATGTATGTTAGTGTACTTGAATGTGGCTGTGAACATCTCGAACAACCATCCCATTGTATATGTTACATACAACGTGCAACCTGCAATTTAATTGTAAGCAATTATTATTATCATTTTTCGTTATGTTGATTAAGGCTGCGGCATTTGTGTTGTGCTCACTATGTATGATGTGATGACGCCACTGTTTTTCGCTGTTACCGATCCTTTTGGAACTGTAATAGCCCCAAGTCGATTGGGGAAAGTTCCGAAACTATGTGAATACAATACAATGTGAATACAATAAGCGAATATTTCTTTTAAATGTTCAATGTAAATATAACCAATAAGACTGTTCTATTAAAGCCTTGACAGACGGAGAAAGCTTATGTAGGCAACATCATAAACAACGTCCACACCGCTCTTTATATACCCTGCTTCCTGGTCGTCAGTTATAAAGAAAAACATCAGATAGGCTTCAAACCTATTGTGACAGTCGGTCCTATGCTGATAGCTGTTCTAGCCCTGTATGTTACAAAAATGGAGTATTTTTAGTGGCCACGGGCCATGCTTTCCGTGGCTGCACTGCACCTGTAACTCAGGGCCTTGATTAGACGCATCACATGTTTCACATGATGTAACTGTGAGGATGCCCCCCTGGGGGTCCGGAAGCGGTGGGGAGTATGTTTCAAAAAAATATTGTTAAATAAAATTTCTTTCATCGGGGGTGTTTCTCTTTCCGAGATGGTTGCCGACCTGCGCCGTGCTCTGGAACAACCTCAGGTGAGTGTTTTCGGCTGGTAGATCCTCAAATGGTTGATTAATGAGTTGATTTTCTTGCTGTTTGATTTCTCTCTTGTTCAAACGTAATTACACACCCATTTCCAATTGCTGGTCGGTCCGTTGGTTTCAAGCTGACCGATTCCTTTCCGCCACCGTTCCTTGCGCCTGGGGCTCGTCACAAACAATATTTATAATGAGGCTGGCTTGTCGCTTGTCAACATATAGTCTTCACTGCCTAGGATGGTATCTGTCTCATAAGGAATTTAGGACACGGATGTCTCCCCAAAGCATATAATTTTGATGCCTCCCTTGACACTGGCGGATCCAGGCTTGCGTTTTGGGGGGGGCCAACTCATGCTGGAGCCAAACCTAGGGTACCCCCAAATCCTGTTTTCTCATCGGATTTAGGCCACTTATTTTTCGTCACAGCCCCGACACTATGATTTTTTTTTTTAACTAGAAAGAAAAATATATAAATGGTAGCCCACCCGACCCATGCCTTTATATTACTTTGTAAGCACTTACCATTGCTTTTGTCGACCAGTTAACCCGCTTCGAGTCAGTGCTTGGGTCCCTTTGCGGGCCGGGAGGTGGTAAAACACCCCCTGTCTAACTCGGCTCCTAGGCCACGCACTGATTGAACTATGTTTCATTATCGTTTGGGGAGGGGGCAAACGGGCCACTTTAGACCTCTGGGAAGGTGGCATGGCCCTAAATGCCCCCTCCCTGGATCCGCCAGTGTAAGAGACCATTGGAGCTGCAGTTGGGTACCTCAGACGTCAGGGTACGCCCCCAGATGCATAGGACTCGCATGGAGACCTCTTATGCTATAGTGGACTGAAAGGACCCAAAGGAGCCTGTCAAGGGCTCCCGGAGATAGACGTGGGCCCTCAGGAGCCCGCCAGGGCCCCCAATAAGGGATAAGTGAGGCATACCAAGTGCCTGCAATTGCATATTGCATAAGCCATAACGCCTTTACAAATCAATATATTATGTATCAATGGCAGATCCAAGGGGGGCCACATGGGTCATGACCCCCCTTGGTGCCCGGGGGCACGGCACCACAGGCGTGTCAGGGGCACCACCGGCCTAGCAGGGGCACCACCAGCCCGCCAGGGGCACCACAGGCCTAGCAAGTAGCAAGGGCACCACGGGCCTGTGAGGGGCCCCACAGGCTTGTCAGGGGCACCCCAGGTCTGTCAGGGACACCAGAGACCTGCCAGGGGCGCCGCCGGCCTCGCAGGGGCACCATGGGCCTGTCAAAGGGGCACCAGAGACCTAGTAGGGATACCACAGGCCTTACAGGGGCACCACCGGCCTTACAGGGGCACCTTGGGCCTGTCAGGGACATCACAGTCCTGTCAGGGCCCAGGGGCACCAGCGGCCTAGCAGGGGCACCACAGGCCTGCCAGGGGTACCGCCGGTCTAGCAGGGGCACCACCGGCCTCGCAGGGGCACCATGGGCTTGTCAGGGGCCCCACCGGCCTCGCAGTGGCACCACCGGCCTCGCAGGGGCACCACCGGCCTCGCAGGCATCACGGCATCACGCAGGTCGCAGGGGCACCTTGGGCCTGTCGGGGGCATCACGGGCCTGTTGGGGGCACTTAAGGCTTGTCAGGGGCACCACAGTCCTGTCAGGTCCCAGGGGCATCAGCAGCCTAGCAGGGGCACCCTAGGCCCGCCAGAGGCACCACAGGCCTGCCAGGGTCCAGGGGCACCACAGGCCTAGCAAGGGCACCACGGGCCTGTCAGGGGCACCTCAGGCTCCCGTGCTACCCCCCCCCCCCCCCGGATCCGCCAGTGATGCCACACCACGCGAAACACCGCCAACTACCAGCTGCCGCGCCATAAACACGTGCCAACAACAGTCTTTTTTTGAAGGTCGACTCCGCTCGCGCAGCTTTTGACTAACCCTCACTGCTACCATATTGCTTCCATATTATGCTGTGGAAACTTTACTTCACCAAGTGGCTAAAAACCTCCATCAAGGTATATTTTCTTAGAAATTTTTCTGACGTTTTGGGGGGGCCAAACAGGCCACTTTAGGCCTTTGGGGGGGGCCATGGCCCCCGTGGCCCCCCCCTGGATCCGCCAGTGTCCCTTGAGGACATAACCTGAAGCCACCATCTGATACCTGATAGCTACCCACCATTCTCTCCCTTTCTAATGCCTATCATCCCAAAGATAATCGAGTACATCCCCATTTAATGTCGCCCTCAATGCTGAGATTAGATCTCCCGCTGGTCCTTACACTATATGACGCATACCTCAATCTCCCTCAGACTCACTCTCTTTGTCATACCTCTCTCATCCCACTACAATAAATTTTATCCCGCGTTGACCTCTAAGTCCCTCCCAGCAATTGTTCTAACTCCCTCCAGCGGTAGGTACATATCAGGGACAATAAACGCAATTTATTCCATAGACTCCGTGATTAGTGCAAATTTCATCTAAGCTTACTCTTACCTCCCAACGACTTATCGCGCCCCCATTCCAACATTGGAATCGTGTGTGCTCTTCCTAGCACCTCTCTGGCTCCCTGGCCCAATATCCTCGAACACCTACATCACTTGACCCTGATTACTTGTCTAAAGGTGCAACGCAGGTAGCGATTACATTATTAGCTTTCGTCGATGGGTGTGATTGGTTAAATCAATCTCTGCTGGCCCGCTCTCTTCGAACACCTACATCATTGGCCCCGATTACTTGTCTAAAGATATGACGCGGGTAGCGTCAGTTATTAGCGTTCCTCGGTGACTATGATTGGTTCGTCAACCCCTGCCGCTCACGGCACATCTCTGTCTCCCTACTAAAAATATCCGCGGCCGGACGTTGGTTACTGACCCTTGCAGCCCTTCTGTGAGAGACCGTCTTACGCGTTTTCACCTAACGAACCGGTGGACACAAGCCTGCTGCCCCGGCGACCGCAGTCTCTTTGGGCTCGAACAGGTCCCTACCCTCTCATACAGCCATGGCACCCGCGAGTGGCGCCTTTCAATCATTGTCCGGTGTGATTCGAAAGACTCCATGACTTATCTAACCTTCAATTTTATCCGAAGTCGCGGAAGTTTGTCCTACAGATGTGTGTTCACGCGCGTTAGCTTCATGAGTGATACATGCTGTGGCCTTCCAACGATGGGCTTAATCACTTACCTCATCTCGGCGGTATTAATCCTTCGCCCAATTCTTTGACTCTCAGTCTCTCACCTCTTGCGGAATTCTCCCTCGCCTTATCCTCTGTCATTTTCGTATTTGTCACTCACCTTCGGCAGTGTGCTCCCTCGTCCTGTCTCTGTCTCTTTCTGACTCACCTCTCAGCTTGGGCGTCTTATGGCGTTCTTTGTTCTGATATCTGCCGAACATATTTATTTACTTCCTCCGTAACGTGAGACAGTTCCAATCCTAGTAGACTTAGACGTATCAGCAGAGTCAAAAACACATGGAAGTGTTGCAACATACCTCCTCTTCGGCTAGCATCCATTCTTAGATCTTTCCTCCTTGTGTAATTCCGGTTTCAATATCTATCGACCACTTCAGAGTCACTCCTTCTGTATCCCCTTACCTGTCTGATCCGTAGAATCCCTTCAGTCCATGTGCGCCCCGCTGCGCGGTACGTGTCGATTGTTACCCGTGACATGAACAAAAAAAAAAATCATTTGATAGAGAAATCTGCGCCGCCAAATACTCAGACCATCTACTACTCCTTTCATCTACACGATATTTACGCCTATCAGCCGAAACGTCTCCACCGCAGCTTGCTATATTCACTCAGTGACGTCATACTCCAGGAAACAGACTGTGTTTACGCTTGTTGATCAGTAATGACGTCATAAGATCGTGCCGTCTGCGGTTGGTACATCCTGACTTCTCATCGTCTAACCTTGGACACGCCAACTTTGATCGGAATTTCAACTTGAATATTCTGAGTGTTGCCTGTGATTTAATGAAGTAATTCTCGGAAGTGCCCAATCATTTGTGATCATGAATATTTTATTTGTGGATTGCTGTCTGGCGTCCCTCGCCACGTTGTCGCAAATTTCTCTGGGGTCGTAAGTATTTGCATCAAGGGAACTCTAAGGTAGTGCGCCGGATTAGTCTCAATTTTGCATTTCGATTTAAAAACAATCCAATTCATGTGATTTCATGTTATCTTACTGAACCGATTTATGAGAGTCAATTTTATAATGCAGATTTTATTGACATACTCGACCAGATGATTTATTAACTTGCAATTGACAATCGACTTGTGGTGTTCTAATTTAAGGAAGCTCGGTTTACCGATTGCTATGTTGTTGAAGGTATACAAATTTTGGCAAATGTGATATCCAATTATTCGAGTGGGAACATCAGCAATGAGAAATGGTTATATCAAATCAAGCGGGGACTGTGTCCACTTCCAGTCATGAGGACATGTTAAACTTTCTGACAATTTTATGCTATGCAACTGGAATTGCGCGGTCGGTTGGCAGGCCGAGTTCAGCACAACAAGCTATGCTTAGTGCGAGCTCTGATTTCTCAACTCTGCCCATTCACCCATTCAGACTAAATTAAAAAAAGGGCAAGAGCAGTAACTTTAACAAGCTAATGGGAACTGTCCAATGGAGAATGGTGCTAATTTCAAACTAAATTGATGGCTCGGTTAAGACTAGACTGGTGTAATCATCGTTGTATCTGTTCCGTCACCTGACAAAGTTTGTCATGTTCAATGATGCCTTATAAATTTTCAATTCCAGGATGTTAAGTGAAACTGCACTGGTCTGAAACTGTTGTGCTAGCATCCAAGGCCAGATATGAGATCAGTTGTGACTTGAGAGGTCAATGATCATTGACATTGAAATTCCATGTTCAATAGATCATGTCAATAGAAAGGGATCAAATAACCTTGGATGTTACTGGGAATAATCTGACTCGAATTGATGCATGCTACTGATTTACCATCTGAATTCATTAATTTCAGCGTGTCCCTCCAAAACTTTGATAGTTGTCAGTAGCTTTTCACACCACGCATGACATGAGATGAATGTCCTCCTAGCTTGGGTGGCAATGACCTTGGACATATTGTAGTACCTGTTCGTTAGGGAATGACACTAGAAAGGTGACTGGGGTTGGTGCTATTTCCTCATAAGTCCCTGGTGCTGTTCAATTGAATCTAACACCATCTGACTCAGCCATCGTCCTTTCTTTCTTTTAATTTCTAAGTTTTAGTGATACACGCTCAATCATAACACAATTAATTCTCCATTCCTGCCTTTAGCCTATAATTGTCTGCTAATCTGATTTGGTGGCATGCCTTGCAACGCAGAGTTTGATTTCGACTGACATAGGTAACCAGTTTCTCCCTGAATTAGACCAGGGTTATAGGGTTGTTCACCAAAATTTTCTAAAATTTGATCGTATGTGACTGCTCCCTCTTTCTCCCCTTTAACCACCCGCAATTGTGTCCGTCATTTTTCACTGAAGTCAGGATGGGTCAATAGTTGAATTAGGTGTTCGTCCAGCTATCTTAACATACTAATTGTTTCTCTCAGCAGGTCCATATTCGTGTACTGCCCGCGGTTCAGCTGAGCTGAGGACTTCATGGGCCCGTGCTTTCTCCGATCCAGCGGCGGGGGGACCAGGTCGCATTTGTGAGATCCAAAGCATTCGCGTCATTGTCTTCTCTGGTTTAAATTAGCATGAAGGTCGCTTTTGCCTACAGATATAAATGAAGTATTACACCTGGATATCTCACTCACTCACTCGCCCACTCTCTCTCTCTCTCTCTCTCTCTCTCTCTCTCTCTCTCTCTCTCTCTCTCTCTCTCTCTCTCTCTCTCTCTCTCTCTCTCTCTCTCTCTGTCTCTCTCTCTCTCTCTCTCTGTCTCTCTCTCTCTCTCTCTCTCTGTCTCTCTCTCTCTCTCTCTCTCTCTCTGTCTCTGTCTCTGTCTCTGTCTCTGTCTCTGTCTCTGTCTCTGTCTCTGTCTCTGTCTTGTCTCACTCTCACTCTCACTCTCGATTATCTGTTCTAACTCACTGTCGCAGGTCTTAAGATTGAACCATATCGTTGAGTCTTTTAGGCAAACGGGATTTATCGAAATTGTACAATATTTGTAAATTAAGCAAACACAAAGGGACAGGTGATAACCGGCCTTTAATTGATTGTAATGAAAGCTCTGCGGCGACCTGACCCTGCTTCAGATCTGATCGGCGCCCATTCTGACTCATCGGTGATTTTGGCGACGCCTAGCGGATGTCGTCAAGGTTACGTTAGCTAGGTGGCGGTAGGGAGTCACGGGTTGGTCTGGATTGTCGAACTTGTACCAAAATATTTTTTGTATGAGATCGATCTTTATAACTACTGATTTAGAAACTTCGACATCTTGCTCTCTTTCTCACATACATACCAACTCACGCCCCAATTTACTCATCCACTCCCGCACGCGTCCACTCATTCACTCATCACTCACTTACTCTTTCTATCCTTGCCCGTCTGTCTCTCCTACGCATACTCGCATACGCGTCAGATTCAGGGTTATGTGGCGACCTCTCATGGCAGTTTTGGGAACCAGTGTGGCGTATTCCATGCTAGGTGGCACTGTTAGTACTGTCAGCTGCAGCTGAGCAGTGCGCACTGTCGGAGTCTGCACTGAAGGCATTGGATCTTGTAGGTGGCGCTAGTGGTGCTGTCGTCGGTGCGTCTATTGACCTGTTAAGTGTTTAAGGTCATGTTTAAGGTCAAGGGTCATACATTTCCATTTCGTTTGGACTACAGGGTGTTTCACTAAAAGTGTCAAAAAGTAAATGCTCATTAAAGATATATAAAATACGCAAAGCACGTGGTTGCGCACGTGGCTTTGTCGCAAATTTTTGGACATTTATGCTTTGGCCACTTAAGATATATTTTACACTCATACGGAGCGAGGGCAGGAGGCCAAAGTTACTTGTCGTTTTTTTCCCTTATACAGAACAAGAACAGGTTATTTACACCGCAACAGGAGCGGTGGATTACACTTACATTTGGTGTTATCAGAAACATTGAAACCGTACGCCGACTTTTCAGGAAACGTTTCACTCTCTCACCTCGCTACGACCCAGATTATAAAAGTTTCAAAGGGCTTCTTGAGAGGTTTAAAAGGGTTCCTTTGATGCCGGTTCCAGTCCAAAAAAGGCGGGTCGCCCCCACCTCTCGGCGGAAATCGTTGAAAAGGTGAGGGTCTTTTTTAGGGCCTTTTAAGATAACAAGAAGCTTATTTCAACATGAAATAGCCAAGCCCCCAAGTTATCAGAAACAACCACTGTAACGGCTGTAGCCACCAAGAACTGGCTGGACCAGAAGTTCCGTTCCCGGGCCGAATAATCAGCTGCCTCACCGCCCGCCCCTGGCCAGCGCGAGGCCCCGATCTGTCACCGCTAGCCTTCTGGTTTTGGTCAGTAGCTCTCGCAGAGCTGAGGAAGACTCAAGTCGCATCACTTTGGGAGCTGAAGAGCACAATGCAAGGCTTTGCCGACAGTCTGGACGCTGAAGATGAAAACGGGCTGTGAGGCATCTCCGGACACGTGCCGAAACGGTGCATCAAAAGAAGGGGCGGATATGTGGAATAGGTTTGAGTGACGGTGATATCATTTTTATATATTCAAATGTCCAACAATCGCGGATGAAATGATGTGCAAATGTCCATAGAAAACATTGTTATTATGTGCATTAGGACCTTTTACTTTTTGACACTTTTAGTGAAACACCCTGTACAATCGCTCAGTTTAAAGAAAAGCTCACAGGTCCAACATCAGTTAATTAGGGTCTGCATCTCGTTCAGTAAGGTGGCCTGGTGACAATCTGACCTGAACAAAACAAATTCTTCATCCTACATAAATGACGATGAGCTGCGGTAATTTCTGGCTTCCCTCCGTGACCAACTCTAGTTGTGTACAAGCAGGGTGACATTTTGACATAGTCACGTCACATTGAACGGTAACTCGCTTGATGTTTATGATCAATTGTCTCAAATGATGCATCAATTTAACAACCGTAACATTTCTACGTTAATCTTTGATATACCTCGACGGGGGAGCTAGCATCAGTATCAGTAGGTACTGATAATGCTAGGACAGAAGGAGTAATTGATTGACAGGTTACGAACAGCGATAAATTTATAACGATTGAAATGGTGATTCAGATGTGTCGGTTATATATAAACACGAGTCACGAAACGGCTCAATGCTGATTTAATAACGAACCGGAAGGCGATTCAGACTCACAGCGTTCTTGTTCTGGCGCTGAGCTGCCGAAGGAGCAGAATAATGTTTGATGTTTACAATGTTTACTCTCCCTATCCGAATGTAACTGAACACGTTACGACTTCTTGGGCCGCCTTCGTATCAAACCTTGTCCAAATGATTAATTTATCCCACGGACGTGACAATCCTACGCTGACCGTCGATTTATCTCGAAGAGCACTTTGTAAGAATTGAGAATCGATTGATAAGCCTTGGATTAACACTAGACTGATAGTGGATTGAAACGCTGATCTACCGGGACCAGCCAAGTCAGATTGTAGAGCAGCTTATATTGACCTACTAGCAAAAAAAAAAAACGAATTTGTGGTGGTCGCGTCGTGAGGGCGTGATCATTGCGTTTCCGTTGATTCGTGATCAGATCGCCGCGGTGCAGTCCCGGTGAGCCTGTGATGTAATGCCGGCGTAAAGTCGTGTGGTCGACGTGACAACTTAAAGATAATTACGTTAGCGGTCTCTGTGAATCCGGATCAGCAACATATCTGAAGTAACCCTCCCTTCTTTCCCAGACAGAATTGTTAGATTTTCACGCTATATTTACAAACGGACGATACAATACTGGTCCATTTCAACCGGTGTACCACGATCGGTTGTCAGCTCGCCAATGCCAACTTAGCCTTAAATCTAATCCTAACGCCCTAACCGCAAAAAGATTATTTACAAAACATCGCCAATTGAACTGTCATGACGTCATCTGACGTAGTTTGACGCGTCAGTGGTGACCAGCGCCCCAAAATGACACCACCTGACCTGTTCCCCTCCCCTCTAATACATTGAATACCACACCTCACTGCGGCCGGACCGCGCGCGCGATGGCCGACCGATAGCGCTCCCCCCAATACCAATGTAATGGTGAGCCATTAGCCTACACTGACCATTGCTGGCCCGCCCCGGCAGTCCCTCTAACCCCTCTGTCTCTCCCATAGACAAGGCCGGACCAGTCGGGCCCATTAGCCTCTTCCCGCCTTTACAAACAAACGCACCACTGCCGCGCTGCTCGGTCGGGAGCGGAATGTAGCGACCATCTGCCCTCCCTTCCCTGCCGAATAACACTCCCACGATGTTAAATCCATTACCCTCTAATGGTGGCTCAGGTTAGACCCCAGGGAGTGGCATTTGTAATCCAGATCAGAGACATCCGATGGGTAAATGGGAGGTGAATTGTCCATGACGGGGAGGCAGTCTTGATGAGGCGGACAGATGAGATGACTCACTTGACAGTGTTTGATGATTGCTGTCCACTCCAGTTGAAGTCCGGTGCAGTGATGATCCGATCAGCAGAGAGGCCGCTCCGGCCGAAGCCGGGCGGGACGGTGTCCCGCGCTGAGTCCCGAGGCGTTCCGTCTCTGGTGGTCGGCCTCCGGTGGTCGATCTCGGGTCTGACTGCCTCCCTTCTCATTCTCCGCTGAGTTTTGTTCGCCTGTGATTTCCGGGCCGGAGGTTCCGGGCGTCGCCGGGCCTCCCCGACCGGGGCAGAAAATTGGCGACATCCCGTCTCGCATCCGGAGTCGAGACTGTCACCCTCCGCCCTCCATTCCGCCGGAACGTGACGTCATCCTCACTAGCACGGCTCATCCGTCTCAGCTGTCTCCTGCCGGATGACGTTTTCACACTCGACTTTCGCCGGATGTCGGTCCCTGCCTGTGCCGGACGGCTGACCGCAACGACATCCTCCCATCTTCCTGTCAGCTGCGTCGGCAGGATGTGCGTGGCGCCAGGCGTCGGGAGGCTGGTCCAGCACCGGGAGCAGGTGTTTCCGGCTGCGTTGCGTTTGTCGGCGGCCACTGCGCCGGCCCGGATGGGTGTGTTTGTACTCCACCCTTCGGCGAGCCTTTGATCTTCGCTTAATGGTGACCGGCTGACGAGTCGGGGATCGTTTGGTCGACCCCCTCCCCACGCCGGCTCAGCGCCGCGGTAGACAGTGCGGTCGTCCTTACGTATAGAGTGTGAGAGATGTCCTTTTTTGATGTACGGAAAAAATGTTACAGCTTCCGGCTGTTACATAACCAAGCAAGAAGCCAAGTGGCTTCTTTTGGTGTGGTATTGTCCGCTGACATGTCATGACATGTGCTGGTTCAAACTGAACCACTGCCATCAGTCCGATCCTTGGAAAAATTTGAGGGGCATTATTTGAAAACGTGAATGTGGTATTAGAGGGTTAAGCAACCAGTTTTCTGTTCCATGAACTCAGATTATGGTGCATTTGTAAAATATCCACGACAGTTAGGATAAATGATAACAACAAGTCAAATGTATATTTATTATGCGCGTCTAAATATACATTTGACTTGTTATTGTTATCATTTATCCTTATGGTGCATTCTCTTTCAGGTCACAACATCCACTAATGATCCAAAATTCTACCATGTACCCTGCAATATCTGCGTCTCCCATCCCCAGTGATTTGGCATGTGACGAGCCTCTAAAGATTCCTATGAAAAACAAGGTCTATTTACCAAAGAGTGTTTATAAATAGAACGTACTACCGATGATACCAAGCATACGCACTTCAATGAAACGATATGAACATTTTAATTTCATTGCTGAAACCGATTTCGATGAAACAATACGATGTTTTCCAGAACAACACACAAGACCAAAGTTCATATAAAGCAGTTAAACAAAAAAGGCTTTCCGAAGCTAAATACGACTTTTCCCAAATCGAAAACAAGCTAGTAAGAGTACAGGCCAATGAACGCTTGCATCTGCTGCGGTGTTTTTAGAGTGTATTTGTGGGTCTAATTCTCATGGTGGTGGCGTTCAGACTGTACCATCCCTTCCAGTCTCTCCACGTGACGGTATCATGGGTTGTTGACCCAGGGTCGTACAGTCCGTTGAGGTTGGAGTCGCAGCAGCTGTTATACCACCAGGCCCCATGGTAGTTAGATGAACAGTTACCCGACCAAAGATCATTGTCTCTGTCAAATGTGGAGAACTTCATCCCCTTGTGATAGGTAAGACTGTCTTCGGCGTTCCCGAAGTAGTCGCCAAAGTCAATTCTGTATCCCTCATCCTCAGACTCGATGGTGAACTTCTGGTAGGTGGCGTACCTCGTCTGTTCGTCCCAATCCCAGAGGTCGACCCGTAACTCGTAAACGCGGTCCAGGTGGGAGGTCAGCTGCCAGAGGTGGTGAAGTCCCCACCAGAATTCTCCATCGAAACTTCCCAGGCCCCACTTGTAGGCGCCCCAGTCCTTGTAGAAATCCTGTCTTGGTGAAATATCAGCTCTTCTTTGGAAGACGGTCCATCCCTCGCCATCGTCCATGTCACAATAGGCCGAGGTCGGAGTGAGACGATCAGGGTGGATTGTATATACTCCGCTGGGGGAACCGAAGGGCAGGTCACTGCAATCGCGTGCAAATGAATACTGCAGGGACGTACCGTTGGTGCCAGAGTTTTGCTCAGCGCCCAGCCCAGCGGCGCATGTCAGCAGCGATAGAACGCAGCCGACCGCTGGGAGTCGTGACAGCAACTTCATGGTGTTGCAGGAGGGCGTCCTGTGCTGTCCTTGGAGAAGCAGTCGTCTCTGCTGAAGGTGTATTGTCGCTCCGGCCCTATATACCACCTCACAGCTGGCTGGCTCACATACATTCCCCTGATACCGTGCATGACAACAACTGTTGCAGCATTATCTAGCTGCAATGTAGTGCGCAGTAGGGCAGGGCCGGGAAGTGGAACACATGTGAGCAGGGCTGCGGAGTCGATGGATTTTCGGCGACTCCGACTCCGACTCCGACTCCGGCTTTCAAAAACCAGCTCCGACTCCGACTCCGACTCCGGGCAGAATTGTCGACTCCGACCGACTCCAACTCCCGACTCCGACTCCGCAGACCTAGCAGGGCTGCGGAGTCGACAGATTTTCGGTGACTCCGACTCCGACTCCGGCTCGGGTTTCTAAAATCGACTCCGACTCCGACTCCGACTCCGGTCACAACTGTCGACTCCGACCGACTCCGACTCCGACTCCGACTCCGCAGCCCTGCATGTGAGGCTCTGTCAATGCCGACGGCGCCAAAATTCGTGGCATTGAAGCGCTATCTTGCAGTGGGAGTGGCTTGAGAAATCGTCATCTGCAATGTCTCAAGAGTAGGTAATTGATATCGTCAGGGATGCTGTGACTTAGAAGTTAGAGTGTAGATGAAAAGTGACAATTTATAAAAATAATCCCTATGTCTCTTTCTGTCTTTGCCTCCTCTCTCTCTCTCTCTCTCTCTCTCTCTCTCTCTCTCTCTCTCTCTCTCTCTCTCTCTCTCTCTCTCTCTCCCTCTCTCTCTCTCGTTTTCTCTCTCTTTCTCTCTCTCTCTCTCTCTCTCTCTCTCTCTTTCTCTCTCTCTCTCTCTCTCTCTCTCTCTCTCTCTCTCTCTCTCCCTCTCTCTGGATGAATTTGAATTTGAACATGAATTTGAACTGGACCAGTTTAATAAACTTAATAAATAGTCTAAATGTCGAGGCCGAGAAAGAATATTATTCAGCTAAATTTTCAAGTAGTATGGTAACGTTTGACAATAAATGGAAAGATCTTAACCCGCGCCCCAGTGGCGGTCTCAGCCAACTTCGCCCTAGTGAGGGGGGGGGGCATATGTTACCACCCACCTCTAACTCAAAAACTAAGAGGGCTAGAAAGACGCAGTAAAAAGCAGTCGATAGCTCTCAACGCGTACGTTTGAAAGTATTTCGGTCATTTTTCACCTTAGAGCAATATTGGTGTCACCAGAGGTCATCAAAGGTCAAAATTTGCCAATTGTCATTATATTTTTCAGAAAACATGCCGCTATCTCAGGAACTATGGTAGCTAGAAAAACGCATGGAACAGCAATCGATAGCTTTTAAACTCTTCTTTTGAAAAGGTCATTATCAATATTGACCTCAGGTCAACGGTTTAGCCTCCAGAGGGCAAAAACTCCAAAAATAGCTGTTTTTACGAAAAGTGTTTTTCGACAATAACTTTCGACTACAAAAAGCCACGACATTTCTATTTCCAGAATCGTGTTCCCCTCGCCGAGACGCGTCGAATGGACTATAATTTGACCTTGAAAGGTCAACTTGAAAATTTGACCTCAGGTCAAGGTCATGACCTTACCGGAAAAGGTCATGTTGCATATCAGTCGATGCGTCTCAACAAGACAAACACAATGAGACCATCCCCAGCGTTCTATCTCTTTCCAATCGCGAGTTATTGGCAAAAAAACTGTTTGTAGCCTCAAGTGACCTCGGATGACCTGTCTAGAGGCTATCAGCAAAAATGACACCTTGGTCATCACGAGTGGACTAAATCATTGTGATTCTGAAATATTTGGACTGTTCCGATGCGTACACACGGATCTAGAGGCATTTTCATTTTTCTCCATTGACTTGTAATGGAAAGGTCACGCCACTGACCTGACCTTAGATCACGGATATAAAAAATCCGAGGTATACAAATTGTAGGCGCCCATAACAGCATGCAATCCACCAAGTTTCAAACCTTTCTGACAAACACTGCAGGCTGGACATGATTGTTAACTTTTTTTTAGGCTTGGTCAGTAAACTTGACCTGGTGACCTGACCTGACATAACCTGGGGTCAAAAATTTCACACATTGTCAAAAATTGATGTACCAAAAGCTACCCCAAGCGGCGCGGCGCTACGCGCCGCGGTTTTTTATTCACACGCAAAAAACGCGACAGGGTGGTAACATATGCCCCCCCCCCCACTGGGGCGAAGGTTAACCCGCGCACCGACGGGGGGGCGGATATCCGCCCCCCCCCCCTGAGGTTTTTCGCGAATAGCGAAATTTGGTATGACTATAACCTCATCAATTTTACACATGGTGTGCAAGTTTGAACCTCCTACCTTTTAAGGTCAGGTCACCAGGTCACTTTGAATGACCCAACCTCAAGTCACTTTTTTGCAACTTTGTCACCGTGCCAGAGCTACAGTAGATGTCGGAGGCCTTTGAAAGTCGCAGGATATTATTAGGTCATTATAGTCCATTTTTTTTCAAAAGGCTCATGGCCCGAAGTATTATTTTGGAGTTGGCACGTGCGAGACGCTAGAAAATAACGCAAGCTGAGATGAATTTCTTGGCCATTTTTGAAAGATAAGTACAGTCAGGCCCATGTCACTCCACTTTTGATGACATCATAAGGGGGCCTCAGGACAATAATGGCGCGGTGCGCCACAATCGTTTCAAAGCTACTTGCCAACAGTTGCCATTTTCGAAAATATTATTTTGAAATAAAGTTACAAGTAATAAAAATATTGTAATAAAGTTGTTGATTAAATCGATACCATGTCTAAAAACTAAAAACTTACTGAAAAATGATTTATTCATAGTAAAAATATAAGCTCGTTGCGTTTTTACGTTGTTTTCCTGCAACTGCAGAGGATTTTTAAATCGTCTATATCTTCAAAACCGGCCATTTCTTAGCATATTGTTGCTCTTTTTTATCGCTAGAAAATTAGTTGGACTTTCCAATGACATCAACGGTTGAGCGATATGTGTATAGTGTCACCAACAATCTTCAAATGAAGTTAGCCATTTTTACGTTGTAAAGGAATGGAGTACCCCTTGCGAGCATCAGGGATGACGTCACTCAGGATCTGTCTCTGATTGGTCGGCGGAGGAGTGACTGTACCTTCTATAGATGGCCTTGAGTACAGTGCAACGGAGCAAGTTGTTCAATTTAGCTTATAAATCGTGTCACATTGCAGAATGTTAGTATATTCATAGATTTAGCCATTCTGTTGATTTTGCATGCAAATTTAACGTCACTCATAGAGTAACATTGATTCCACAGCCAGCTCATCACTTGAGAAACTAGCAAGCGGCAAATCTTTAAACATTCAAGACAGAATCTGTCGGGGGCCGGAATTATGAACGGCAAGCTCATGGAAAACATGTAATTGTTAGCTACTGAAGCTGGTGACGTTCCATATTGTTGTCTTAACTCTTACATTGTGTTGTCGCATGCTACGTACAAACTTCAGTCGCCTTTTAAGTCTTTCCAGATTTAGTAGGCGCATACCCGACTTCTTCCCAATGCAGAAATCGATCGATCAGCATTGTAATAGATCGGCAGATATGCTGGCTCATGTTTCTTTTTGTACTCAACAGAAATAAACGTAAAACAAAATGCCAATCGGTGTGTTACTTTTGTAGGTCAGCAAACAGGTCATCCACGTGATTATCTTAATAATTTGTTTAGTGCCTATGGCTAGACCCCGTGTGGAAGCATTTTCGATTCACAGTTCCTCATTATGAGCCGTATGTCTATACTTTTTCCAAACTATCCGCAAGTCAGAGACCAGCCGACCCAGCCAACCTGTCTGATTTCGAATCGTGCCAAGCCGGTGTTCGTTGATTTCTGTAAAAACCACCACTTTGCACGTGACAATTCTAAAATCGATTTTCGGGCCGTGCGCCTTTTGAAATAAAATGGACTTTTGTGTATCTCGGAATTTTGATATCGGTGACCTAAGGTCAGGTCAATTTCGCGACCTCCCCATTATAAGTCAATGGGGGAAAAATCAACTCCCCGTTTTTACCACTAAAACGGGTCGGAATGGCCCCATATACCATACATGACTTCATATACGATCAACCTTCACTACCTTGAGGTCTGTTTTGCTGTTGGGCAGCTGTGAGGTCATGTGACGTCATCAAAGGTCACCAAAGGTTTTTGGCCAATAACTCCGTACAGGAACAAGATACAGACGCGTGGATGGTCTCATTGTGTTCAGCTCGTCAAGACGCATCGAATGATATACATGATGACCTCGAGGTCACGTGACCTGAGGTCAACCTTTGCATGGGTGAAACTTTGACATTACCATTGGGGTCCCAAACGTCCAAGGGGGCCTCCATTTAGTGGGGGGGGGGGCCTCCAATCGTGGAAGCGGTAATTTACGAACCACGCCAGGGCCTCCTCTAAGAAATTTGCACTGGGGGACCAGAGGCTCAGAAGCCAAACCCAGAGTACCCTCAAATCCAGTTTTCTCATCGGATTTAGGCCACTTATTTTTCGTCACAGCTCGGATGCCATGATTTAATTTTTTAATATTAATAAAGAAATGATAGGTCACCTGACCCTACTGGTGGTTCCAGGCCAGCAGGGTGACATTGTATGTAAATTTCCCCCGCGGCGTCCGAAATCGACGAAAATTTCTGGCTTTTTCACTTACGACAATAAAACAAAATACCTTTATTATAAAAAAAGAATTTAACTGCACAGCATTGCGCAAGGAATATAACCGACCCCAGAAAGTGTGAGGGCTAACCCTCGCCCGCACCTGGGGTGAGGGTTGCCACCCCCCAAGTTAGTTTTTTTTTTTTGCTCTACACTGAACATTTTAAAAGCTAGAAACCTGATTTTTTGTATTGCCGTTTTTCTATCTTTTCTCAGCGTCCATTGGAAATTTCAAGTTTCTGTGGCTTTTGGGTTTGGAGATATGACCTTGTTCTTCAGGTCATGTCATGCCCTAAATGACGAATACCCAATGTCTTGCGTTGGCTTTGGGCCTTGTGAGCTTTTGACACCCTGATTTCGTTTTTTTTTTTTGCCAGTCTTACCTCCCACCTATCATTGAACATGTTGTTCTGCGATGTAGGTACAGATGTCGGGGTCAGGGTCAAGGTCAACCTAGGTCATCTAAAATTGTTGCGTTTTAAGCAAGCTGAATTTACTTTTCGTGAAGTTTCTTTGACTGCATGTTTAGTAAAAGCTTCTCAGTTCATGATCTCATGTAGGTAATAGGCAGCGACACACAAACCAATCTGTGCACACACCAGTACATACACACACATACACAGGTATACAGACACATATCATTGACCTTGACCTAACTTGACGTGAAATGACCATAGCCAGCAAATTAGTCGGATAGTGTGACAAAGAGCTGTTCTAGCTGGCTTGGCACCAATACGGCAGCGTCATCGGTATATAATGGGTTGGCCCGCTGCTTGTGTAGGTATTTTATTCGACATCATCACAATTTTTTCTTACAAGATTTTAAGCTTCGCGGTCAAGAGCAACAGATTCTTTGGAAAGAGACGAATCCAATGATTAGATGACCTAGGTTGACCTTGACCCTGACCCTGGCATCTCTACATCATCGAACAACATGTTCCATGATAGGTGGGAAGTAAGACTGGCAAAGAAGGCCGAAATCAAGGTGTTAAAAGCTCACAAGACCCATAGCCAACGCAAGATATCGGGTATTTGTCATTTGGGTTATGACATCACCTGAAGAATAAGGTCACATCTCCGAAACAAAAAACCACAGAAACTTGAAATTTTCAGTGAACACTAAGAAAGGAATTAGAGAAGCAGCTATACAAAACATCCGGCTTCTAGCAATCAAAATGTTAAGTGCAGAGCAGAAAAACTACCTGGGGTGGGGGTGGCAATCACTGCCCCCCTATGTGCGGGCGAGGATTAAATAATTTGAATATCAGGAAAATAATTTATTCAAACAGGTATTCCAATAGAGTCCCGCTTTTTATACGTGACCTCCGATTTGTGTAGCATCTAAGTTGCCCAGGGGGCCTCTTATTTGTAGGCACAGTACAGAGAGCCTCCTACTTCGACTACTTGCACAGAGAGCCTCCTTTTTGTACATGCAGCGAAGCTTCTACAGGTCGAGCGCCGGTCTTCTATTTGTACGTACAGAGAGCAGTCCCTACTGTTACAGAGGGCCTCCTATTTGTCTAGGGGGCCTCCTATTGGTTAATGGCGCCTCCTATTTGTCCAAGGGCCTCCTATTCGTCTAGGGGGCCTCCTATTTGTCCAGGAGGCCTCCTGTTTGTCCAGAAGGTCCCCTATTTATCCAGGGGGCTTCTATTTTCCAGGGGGCTTCCTCTTTATCCAGGGGGCCTCCTACGTGTTCAGGGGCCTCCTATTTGTCCAGGGGCCTCCGATTTATCCAGGGGTCGTTTATTCGACCAGGGGTCTCATATTTGTGCAGGGGTCTCCTACTTGTCCAGGGGCCTCCTTTTTTGAAGGGCCTCCTTTTTATTAAGGGAGCCTTTTATTTGTCCAGGGGCCTGCTATTCGTACAGAGGGCTTCTAGCTCCTACTTGTCCATGGGGCCTCCTATTTGTTCAAGATGCCCCTATTTGTACAGGGGGCCTCCTATTTGTCCAAGGGGCCTGCTATTTTTCTAGGGGGCCTCCTATTTGCCCAAGAGGCCTCCTATGTATCCAGCGGGCCTCCTACTTGTTCAGGGGGCCTCCTATTTGTCCAGGGGGCCTCCTATTAGTTAAAGTAGCCTCTTGTTTTCCAAGCGGCCTCCTATTTATCCAGAGGGCTCCTATTCCTATTTTAGAGGGCCTCCTCATTATCCAGGGGGCCTCCTTCTTGTTCAGGGGGCCTCCTATTTATCCAGGGGCCTCCTATTTGTCCAGGGGGCCTCCTTTTGTGAAAGGGGCCTCCTATTTGTCCAGGGGCTCCTAATTGTCCAGGGGGCCTCCTTTTGTGAAAGTGGCCTCCTGTTTGTCTAGGTCTACGGCCTCCTATTTCTCCAGTGGGCCTCCTATTTTTCCAGGGGGCCTCCTTTTTGTACAGAGGGCCTCCTACTTGTCCATGGGGCCTCCTATTTGTTCAAGGGGCTTCTTATTTGTACAGAGGGCCTCCTATTTGTCCATGGGGCCTCCTATTTGTCTAGGGGCCTCTTATTTGTCTAGGGCCTCCTATTTGTTCAGGAGGCCTCCTGCTTGTCCAGAGAGCCTTCTATTTCTCCAGGGGTCCTCCTGTATTCCGGAGGGCCTTCTACTTGTTCAGGGGGCCTCCTACTTGTTCAGGGGGCCTCCTATTTGTCCAGGGGGCCTCCGATTTGTCCAAGGGGCCTCCTATTTATAGAGAAACTTCTAGAGAACCTTCCATTTATATGAACATCGGACCTCCGTTTGTAAAGTACCTGGTGCGTCTCGGGGGCCTCCACTATTGGGGTCCCAAAATGACAATTGGGGTCCCAAATGTTCGCTTTGGGGTCCCACATGGGACCTCAAAAGTATACAAAGTTACACCCATGAACCTTTGACCTTAACCTTTCGAGGTCAACATATATATATCATTCGATGCGGATTGACGAGAGGATCACGATGATGCCCTTAGTTTGTTCCTATCTTGACTAATTCGAAAGTTATTCGAGAAAAACTCTCCATATCTAGCGCCGCCATTTTGACTTTTTCGACCCCTGTGACGTCATCTTTGACCTGACCTGAAAATGATCTTAGTAAAAATTGTAGATCTTGGCCGTGCGTATCCGATGCCGTTTACCGCTTGTCGCTATCTTGCTTCGTTCTCGAGATCTCAGGGGGGGCGGTCATCCGCCCCCCCCCCGTCGGTGCGAAGTTGGCGCAGACCCCCGTCGGTGCGCGGGTTAAATGTCTGCCCACTGCACATGTGCAGGATATAACATAACGCAAAAAACAAACAACCCTCCAATGTCCACTGACTATCAACCTTGCCCCACTCACGGCCACCCAATTTCCGACTTTCCGGCGCCCGTCCTCCGCCATTGTCGCTGCCGTGTTGCCGCTGTCGCTGCCGTGTTGCCGCTGTCGCTGCCGTGTTGCCGCTGCCGTGTTGCCGCTGCCGTGTTGTCGCTGCCGTGTTGCCGCTGTCGCTGCCGTGTTGCCGCTGCCGCTGCCGTGTTGCCGCTGCCGCTGCCGTGTTGCCGCTGTCGCTGCCGTGTTGCCGCTGCCGCTGCCGTGTTGCCGCTGCCGCTGCCGTGTTGCCGCTGCCGCTGCCGTGTTGCCGCTGTCGCTGTCGTGTTGCCGCTGTCGCTGCCGTGTTGCCGCTGTCGCTGCCGTGTTGCCGCTGTCGCTGCCGTGTTGCCGCTGTCGCTGCCGTGTTGCCGCTGTCGCTGTCGCTGTCGCTGTCGCTCGGAGACGCGGTGGCGGCTCCATGGTCATGCAGAAGGACGCTTCCGCTTTACTGGAGTATTAGAGGGAGGCCCTTTCAAACTGTCGGTCGTTCAACTAATGGAAAAATTTACTGAAGCGCTTGTCGAGCTTGTGTCCTTGTATGCCAGAGCACATGTGGTCGGTTCACACGTAGCTACTGCGAACCGTGACATGTGTTGCAGATTTATCCGTCCGTGGTGCGGCGCGGAGAACTGCCATGTCTGGAGATAAAACAGATGTGCGCATTTGCAATTGGCGGCGGAGACATGTTTAAAAAAATGGCAAGGTGTTCAATACTTCGTATGCATTATGCCAAAGACTTCTTTATATATGATTATGCATATATCTGTGATTATTATGCCTCTCTGTGATAATGCATATCTATATCTTTAGTAGTGATGTCAATCAGGACTCAAATAAAGCTCCGTCCTGCCGATGAGGTCGGCGACCACGAATGCTGTAACATTTCCCAATGGTGCGACCAAAAACGCGAAATATGAAACAAATTTTCGAAGAGTATCTTTGAGAAGCTATATAAATATTGTTAAGAAATAACCTCAGCATCACTTATGTGTATCATTTAGTCAATGGTCATGGTTATTTCCAACGGTACAACATGGACACTGGACGGTGAGCTAACATACCACTGTTGTAGGATAAACTACCACCTTCCGTACACGGGAATACTACCACGTTTCCCCATCGGCGCTCGTCGGCGTTTTCTTTGCGACCACCCATGTTAAACCAATGGGGAAGAGTGGTTGTCAAAATCGCCGACGAGCGCCGTTCATTGGTCGCCCAGATGGTCTCCTACTACGCAGTAGGTACGCGGCGTGGCGTATTCGGGACGGGACGCTCACCCACCGGCCGCCGGCCGGCACACGGACGGCCGGACGGCCGCCATGGCTGACTGCCGCCGTGGGGGAAGGGACGCCGAGGGGGAGGGGTGGCGTCCGTCGGGTCAGCCAGGGGAGGGGTAGGGATAAGTATTCGGGCGCAAAATTTCACTCTTGTTTGTTATGATGTATTAAGGCTGCGTTCGGACAGCCCGGTCACTGCGTGGAACTTCCACGCCGAGGAATTCCTCACGCAAACGCGTTCGGTCTGTGCGAAACGCTATGGCCAAACGGCCGAAAGGCGATCGTTTCCGTGAGGAGCTCATCGGCGTAGACACTACACGTGGAAATTGGGCTGTCCGAACGCAGCGTTAGCGATCAAACCACTGCTTTTAATCCGTGTTATAATTGCAGATTCGTGTGTATTGGTGGCGCTTGATACGGGCTACGGGGCTGGGCATAGCAGCATTAGAAGTTAATTGGCTAAAAACGTTACATTGCGTGTCCGACAAGTGACAACCAAAGAGCCATGGGCAGTTGGCACTGGGCAGCTGGGGCTGCGACCACAATATGAATAAAACTTTTGGTCGGCGACCAACAAACACCTTTTTTGAGCCCTGATGTCAATTGCGGAAAATCGGAATACCGATACCAAACCAAATACCAACCAAAACCATGGAGAAATACCGAAACCAAACCAACTTGGGAACATGGGGAAAATACCAACTTTTTGCCTTTTTCTTAGCCTCTTAAACATTAGCGAGGGTTCATGATACCAACAAAATACCAAACACATTAGGATTGAAATACCAAATACCGAGTTGGTATCGGTTTGGTATCGGTATACCAAAAAGTTTGTATCCGATTGACATCTCTAATCTTTAGTTATCTAAAGGCCGATTGCTCTGTTAACCCTCGCCGGCACAGGCCATTTTGAGTCCTTCGACGGCACAAGGGGGGGATTCGACCCCCCCTCGCGTTTCGCCCCTGATGGAGCTAGAGCTTCGCGGAAAAAACGAGAGTGTTGCCCATTGCGAGAGGAAGCCAATGATACCCAATTTTAAGGTCCTAGGTCATCAGTTGACCTTCCAGGTCAGGTCAATGACCCAAAAATCGGGAATATCGGGACTTGTTAGAAAGTCGTGAAGCGTGGCTTCTAAGGGGTTTTCCGGGATGCTGATCACGAATATCGTGTTCATTTTGATCACAGATGATGTCGTTAAGCGTTTAGACCAGGTCGGGTCAGGTCAGGTCAGGTCAGTTCAGGTCAACCGGTAGGGGTCGTGACGGGTATTCGTAATACGCGTCAACCGCCTCTGACAGCTTCGTAACATGTTACGAAGGCACCAAAACTACTTCGTAAATGTTCAAATGGTGGCTAAATTCGAATTCAGCTCCAAAAACTAGCCTAGAAACATATAAACTCGAAAAAGTGAACCAAGGTCACCAAAGGTCAATGACCTGACCTGACCTTCAGGTGACCTTGACACCCACCCTTATGCATGGGAGCAACATCAAATCACATGTTTGAACGTTTGAAACCACGAAAAGCTTGCAAACGCGCGGCTAATGCGAGCCGACATACGCCGAATCGCGATTTCGGCCAAACATGGTCACGGAAAAGAGGTCACAGGTCAAAGGTCATTGGGGTCAGGGTCATGAAATTTTCAGGGTAGGTGTAAAATTGATAAAGCGAGGGTACTGAAAGTTTCGTCGCGATCGGCCGCTTTTTACGCGAGTTATTCGCGAAAAACCTTAGGGGGGTTACATCAACCCCTGTGCCGGCGGCATGTTTTTTAATCCCACCCAGAAATGACAAACAACCTCCCTGATTGGCCAGTTGCCGGCCAGTTGGACTTGAGCGGTCGCCATGGTGGTATCGGGGACTCGGCCGGCATCGTCGTTGGGTGTCGAATTATGTGTTTCGTTGTGCTAGATATTGCCAATTTGCTTTGATATTTGATAGATAACGTTGGCTCATTCTTTGGTGACCTTGCATACTAATACGACGATATTTTGATACCGATTATTATGCATCAAACATCATGAGACAAATGTGGCGATTTCCACACCCTTTTGCAGTGCCCCCTCCCCTTGTGTAATGTGTAGTGAGTTAACAGGCTTGTAAGAACCAAGTGAACCATTTTTTAGTCAAGTGATCATGATCGTCTCTACATCTAATGGATAATAGTCTTGCGCAAACTTATAAAGTACTGGAGGAAGCAGAAGTTACGATTTTGGAGTACGCAAACTTGATATTAAAAAATCTCAGGTATTTTGGCTATATAAAGTGAGAAGAAAAGTTCAATTGATCATTTTTTATTACAATTGCAATAATGATAATATCATGATAATTGTACTGTCAGGTATTGATAATAGTCATGTCACGTCATGCCACTAACCAGGCACACAGACACAACACATTTTCATCTTTATGTATCTAGGAATAAGGTATTACAGGCAAGTTTTTGCACACCTCTCATGTGCGAGTGGGCATGGCCTCCTTCACAGTTAAGTTTTGGCTGATTGTGCTCAAATTTTGTAAGTACCTACACGTAAAGGGATGTAGATACAGTTAGTCGGGCACTCTTCTTAATTCAGTTTTGTGCACCACTTCCTGCTTTCACCATGCTGTGCCCACTCTGCTTTACAGTGGACAGCTGCTTCTGTGACACGCATTAATCTTGCGTTCATTGAAACACTTAGTTTTGAGTGTTTTGACTCAGTTTTGTTGTAACGTTACCTGTTTATATTTTCAATAACTTGTTTTGGGCTTCTCATATTTATCTTTTTTCTTGGCTTAGCAGGTTTAGTGAAAAACAAGTTTTAGCTGACATTTTACATGTTAAGATTACATGAGTGCATACATTTTATAAAAGCTATTTCAAAGCTTACTGTAGCCATGTGTAACATGCATATGTCTTAGTGAATGACTACTCAGCCTGCTGCTTGTTGCTCAATGGTAATAGTTTGATTTGTTTTTGACATCAAGTAAGATTTGATTTTTGTTTCTGAGATTCCAATGTTATTTGTGGCAAATATTTTCCAAAAATCCTCCATCTAAAGCTTCAACTGAATTCTAAAATGCCTGCATTTTCTACCAGAAACATTATCATTGATACCTCCTACAATATTTCATTTTGTCACCAGTTACCTGGACTGGTGAAAAGTGAAAACTGAAATTCATTCATGTCACCATTATCCTACGACCTACCCCTAAATGGAATTGATCTTGTTTCACAAATGAGTTGTACATTGTACAATGTCTATCAGCTGATGTCTATTGTCTATCTCTCTTTCAGCACAGAAGATCCTCAGTCATAGTTAACAAAATGAAAAAAAAATTAGCTGTGTTTTTAAGATTCCAGTGGTGGCCATCAACTGCTCAGGAAAGCAGCCCAGAATCACTTCACAACAGGTATGTTGATGCATGTACATTGTGCATTGACATCAATGTCTGAATGCTGAAGAATTGTTGAACAGGGAACACATTTACCTAGCCTCTAAAAACCACAAATCCTACATTACTTACATAAACATTTTTCTCTAGAACTTATATTATCTACTTTCATCTGGCTAAGGCTTTTTTTACATTATATTCCCTCTGTTAAACATGAAAATATGATGAGTTATAGACTAGTATAACAAGCTGGTAATTATATCTGCCTTGTCAGCTTGGCCAACATCTGCATCATGTCTATCACAAAATATGACTGCTTTCCTGACATTTGCATTTGTTCCACTCACCAATTGACCACTTCTACCATCTGCTTGCTCTATGCACAGACATTGTCATAGGGTCTGTTCCAGTCGCACTTCCTAACACCTCTTAACTCCTCCAAGATTGCTTCCCTGTTCCAGTGGCAGCTTTCGCCCCTACAAAGCCAAGAAGGGCCCTGCTCCAACCTCCTCTATCTTGCTCTTTGAGGAGTTTAGATGTGTTAGGAAGTGCGACTGGAACAGACCCACAGCAAAACAGTTTCATCTCCCTGAGTCTGTACTGTCTTTTTCCAGGTTTCTAAAGGATCATCATTCATCAGCACAGAAGGGTGGGAAAGAGAAGGCTTTTCAAATTCTGAAAAGCCAGAGCTGCAAAGGAGGTCAAAGATGCAGTGCAGTTGGCCCACTCAGTAGAGTTTCACTAGTGGTTCTGATGTGGACTGAAGATTACACGCTGGATTGAAGTGGCCGGTCTGGAGCAGCTGTAGTTCATCATTCTTGCTGATTGTGGACGAGTAAGAGCCCGCGTTGGCCCCGATCGGCGATCGCTGGCCAAAGCCCACCACCAGTTTGGTGATAGGCGTTGGCTGTGATATCTAGTGTCGCCTATGTGTGAAAAGGACAAGTTGATAACAAAACCTGTTGCGCCATGTTACTAACCCGCGCCCGGGTGGCCCTCAGCCAACTTGGTGGGGGGGGGGGGGGGGGGAGGTGTATTCGGCCTCACCAGGTTATCTTGGAATGTAGCAAAGCTGGAAAGACGCAGTAAAATAAATCTATAGATCGCTATTTTTCTTCAGAATCATACAGGTCATTTTTGATCAGGTCATCGCTGAGGTCACTGGAGGTCACCAAAAGTAAAATGATGACGAATTTTGGCCCCCGATTTTGACAACTTCACAAATTGGTTCATAATTCGGGAACCAAAGAAGCTACAGCGCCGCGGAAAAGCGAATTCGATAGCTCTTTCGAAAATCTTTCAGGTTCTCAGATTTGAGCTAAAGTCAACTAGGGTTAAGCCTCCAAAGGGCAAAAACTGAACAATCGGCTTGCTTCGCAAGTCGTCTTTTCTTTTTCTTTTTTTTTTTACTGATACCAACCTTTTATTACGTTGATTTTACCGGCACTGCGTTTCTCTCGTCTTCTTGGCCTAACAAGGTCAGCTTAATAAATTTGACCTCAGGTCAATGTCGCAGAGAATGCCATTTTGCATGTCATTGATTCGTTACATTGAAATTGAGATTAACATCAGTAGCGGCGGAACACCTTCAATTAAGGGGGCATTGCCGACTTTTGGTCTCATTCTTTCCATGCAACGCCCATAGGGCTAATGTTAGAATGCCAAAATCAAAGGGGGCACGGTGCCCCGGTGCCCTCGGCCTGTTCCGCCGCCTATGATTATGATGCTTTTAGCGCTCTGGCCACGTTCCATCTAAAATCGATGTACAAAAATAAACTGTTGGGAGACGTTACATGACCTGAGATGACCTCAGGAGCATACGATAGATCCCGATGTTTGAGTGCTTTTGTTTCAAAAGCAGAACATTTCGAGTTCCTCATACTGACTGAAACTGGAGACGTCGCAAAGTTGACCTGACCCTAGGTCACCACCGATATCAAAATTAAAGATATTCAAGATGTTGGTACTGATTCTCTCATGCAATAGCTCGAGTTTCAAACTTCTACTTCATGGTGACCTGACCTGACCTTAGGTGACATGGGGTTACTTTTTTCACAATTGATGCGAATCGATGCATTATACATAAGCTATACTAAGTTTCGTGTCGTTTTATCTATGCAAGCACAAAATTGTCAGGTGTGGCCAAAAAACGCCCCCACGGCCCACCCACCTGGGGAACGTTAAAGCAGTGATGTATTTTTTCGGTGTATTCCACGATGCATCGATCGGTGTACTTGATGATGCATTATTTATTGCTGCGTGTGTACGCTTTTCCTCTGTTCAGTGTGATCTGTGATAGGAAAACTACCGATATATCTCCACGCGCATGACTGAAAGAGCTGGCGTGATCTATAATATTGGGTGTCTGTTTTTGTTTGGCATTTTATAAATAATGAGTCAGCTGTGGTCGTTTGATGAGACACTGGGACAGCCGGCCTGTATGATCAGCGAACGGCAGGCGGCGGGGCAGTGGTCCGGTGGCTGCTGCATGGGACTGACACCAGCAGATTCAGAGCTGCGATACGCGGACGTTATGTTCACAATACCTTTGCAAAATAATATCTGATAGATATCATGTCCTCGAAAATGTTCTTCAATCAATATGATTTTACCTCCTGGCTTATTCCATGGGGGCCGAAACCGATCGTTTTATGCACGTCTTTTCTGGGCCTCGTGCTCCTCTAAATGCGTGTAGGTAGCAATTTTATTCAAGGGACGATTGAAAGTGCCTCCGATTGTTTTTCAGCGTAGGTGGGATATGGCCGTTGAATGTGAGGCGGTCGATAAGGAACGTCGAGCTGGAAAGGTCATTGGGTAGGTACTAGGTAAGGTATGTGAAAGGCAGCAGTGGAAAACAAGGAAGGGAGGCGTTTGGTGTGAAGTTTCAAATGCTCTATGCGTAAGAAAAGTTCATTTGATTATATGACACCGTCCTTTTTATCGCGATACGTGAGCAACGCATGAGACGCTCACTGTTCAGACTTGTAGCTTTAGAGACAGGCTGAGAAGGGCTATTTCCGCGAAAGGATATTCTGGAATTTGAATTGAAAGGCATTTAGTTTTGAAAGCATCAGTACTTCTTAACACGATACTGACTCATTTAAAATTTCAATTTTTCCCCATTGCGATAACATAAGAAACGGAGACTGCGGTGTCCCCGTACGCAGGATTCTGGAGACTGTCAGGCGGATCTTAGTAGCTAAAAGCTTTTGTTCTTTATTTAACAGATAACAATCATTTCTTTTAATACTTTGTAATACCTAATTCACTAAGGACAATCTGTACGGGCTTCCAAAAATGTTATATTTAACATGTTAGATCCATTACAATATTTTAGCTGCCCTAGCCTGTAAATGTAATGGATGCGTCATTATTGAAAACGTGCTAAAGCATAGTATTCTATTGCTGACAAATATTCTGCGTCCGTCAGCCAAAACTGGCCAATCAGAGGCATTGTTTGTCATTTCTGGGTGGGATTAATAAACATGCGTGCCGGCGAGGGTTTAAGTGACCATCCCACCTTAACATTAGTTTTGCGTTGAGATAGCCAAAATGTTAGTTACAATTAGTTACGTCAAATCATGTTGCAGCGCACGCTACATAAGCGACACATCAAGTCTTGAAAAGTTTAACGTCTCATTTCACAGTTTTTCCACGGTATTATTAGATTACGTAGTAGGGGAGATTGGGGTTGATTGTAACAGTTTTCGTATGTTATCATCTGGTACAAATGCCTACGTTTGCAGCTATCATGACCTTTCCTTTATTTTCAAAAACTAAAATGTTTTGTTCTTTAACCCGCGCCGGGCCGGTACTCCGAGATTCCGCGCCGGGCCGGGGGGGGGGGCTGGTGTCTGAACACCCACCCCCCCCCCCCCCACCGTCTAACTCGGCTCCTAGGCCACGTAGCGACACACGGTAAGCGGCAATCGAAAGAACGTCCAAAATAAGGACGAAAACATTTCGGTCACTTTTTTGGGTCAGGTCAAAGGTCAGGTCACCATGACCAGAGGTCACCAAAGGTAAAACGTTTACTATTTCAACATTTTGGAAACAGCCGACGGCTATCTCGGGAACCAATAGAGCTACAGCACCGCGGAAAAGCGCATTCGATAGCCCTTTTACAGACCTTTCTGAATAATGCACTCAGATCTAACCTCAGGTCAACGGTTTAGCCTCCAGAGGGCAAAAACTCCAAAAATAGCCGTTTTTACGAAAAGCGTTTTTTCGGCAATAACTTTTGACTCAAAAGAGTCATGACATTACTTTGGCAAGCATCGTGTTCCTCTCGTCAAGACGCGTCGAATGAACTATAATTTGACCTTGAAAGGTCAACTTGAAAATTTGACCTCAGGTCAAGGTCATGATCTGACCGGAAAAGGTCATGTTGCATATCGGTCGATCCGCAACGTCGAGCCGAAAACATCTAAGGCGTTTCGCGCCTCTATCAGAAGTTGTTAGCGAAAAACTGTTAGATTCTGTTCGTGACCTGAGATGACCTCGGGGACATAACGACGGGTCACAGTTGCCATTTTCCGGTTCAGTGTGTCAATTTTACCTATATCTCGATGTTTGAGAGTGTCTAGAATAGCGTTCGTGCAAAACAGACACTTTTCAATTCTCACCCATTCACTTATACCTAAAGGAGAGTCAGCAAAATTGACCTGACCTTAGGTCACCGATATCAAAATTCCGAGATACACATTTTATAGATAATGCTGTTCCAATCAATCGCTGAAAGTTTCAAGGCAATCAATCAGTCGGTGTAGCTATGACGAGCATTCTTATTTTTTCTGAGGTGAGGTCACTTGGCGTGACCTGGTCACCTGACCTAAGGCGACCTCGGTCTGAAATTTTAACAACATGTGCGGAAAAGATGCACAAACAGGTGTGCCAAAAACGGCGGCGCTCTGCGAAAAACCGCAGGGGGGTGTTCAAACACCCCCGGCCCGGCGCGGTTAAATGCAGTTAAAACATTACCAAAATAACATTTTTTGGTCAAAATTTTAGTCCACAGGGGGGACTAAAATTTTTAATTTAAAAAAATTAAAATTAATTTTTTTAATTTTTAAAAAATTTAATTTAAGTCAACTGTTGCAATTCACAACGGATGTGGGGTTAAAGTAACACCATTCGGGGACAATTGTAACATGTTACTTAGGTACAGGTTACAGAAATGCAATCTTTTCAAAAACTTTGAGTTGACAAACGTGTAACACTTGTTCATCTCCTCAGACATGGTAGTTACGGTTCTTCTCAGGAAAAACAAACAGACTTTAAATCTCCCATATATGCGGGGTTGGATGGACCTCTTCTCCTCGTTTTTTTTTTGCAAATAAATCGCGTAACAAGCTGCCGATTCCAACCAAACTTACAGTTTTCTTAATTCTAGCGATTTTACACCTACCAGGAAAATTTGGTTTCTTTGACCTAGTGGCCCTTAAGCTACATGTATAAACGGTTACAATTGACCCCTGCAAGAACGTTACAATTTGTCCCCGTCGCGCCGTGACATTTTCTAGACGAAACTGGCGCAAAAAGATGTTGCATCGACAGCTGCCATCTATGCTTTCAATTTATGGGCAGCAGCCTGCCAACGCTTATACAAAGTCTTAACTCGATATCTTTTAACCCGCGCCCCGCTGGGGGGGGGGGGCAGAATCTGCCCCCCTCCCGTTTTTCGCCAATAACTTCTAAACGCGTTACGCCAGCGACGTCAAATTTACAGTACCTTATCATACATCAATTTGACACGTTCCCTGAAAATTTGAGCGAAATCCGTCGGAAATTTTTGAGAAATTGACGTTTTAGTGACGTCATGTTCGCCATTTTCGCCTCAAAAACGGCAAAATTTCAAACGCCGCTAACATCTTCATTTTTAAAGGAATCAAGACGTAACAAAAAAGGTTATACGTGATTCCACTTTGTTTATCAAATGGCTATCTCGGTTATTTGAAAATTTTGGATTTTGGCCCAAATTTTTTCAAAAAACTGATTTTTTTGGGAAAATAATTATAAAATCCAAAATTTTGAGTGTATCGAAAAAACCGGAATATATGTTAGAGAAGTGGTCTTTGTGCACCTACATACCAATTTTTAGAAGAATCGGTTCAAAAATGTGGGAGTTATTCAAAATTTTATGACGTCACGACAAACAAAAATTTTGAAAAATGATTTTTTTTAAGTTCTAGACCTCGTACGGAAACAAAAATAGCACCATTCGATTCGCCGTGAAAAACTGCATCAGTTAGACACCTTTTTAGGCCTAAACAACCAACTTCAAAATTTGACCTCACATGACCTGACCTTGACCTGACCTCGACCTGAAATTCATCCAGAGGTGGTCCATATCACTTATTGAGTGTGCCTATTGAATTCTATGAGTGAAATGACCCATAAAACATGTGTCGCACATGCCTATTTCTATATTTTGTTTTTGGTGACCTGACCTGACCTGACCTTGACCTTGACCTTTGAATGACATTGTATGCAACGAATATTGTCTTGGTAGTCTAAGAATACGTTTTGGGCAATCAGTCTCAGTCCATTCTTCGGCAACTACGGTGCAAGGCCGATACTGTAGAAACTTGCATTTTGTACCCTTGACCTGACCTTGACCTGACCTCTGACCTACTTAAGCAAAAAAATTTGGGCTCTTAAGATCCGCCTTGTTGAGAGCTTTCGATTGCCGTTTTCCCCGTCTTTCTACGACCATCGGTTCGGAAGTTAGACAGGGGGGCAGAATCTGCCCCCCCCCCCAGCAGGGCACGTATGGCTGAATAGCCCAGCGGTGCGCGGGTTAACCCGCGCCCCACTGGGGTCTGTGTATAACACGCCCTACTGGGGGGGGGGGCTATTCATAGCCCCCCTCCTAACTCCGAAACTACTGGGCCGATCGTCAAAATTCAAACGGCGTCTGAAAACTGTCGAGCGAAACCTAATTTCATTGACCTCGAGGTCACCGATGACGTCACAGGTCAGGTCAAAGTAAAAATTATTAGCATTTTGGCTTGTTCACATTTTGGGCTCTGGCCGCCGTCTTACAAGTCAGATCAGGCTCATTTTTGGTTTCCACACTCGTGAACAGATTCTCTAGATACCTTGAGGGTACCAAACTTGTACTTTGATTTTCAGGTCAGGGTCAGGTCATCACAGGTCACGAAAATATTATACCATGCGTCGGTCACGTGACATGTTTTATGGTCCATTTAGGCCATAGATTTCGAACTTGATGTCGTCTGTGTCATTCGAGGTCATTTTGAGTCGAATTTAGCTCAGGTCAGGTCACTTTCAGGTCAAAAAAGGTCAAATTTTTAAGTTAGAATTTTTCCACAAAAAGGTGTCTATTGGATGCAGTTTGAGCTCAGGAACACGATGGTGCCATTTATATTGGTGTACGATGTCAAATACGTACTGAAAATTGATTTGAAAAATTAATAATTGTGATTTTTTTGCAATAATGCGCATAACTTGGCCATTTTTGATGATATTTAGCTAAAACTTGCTAGAGTTAGTCATAATCATGCGTTCTGTCACATATATTCCGGTTTTTTCGAAAAGTAAAAAAAAAATTGAAAAAATATGAAAATATAAATTTTGAATATTATAATATAAAATTTTCGAAATTTTCAAAATTTTGAAAATCCGAGATAGCAGTTTGATAGCGCGGTCAATTCTGAGTCCTTTCATGCAAAGAAATTGGATCTAGCTTAAAAACTGAGCTCTTGGGAGCGATTGCCGTGGTTCAATGTTTTGCGTCGAAATCGAACGAACATGACGTCACTCTGACGTCATTTCCGGCCGACCTATGGTAGCTACGAAGTTCGAATTTTGACACAAGGTGTCAAATTGATGCAGCCGAAGGTACTGAAAGTTTGGCGTCGATCCGTCATGCGGTTTGGAAGTTATTGCAGAAAAACGGGAGGGGGGGCTATAAATAGCCCCCCCCAGTGGGGCTCGGGTTAAATTGCGGGAGTGATGTAATAAAAATCTATAGGTATGAAAATTTACAAGATATTCTGAAAATCACATTACTGTGCACAGCCATCGAGATATCTGGCATTTTCGCTTCAAACTCCGTTGGGAAAGGCAGTAGAGAACTGCGCATTTTCGGTCTTACCACCAGCTCATTCTACTGGTAAGCTTATGAATTATAAACACTGTTACAATTGCCCGTGTTACATTTGACCCTGCTCTCCCCTATTATACCTACGTACCCTGACTTTGAAAAGTTGGCCTGTCAAAAGTTATTGGCCACATCGGAGTCGGGACTTGGGACAACATGGGATGAGGCTTGCGGTAGGTATTATTTATTTCCTTGACGCCGCTAGCAGTAGGTACCCAAAGCCGTAGTCGTTGGTCGACGCGCTGGACGGTCGGTGGCTCGGTGACGTCACAGACGCAGCGTTTATAGAGGTCGCTGCGGACGCTGTCTCCCGTCTCAGTCAGCTGACTGAACTACAGGCCAGGTATGGGATGGGATGGGGAGGGGGGAGTGTTGTGATCTGACGCGGCCTTGGTTGTGACAACCACGGGCGTAGGAACGTCATGAAAAGTGGGTGGGCCACCCTGTCAAGGGGCCTCCTTTTCCAGGGGGCCTCCTATTTTCAGGGGCCTCCAACTTTTACCTCGTCCTGCTGGCTGCTTTCAAGTATGACCTCCAAATCTAGCTTCTGAGCTCGGGCCAAGGGCTCCGCCACCGGGGGGGACGGGTGGGACATGTCCCCCCCAACCAAAATGTTGGGTGGGACATACTATCTTTTGTCCCCCCCCCCCCCCAATAATCGGCTCCTCCGCTGATAGATAAATCGACTCTTGTTCCTGACACCGAATACAGAACATAACTTGGAACATAAGTGCAAAGAATCTCCGAAGAAAAAAAACGTGATGAGAGTCTAATTAACCTGTCGTCGACAACCTAATTGTCGCCCTGTGCTTTAAGTCTTTTTCTGTTATGGGGGCCACGGATTTCAATTTTTTAGTAGACAATATCGACAGGCATTTTCGCGTTAGGTATATCAACGTGAGTCTACTGACGAATGTTCGCAATCATACGTCCCAGTCCGATGATGAATCCAGTAGGTATATCCAGTAGGTAATCCAGTAGGTATATCAAATAAGGATCTCTCAAATTCAATCAATTAAACAATCAATACGGAGATTATTTTTTCGGGTAAACGCTGTCGTTCTTTAAGAGGAAGCTTCCATCGGTCAAGTAAGAATATCGCAGAACTGTAGGATGAGAGAAACTGTTTGTTTAAAGTGTTTGAGAGGTTAACCCTCGTTCTTATATGGACTATGGTGGGTCGGATTGACCCACCCCTCAGTTTTTCACAAGTAACTCGCGTAAAAAGTGGTTTATCGTGACGAAACTATTAGTATTTCCCGGGAATTTTGCACATCCTCTGAAAATTTCATGATCCTAAGTCCTAACCCCATGGGCCATGACTTTTGAGCCTGTGGCCTATTTCTGGAGACCATGTCAGGCCGAACCACCGATTCGGTGTATGTTAGCGCACATTATCTGTACGTTTCCAGACTTGTTATGTCATAAAACCGAGCCAACATGTGAAATGACGGTAGACACATGCATTCTGGTAGGTGTCAAGGTCACGTGAATTAGACACATGCATTCTAGTAGGTGTCAAGGTCACGTGAATATCAGGTCAAGGTCATTACCGTTAGATGAATTTGGTTCACTTTTTCGAGCTAGGCATGTTACTAGGAAACTTTTTGGAGATGATGTCGAATTAAGCATATAACATTGAGAAGTAGTTTTGGTACCAATGCAACATGTTACGAAGCTGTCTGTGGTTGACACCTACTTTGGCTAGCCGGAGGGACACGCACTTGTTGATCTCACCTAACCTGATCCGACCTTCGCCAAATGCTAAAAATGGATTCAGATTCAGCGCAAAACTATGAGCCAGATACCATTAAAAAATGAAGCTGGTCTTTCAAGTTTTTTTTTTCTGTCTGGTGTGTCAATATGATGAAGGTACAATGACTACAATCTAATATTGGGTAATATTGCATGGGTCAGGTGGCCTACCATTTCTCTATTTTTTATTTTTCTAGTTAAAAAATCATCGTATCAGGGCTATGACGAAAAACAAGTGGCCTAAATCCGATGAGAAAACTGGATTTGGGGGTACCCTAGGTTTAGAGGAGACACTAGGGCGATGGGCGAAGAGCAGACCGTCCCCCCCCCCCCCCCCCAACCAAAAGTCCGTGGCGGAGCCCTTGGCTCGGGCAGATGTACCCAGGGGCGTAACCGCTTAAGCGAACAGTGCGGAAAGTCCGCGCACCATTTTTAAAACTTATTCCCCCTCCGATTTTTTTTTAGAATCTATTTGCCGCAAACGGCGCATGACCCCTGAAAACCCTTACACAAATGTCTTCCTCGTTTCCCAGGTGCCCCCATTAGCTTCATAGGCGCCCTCTTTGGCATATAAGCGCCCTATGTATAGTCATCAGAGACATCCCTATGTGTCCCACAGTCGCCCCGTTGTCGCATACAATGTGCGCTTATCATAGACGTCTCTCTTTTATGGACACTTGAAGGCGCCTCTCTTTGCCATGCCGGCGCTCCTGTTTCTTATGAATGCACCCCCAGGCCCCATGGCATTGATCAATTGCAGTCTGCAGATCTCTATTGCATGTGGACGCCCCTATATGTAGGCTTCAGAGGCGCCCCTCTTTCGCATTGAGGCGCCCCTATGGGCTTCATAGGCGCCCCTCTATTGCACGTAGGTGCCCTACTGTCTCAGAACCGCTCCCCTTTGGCATGCAGACGCCCATCTTTCGTACGGAGGAGCCGCTGTGGTTCTTAGAGATTAGACTTAGAGGTGCTCCCAGACGCAGATGGGGCTCTCGGAGTCGACAGTGTGGGACCTTCAGTCGCTGATGGGTGCCCGCCAGATGTGGACCCTCGGAGACGCCGGTATGGGGCCCTCAGAGATGCCGGTATGTGGCCCTTAGAGACACCGTTGTGGAACCCTCAGATACTTCAGTGTGAAGCTCTTACAATTGCTGGTGTGGAGCTATGAATGCGCTGGCTTAAATCGCTCAGAGGCCGGTACATGGACATTAGAGCTCAGTGAGAGCTTGTGTGGTGCCTTCAGTGGCCTTGTGGAGCCGTTAGACATCAACATGGTGCTCTCAGGAGCCGGTGAGTCGTCAGAGTCATCAGTGTGGGGCCTTCAGAGCTCCGGCCTCCGAGATACTGGTGTGGGGCCCTGAAAGGTGTCGGTGTGGGTCCTTCAGATGTATACCTATAGAGCCTTGAGATGCACAGGTGTGGTGGCCCACAGAGGCGCCGGTGTGGGGCCCCAGAGCCACCGATATAGGGCCCTAAGAGACACTAGTATGACCCTCAAAGGCGCCGCTGTGTGGCGCTCATAAACACTGGCGTGGAGCCATTACAGGCGGGTGGAGCCGTTAGAGGCCGGAAAGGGCCCTTAGATGCCTACAAGGAGCCTTCAGAAGCCGGCGTGGCATCCTTATGGGGATAAGCGTGTCTACTTAGGAGCCCTTGATGTGCTCTCATGAGCTCTGTGGGGCCCTACCGAGCCGTAATATGGCCACGGCCAGTTGCCGCCGCATGGCTCTTCGGACTATCATTCTCAGGGGCCTCATCTGCCTAGTTTGAATAGAAGGGCCTCTCAGACCATCAGTCTCATGGGCCTCCTCTGGCTAGTATAAATAGAAGGGCCTGTTAGACCATCAATCCTAGGGGCCTCCTCTGGTTAGTATAAATAGAAGAGCCTCTCAGACCATTAATCTCAGGGGGCTCCTGTGGACAGTATAAATAAAAGGGCCTCTCAGACCATCAGTCTCGGGGGCCTCCCTAGAAAAGTGTAAATGTGGATAGAGGGCCCCCTCAGATTCATTAGGAGTGGACCTCTCTGACTATCAGTCTCAGGGGCCAGTATGAATATAAGAGCCTCTCAGACCATCGGTCTCAGGGGCCTCTTCTGACTAGTGTGGATAGAGGGCCCTCCCAGACCACCGGTTTCAGGGGCCTCCAGTGGCCAGTTATATGAACAGAAGGGCCTCACAGCCATCAGCCTCAGGGGCCTCTTCTGACTGGTGTGAATATGAGGGCCTCTCATACCATCAGTCTCAGGGGCCTCCTCTGCCTAGTGTGAATATAAGGGCTTCCCAGGCCATCAGTCTCAGGGGACTCTTCTGGCTGGTGCCGGATTGAGGGACCTCCTAGACCGAAAGTTTTGGGGGTCTCCTCTGGCCAGTATGAATAGAAGGGCCTCTCAGTCCATCAGTCTCATGGGCCTCTTCTGCCTGGTGTGATTATAAGGGCCTCTCAGGTCATCAGTCTCAGGGGCCTCCTCTGACTACAGTGTAGATGGATAGGCCTCCCAGACCAGTATGGATGTTGGGGCCTCCTCAGATCCACTAGGGCCTCTCAGGCCATCAGTCTCAGGGGCTTCGACTGACAAGTATGAACAGAGGGCCTCCTTGGATCCATCACGGCCCCTTGGAGTCCGTGCGTGGGGATTCGTGGAACTTATTTTTACGGAGTTTGTTTATTCTGGAAGGTGACGACGTCCTCTCAAATGGAGACGAGGGGCCTCGAGTAAAAAGTGGGTGGGCCAAAACACATGGTTGGCCCCCCCACCTCGAAAAGTGGGTGGGCACTTGCCCACCTGGCCCCCCCTGTTCCTACGCCTATGGTGACAACTGTGGTGCCTTGCAGCGAGGTAGCTTCAAAGTCGCAGCGCGCCGTCTGGCGGGATAGGTGAGCGACTAGCGAGTGTGGTAAGGTTGTGATCGGAGGAGTGTACAGCAGAGGGTACGGTGTTAAAGACAAGTAGGTACGTAGCTAGCTGTGTTACTGTGTATTGAGTCCGTGAGGCGAGCGTTAGCCGTTAGGCTAGGTAAATTGCATGCCTAACTACTATGGTATAGCGTGTGCGCGATAGCCTATATTAAAGGGACCCTCCCACCTTAACATTAGATTTGAGTTGAGATAGCCAAAGTGGGGTCCCTGGCTCACAATTACCGGTTTCGGCACTCACAACATCGAGAAATGCCTTAAATAGGAAATATTGAATTTCAAAATTGCAGCATTTTGATTCAGAGGGCTAGTGCATAGGAATACCCCTCTGAATGTGTGACGTCAGCGCAGATATCTAACGATTTTTAAATGTTTGACTAAAACGTTTTGTAGCACGCGGTGGTATATGCTGCTTTGCGCGCAACAAGTGCCGCACTTTCAGCTGCCAAACTATTGGTTCCAAATAAAGTCGCTAGGAACAGCTAAGATCCCAAAAACTAAACAAAAGTAAAAGTCTAATATCTTGAAAACCGGTGAATATTTTTCGGTGAAATTTGGTAGATATTCGTTTTCGCTCTTTCTGAACCGAGCGACATCACTTTCATGCCAATTCATAAACTTTTTTGAAGGTGGGAGGGTCCCTTTAATCCAGGTTATTTCTTGGTGCTTTTACTTATGAAATGAAATGAATTATTATATTCATGAACTAAGAGACATAGTTGTTTCCTCTATACCTATTACCTACCCTGACTGTTTCACAGATTTCTAAATCCCATGAGCGGCTACTTCTCGTACGGCGGCGGGGGCGGGGGCGGGGGCGGCTACCCGCCCTACCCGGGCGGTCCCCCGGGCGGGGTGCAGCCCTCTGCACCCGCTGACACCCCTCAGTACGCCACGCGCGGCCAGCCGGCACCCGTCGGCTTCAACGTCACTCTGGTATGGTCACGTGACGCGTAAATGACGTCATTGGTTTACCAGGGCTGGCTGTTTTATTTTTCTTGGTTAGGTATCTCGCTACGCTACATTTTGACACCGCGTTGAAGCGTTTTACCGAGGCTCAGATTAAATCGAAGTTAAATCGCAATCAGTTTACCTAACAATTTTAAACTATAGCTTCGATGTTCTACAGGTATCAAAGTCTAATAAAAGCTTTATTGTTAGTAGTGCATTATCAATTAGGTATGCAAAGCCCATAGCCACTGGCTGAGACAAAGTGATTTCTATTCCGCCCACGTGCGTTTGAAACTATCCTGTCGCTTCCCAAGCCTTGTGTAATCGTTTGCTGCAATTATGACCACTGTTTCATTGCTTTGGTTCCTAACAATCTTATTAAATACTGTTTACTTGTTTCAGGATCAGCCATCAGGATATCCGCCGTACCCTGGAGCTCAGCCTGGATATCCCAACTCACAGCCAGGATATCCTAACTCACAGCCAGGATATCCTAACTCAAAGCCAGGATATCCCAACCCACAGTCAGGATATCCTAGCTCACAGCCCGGATATCCTAGCTGAAATCCTAGATATCCTCAGCGATCCCAGCCTGGATATCCACCCACAACACAGCCTGGATATCTTGGCCAAACCCCTTCCTATCCCGGATCGCAGCCCTCAGGGTATCCTGGATCGCAACCTGAGACGTCATACCCGACCCCGGCTTCCTCGTCCTATCCCGTCCAGTCCAGCGGATATACTAGCCAGCCCGCTGGATATCCTAGTCAATCCACTGGATATCCTAGTCAATCCGCTGGATATCCTAGTTTATCCGCTGGTTACCCTAGTCAATCCGCTGGATATCCTAGTCAATCCGCTGGCTTTCCTAGCAAATCCAGTGTATCTTCTAGTCAGCCTGGATGTTTTTCCGGCCAGTATGGCGGATTTCCTGCACAACCGGGCGGATTCTCGGGTCGTCAGAGCTCCCGGCGCGTGCCTTCTCCCGCAGTATCCCCAGTCGGCCCGCTGTGCGCGACCTCCGCCGCTGGAGTCGCCTGGTACCGGGACAGGGTGAGTGACGAATATGTCCGATAGGTCTGAACACATCGAGTGCTCAAATATCAACAAGCATTACCGATGTTTCATTGGGCGGACTTTGCGAGTCGCGGCACTTTGAGAGTCCGGACTTGGAGTGGAAGTGGGAGTCAGAGTCGTGGTCAGGGTTGGTTTTGAATCGGCTCGAGAAAAGAGATGTCAACGCCGCAAATATTGCAAATATTAACCCGCGACGGGGGCCGTAAGTGTTGAGCAGTGAGCACCCTCTGAGGTTTTTTTCAGATATCTCAAAAAGTGCCACTGTTTTTGGCACACCTGTTCATGCGTCTTTTCCGCACATGGTGTGCAAATTTCAGACCTATGTCATTCAAGGTCAGGTCACCAGGTCACTTTGAGTGACCTCACCTCATACAAAGTTTCAACGTCTGTCATAGCTATACCGAATGGCCGATTGCTTTGAAACTTTCAGCGATTGATCATACTAACAGTATGTACAAAATTTGTATCTCGGAATTTTAATATATGTGACCTAAGGTCAGGTCAATTTTGCGACCTCCCCATTCGAGTCAATGGGAGAAAATTGAAATGTGTCTCTTCTGGACCAACGCCATTCTAAACACTTTAAAACACTGTAGTCGAATGTATTGGGTGCTTCTCCTGCATAGGCGCGGGAGCCGGGGGGGCAGTGGGGGCAGCTTGCCCCCCCAACTCTGGGGCCGTGGGGGCGGTGCCCCCACAGCTTTGAGACGGAATACCACACTTTTTTTGCAAATGTTTTCTTTTTTTGTTGAAAAATCCGAGGGGTGAAAAATAAGTGGCCTAAAACCGGTGAGAAACCTAGATTTGGGGGTACCCTAGGTTAATCTCTATTATGGTGTGCCCCCCCAGTCGGAAAGTAGTTCCCGCGCCCCTGTTCTCCTGCGACCGTTCCAACCACACTGCCAACCCTCCCGCGCGACCCGGCGCCGTTGCCACCGCGACTCGGCGCCCCCGCCGTCACATATGTAACAGGACACCCCCTTGGACACATTTGTCAGTGTCGGCTAGACGGCGTCCCCCAGGCGCGTCTGGGCCACGCGGCGTCTCAGCCGGTCACACAGAGCCACACATAACTATAAACTACACGTCCCCCTGATCTTTAAGATCACACATCTCCACGTACACACGCAATATGACACAATGCACTACATCAGACACTTACGGCACGAAATACGACACAATCAACACGAAAGACGAAATACATTACAGCAGTTAGCCGATATTATTCGGTACTACTACCCCGAAGCGTTCTGGCGGAGCCCCCACTCTTGCACTACGTCGCGGTTCAGTACTGTTCTGAGCCGGTGGCTCCTCAGAGGTCGGCTGCGGCAGCTCCACCTCTACCGAGGGATCGGTCCCACCGACCGCCGATGAATGCTCTGACGCACCGAGCGACATAGCCGGCTCACTGTCGTCCTCGATCAGGGGATCGGCCGCCGTCGGCTGCCCCGTGTGCCGGTGGCGCACGCACCTAACGTGCCACGGAGTACCGTCAACTTCGATAAGCTGGTCGGTCACGATACGTGTGACGGTGCCAGGCCGGGAAACGTCAGTACAGCGAGTCGCAGGCCCGCGGCGCCGCACCCACACCAGGTCGCCCTCCCTAAAGCCGGCTCCCCGCTCAGAGTCTGCAGGGAGAGCCGGCGGCGGCCGGTCATTGTGTCCGCCGGCGCCGGTCACCGGCAGGTCACGTCCGACACGACGGAACATGCGCCGGCGGCGGGAGCGCTCTCAGCCTGCGAGCCATCTCGGGGCGTCATATTGTAGCGGTGAAGTGATTCCGCGATGGTACATCCTTTGCGGGCTGACATCACTTTGATCGTCCGGTGATGACGCTCCACGATGCCGTTCCCGCCTGCCTCGTGCACCGCCCTGAACCGCAGGGTCACGCCCCACCTCGCCGCGAACGCTCCCATGCGGCGACCACGGAACTCAGTGGCGTTATCCAGAAGCAGTTCTGCCGGCGCCCCGTGCTCCAGGAAGACGGCTTCGAGATGAGCAGTGATCTCGGCCGCGTCTGACCGGCGCAGTCGCCGCCATATTCCATAGCGGGACGGACCACAGTCGACCACGGTCAGATAGTGATCGCCACGGTAGTGTGTGACGTCGATGGCGAGACGCTCCCAGGTCAGTTGAACGCCCAGTGACCCGTGTCGCCAGCGGGTCGGTGCCGGGTCAATTGACTGGCACACGTCACACGTCCGAATCACTGCGCGCACCGCTGGCTTAGTGGCCCACCGCTCACCGTCACGCCGCAAATACCAGAGCGTGCGCCTGACACCCTGGTGTCCAATGTTCTCGTGCACCGCTCGAATTTTTGCAGCCGTGTCGGGGTGTGTGGACTCTCCGTCCGGCGCCACTGCAGCCGCCACCGGCACCGCGCCTGTCACCGCTGCTGTCTCCTCCTCTGCCCTGCAGGCTCGAAGCCATTCCTTGGGCACGCGTGTCATTTCGTCCGCCGGATTTTCATCTGACTTGACCAGCTTGATGGTGATCGTCAACTGGAACTCAGTCACCAGCTCACGGATGATGTCCACCCGGCGGCGAATCAACATCTCGGCATGAGCTTTTGTCCGGAGACGCGACCGGCCGCTCAGTGCGTCACCGACCCACTTATGTACGGTCGCCGAGTCCGTGCGGAGATCGATGACTTTGATCCCCCACGCGATCGCCATGTTGACGCCGCTGAGCGCCGCGTCCAGCTCAGCCATATTTATATGCATGGCTGCCTTAGTCTCCGGCCGCAGCCAGCTCCCGTCCTCCACTACGCCGCCTTCCGGATCCTCCAGGACGACGCCCGAGGCGAGGCTGCTGGCGTCTGTCCATACGGTCAGCTTTTCACCCGTCAGCCTCCAGGGTCCACGGGCCGGGTCATTGGAGGTCACCCTTTCAGCCACTTGGCTGACTTGAGCGCGCAGGTCCGGGTCATCGATGGGATCATCCCAGCCCTGACTGAGAGCATTAGCCCGTCTCTTTAGCCAGGCCGCAGCTGGACGCAGCCAGCCGGCCACTGGAAGGTGGGAAACCAGCTGGCCGCACCATGCAAACAGCGCCCTGCGCGTCATCACCTCTGGCGGTGCGCCGACGGGGTTGTCCCGGCGCCACTGCAGCTCTCCCGAGCGCGAACAGCTCACCTGCAGCCCCAGCATTCGAGCGCCGTCCGCCGGGCGCTGCGGTGGCTTGCAGACAAGGCCGTACCGGGAGAAGTGCTCTGCAACCTGCTCCGCGGAGATGACGTTCTCATTCACGAGAAGGTCGTCAACGTACGGGAGAACGCCCCGGCTGACCGCCTCGTTCTGGTCAAGTATAGTCCGCACCACAGATCTCATGATGTTCGGAGCTACATTCAGCCCATATGACATGCGCTGCAGGCAGTGAAGCTGACCGCGCACTCGTACGGTGTGGTATGGCCAAAGCCGTCTGTCCAGCCGGAGCTGCATGTAGGCCTTTCTCAGATCGAGCACTGCCAATCGTGAGCCGTGCCGCCGCCAGCGACGGAGTTGCTCTGCGCACACCTCTGCGTCTGCTGTATGAGCGGTGACGTGCCTGTTGAGTTCGCGATAATCCAATACCGGCCGCACCTTGTCCTTTTGGGCTGTTCAACCGCCATCAGAGGTATCAGACCGCGCGCTGGGCCGTCCACTCGCTCGTCATATGCCTGCAGCCACCCCTCTCGAGCCCACAGTTCCAGCTCCTCGTCATAGGCTGGCCGTGCCGCGTCCGGCACTTTGTACTGGGCGACTGTATTGTTGAGGCGGTCCGGGCCCTCTCCGTCTGTCCACTTCCACGCCACCGTCCACTCGCCACTGTCTGCCGAAAACCGGGCCGTAAAATCCACGGCGTCCACTGACAGGTCCCCACGGTCCACACTGGCGGCCGGCGCCGCCCCTCTCACCGGACCCGCCCCCGTCACGGGCGCCGTCCCTGCCGCGGCCTTGGCATTGGCCGCCACCACTGCCCCATTTGTCACCGGCCCTGCCGCCGCCGTCTCGCCCTGCACCGCGGCCGCCGTTCCCACGACTTTAGGGGCCACCGTACGCACAGCTGGCGTCGCCACCGCCACCGCCGCCGTCGCTGCTGGCGGCGCCGTCTCCGTTGGCACCGCTGTCCCAGCAGCTGGCCTCGCCCCTGTCACCAGCGGCGGCACCGCCACCGCCGCCGTCGTTGCTGGCGCCGCTCCTGTCACCACCGTCGGCACCGCCGGCGCCACCGCCGTCACCGCCGGTGCCGCCGCTTCCACAGCCGGCACCGCCCCCGTCACCACTGTCGGCGCCACCGCCACTGCCGCTGCCGGCACCACTGCCGCACCAAATTCCACGCCATTGGGCATCTTCACACACACTCCGCCCAGTGCCACAATACCAGACATACCGAGCACCACGTCCATGCCCAGCGGCCGATCGGGTACGACCAGGGCCGTCAGGCTCGCCCGGTTCTCCCGGTGCTGCACGGTGATCTCAGCGATGCCCAGACAGCGCAGCGTCCCGCCGTTCACGGTCATCATGTTGACCGGGCGCGGTGACCAGTCCGAGCAGGCTCCAGCACGAACGAGTGTGTCCGTGCAGCCCGTGTCCACTAGAGCACGGCACTTACGCCCGTCCACGCTGATCCACACGACCGGAAGTGTGCGCGCTACTGATTGGGAGACGGCGCTGGCGCTGACGCGGTCTCCCGACCGTTTGGGCACCTTCTTGCGATGTGACCCACCTGGTCACATACCCAACAACGCAGCGGGGGGCGGCTGGCTCTACGCTCCGTCGGCTTACGGCGGCTTGCTCCGTCGGCCTGCTCACGGGCCGCTGCCGCCACCGTGGAGGTGCGCTCGTCACTGAGCACTGCCCGCGCCCTCGTCAGAATGCTGGCCAGGTCCAGCGCCTCTGCTCGAGTGCCGGCCCGAATCGCGCTGCGGCCGGTGTCCGGCAGTCCAGCGATGAAGGCACAAGCGAGGGCCTTTTCCGATACTCCACCGTGCAGCGTGGCCAAACGGCGCAGGTCCGCCAGATAAACGTCGGCCGACTCGCCCGGCTGCAGACGGCGGCTGGCATACGCGTCGTAGGCCGCCAGCGGGTCCATTGCGAAGGCGTCATACAGCGCGTCCCTCACGCTGTCCACGGAGCGGCGGTTCTCCTCTGGCATCTGCAGCCAGACCGCGAAGGCGCCGCCAGTCAGCCGTGCTGGGAGCACGAGCGCCAGATTCACCCCATGGTGCTTGCTCAGCACCTCGGCACGGGTAACCCACTCGACTATGTCCGCCGTTCCTTCCCCACTGAACTCAGGTATCAGCCGAGGGTCAAACGTGGCCCTTCCGCCGGACTCCGCTGCCGTCGGCGTCACACCAGCACTAGCACTCGCAGATGCCTTCACTTTAGGCATGGTGCCGAAATAGCTTGTAGATGAGTGTATTGGGTGCTCCTCCTGCGACCGTTCCAACCACACTGCCAACCCTCCCGCGCGACCCGGCGCCGCTGCCACCGCGACTCGGCGCCCCCGTCGTCACATATGTAACAGGACACCCCCTTGGACACATTTGTCAGTGTCGGCTAGACGGCGTCCCCCAGGCGCGTCTGGGCCACGCGGCGTCCCAGCCGGTCACACAGAGCCACACATAACTATAAACTACAAACACCTAGGTAATAACAAGTCAACATGACACACTGAATTGGAAAATGGCATCCGTGACCCCTTTCTATACCCCTGAGGTCATCTCAGGTCACAAATGAAGGTCAAATAGTTTTTGTTTATAACTTTTGATAGGCGCATGCTAGAGTAATGAAAATACCTCAGATGAGCTCGGGTCGACTATACGGATCGACTGGTATGCAACATGACCTTTTCCGTTCAGCTCATTAACTTAGCCTGAGGTCAAATTTTTAAAATGGCTTGTCAAGGTCAAATTATTGTGCATTCGTCGCGTCTCGATGAGAGGAGCACGATGCTGGCAAAATAAATGTCGTACAACGTTTGACCTGGGCGGTGTTTCACCGGTGATAGCAGCACGCTGCTATTCCATTTCGCGAGCTGACGTCACACTTGTGGCAGTGTTGGAGCGATGGGTTTGTTGACGTCTCCATGGAAACCCGATTTGACACGTTTAATAGCAGCGTGCTGCTGTCATCGGTGAAACACCACCCTGATGTCAAATCTGAGGACACTACAGAATCACCCTGGAAAGGGCTGTCGAATGCGCGGCGCTCTAGCTCTATTGGTTCCCGAGTTATGCGCCGGGTTTTCGAAAACTGTTGAAATAGGCAAAATTTGACCTTTAACGGCCTCTGGTGACCTGACCTTTGACCTGACCTTAAAAAATGACCAAGTGTTTTCTTCCTTATTTTTGACGCTATTTCGAATGCCACTTACTGCGTGTCGCTACTCGCTACGTGGCCCAGGAGCCGCGTTAGACGGGGTGGGGGTGTTCAGATACTCCCCCCCCCCCGGCTCGGCGCGGAACTTGCCCTGTACCGGCCCGGCGCGGGCTAACCCGCGCCCGGCTGGGGGTCCTGGATTTCCACGCCCTGCTGGGGGGGGGTGTTTGAACACCCCCCCTTCTAACTCGGCTCCTGGGCCACGTAGCGATACGCGGAAAGCGGCGTTCGAAAGAGCGTCAAAAATAATGAGGAAATCACTTCGGTCAATTTTTTGGTCAGGTCAAAGGTCAGGTCACCAGAGGTCATTGAAGGCAAATTTTCGCCGATTTCCAGGTCGAATGTCGAAAATTTCCAAGAAGCCAACGCATAACTCGGGAACCAATAGAGCTACAGCGCCGCGGAAAAGCGCATTCCATAGCCCTATTAACGCCCTTTCTGAGTAATTTTCTCAGATTTGACCTAACGTCAACGGTTTTGCCTGCAGGGGGCAAAAACTGCAAAAATAGCCGATTTTTTCGGAAACAGTTTTTCTGCAATAACTTTTGACCCAAGCATTGTACGAGCTTACTTTTACCGGCATCGTGTTCCTCTCGTCAAGACGCATCGAACGAACTATAATTTGACCTTGAAAGGTCAACTTGAAAATTTGACCTCAGGTCAAGGTCATGACCTGACCGGAAAGGGTCATGTTGCATATCAGTCGATCCGTATCGTCGAGCTGAACACATCTAAGGCGTTTTCATCGCTCTGGCATGCCTCTATCAAAAGTTATTTGCGAAAAACTGTTAGATACCATTCGTGACCTAAGATGACCTCAGGGCATAAACAGGGGTCACAGACACCATTTTCATGTTCAGTGTGTCTAAACAACTTGTAATTCAGTGTTTGGGAGTGTTTATAATGTCTTTCGTCCAAAACAGGCGCATTTCAATTTTCTCCCATTGACTTATAATGGTGAGGTCGCAAAATTGACCTGACCTTAGGTCATCGATATCAAAATTCTGAGATATACATTTTGTACATGCTAATGCTCTTAGCAATCGCTGAAAGTTACAAAGCGATCGGTCACTCGGTGTAGCTATGACAGACATTGAAACTTTTTATGAGGTGAGGTCACTTCGAGTGACCTGGTGACCTGACCTTGAATGACCTTGGTCTGAAATTTTCTCAACATGTGTAGAATTGATGTATGATAAGGTGTACCAAAAACGGCGGCGCTCCGCGCCGCCGTTTTTGAGATATTCGCGAAAAACCACAGGGGGGGTGTTCAAACACCCCCCCCCCCCAGCAGGGCGCGGGCTAATAAGCCGCACGTGCTTTATGAGTCACACTAAACATTGTGACAATAGTCGAGTCCAATATTACATTAGTCGTACGTAATGTCCTTGTTATACCGCCTTGAATCATCCCAATATACGCACCTCGAGCCGTCGAGCCGGAGATTGGCCTACACGAGTGACTCAGACACCTAATGACGTCACACCGTGCGTCAAGATGACGTCAAACATATGACGTCACATTAAGGTCACCGGACTTCACCGACCGCCACTCTCACCGGCTTGGCTTGGCCGGCCGATCACCGTGTGGGGCCGGCGTTGCCAAAGCCACAGCCTGATACCGTGGGATCGGTGCTGACGTGCGGGCTGGCGGCTGCGCGCTGCGCTAACGTTGGGCAAACAGAGCCTCTCATCAGACGAGTCTGAGAGATAGTGCGGCGCTCGCTGGGAGTGTGATAAGACGCCGCCGTTAGTGATTTTTGAGACATAGTTCGCGGGATCACCATGGCTCAGGTGAGGCAGAGGGAGAGAGGGAGGAAGCAGAGAGAGGCGGTGTGCTTTGGCCCCGCCCCAAACAGTGTCTCGTGGCTGTCGTGTGCCGCCTCGCTCACGTCGGCGGGGCGGGGCGACCGGTAGCGGCGGCGGCGGCTTGGGACTCCCGCGATGGTGCGAGCAGCTTATAAGTCAGATACATGATAGGTAGGTAAGGCATCTGATAAACGACAAAGTTTACGGAATTTGGATAAGGAAGGTGTATAAGGAAGGTGCTCGCTGTACGATTAGCGAGTAAGTGGCGGTGTCAGCTGGGGAGGTTACTTCATCACACACATATGTGAGGGCGATGGCTCATGCTATGCCGGGTGACAGCCCGAGCCCCCACCTGTTGCACAATCACTTATCGCACCAAGTTTGTGGTGAACACTCGGGGGCGAGACGGAAATACTCGAGTGGACAAATCGGGGGGACGTTAACTCAATTCCACCACATAAACGTCACATGGATAACATTATTGATCGATGACGGGTCCCGTGTGTGTGTGTGGGGGGGGGAGGGGAGGGGGCGCTGGCCGCTGTCAGGTTCCGGTGAAAGCGGCCGTTGATGACCTGTTGATGGTCGGGTCACTGTCAATTTTTACCCACGCTGTGTGGGACGGCACTTTACTCTCACTTATCACGGCGCGTCCGGCGTGCGTCCCGACCTGTAGAAAAATGGCGCGTGTTTGTTTATTGGAACTGTAGCATGCAGTAGCGGCGCTCGGCGGAACACCTTCAATTAAAGGGGGGCACTGCCGACTTTTGGTCCCATTCTTTCCATGCAACGCCCATAGGGCTAATGTTAAGATGCCAAAATCAAAGGGGGGCACGGTGCCCCGGTGCCTTCCCCGTTCCGCCGCCTATGCTAGCATGGCTGTATTTTACTGATGAAAGAGAAGTAGCAAATAATAGAAATAGACCTATGTTTATACAGAAAAGCAATCGTTTGCGTTCGGGTGCGTTGAGCACTTGAATGAAGAACTCAACTTGCTTATTACGGAGCGAGCGAAGCGAGCGTAGTCTTTCCTTAGATTAACGGAAATTTCTGAGTATGAGCGGCCGGCCGGCCGGCCGGCCGTGGTCACGATTCTGCGACGCTTATATCTCAGCAACCACTTGACCGATTTACACGCGGTAATTTTTGTAGGGTAGCTTCGTTCCTTCTACCAAGTATTGGACTATTCCCGATGCATGTGGGTGACCCCTTATGCACGTGCCACGTGCAAAACGAAGAGGTGTCCGTTTTGTAATTATTGCAATATCTCGGTAACTACTTGGCCGATTGCGCTGAAAGTTGGCATGTAGGTAGGCACCTACTAGGCACTGCATATCCATGTGCCAGAGTTGGGGTGCTGCTGCACGTGCGCACGTGCAGGGGTCGTTTCCAGATCTCGAGAACGGCTGGACCGATGGCGCTCAGATTTGGCACATGGTTAGGGACCGGTTAGTAGGGTGCCGTGCAAAAGTCAGTTTGGACCCATTTTGCACGTGCGCACGTGCAGGGTGCCGCTTCCAGATCTCGATAACGGCTGGGCCGATTGTGCTCAAATTTGGCACGTCGCTAGAGACCGGTTAGTAAGGTGCCGTGCACAAGTCAGCTGGAGGTACCCCGTCGAAATTTCGCACGTGCAAGGCCCACCCTCTCGCTCGCTCCGTTAGTCGCCCCAAAAGGCGTTATACTGGTAGTTACTGTGTAAAGATCATGACTCCCACCACACAGATCATGACTCCCAACTCTCACCACGCACCTCCAGAACGTGCCCCCTCCCCTCAAAAAACAACAAAACACGGGCCGTCCCGTGTTTCGGGGTACGTTTTAATGTGTTCTGCATTAGTCCGATGCTGTGTGATGTGTTTTTGTGCGCTTTCTTTCTAAAGAGGGTGACCTTGACCGATCACGGCGGTAAGACTTCAGAGGGCAACATTCACGTCTGACGTTAGGTAATAAGTGCCTGCCAAGTGTTGACTTAGAATCAGATATCTGCGGAACATTGCGGCTAATCTGTTTCGCAGTGGCTTGTATGAAAATGTTTGATTAAAGCAACGAAATCAAATGCATCTTAGGGCAAATTCGTTACCCACAAACACTTAACCCGCGCCCTGATGGGGGGCCATTTTGGCCCCCCTTGTGGTTTTTCTTAAATAGCGAGAAAACGGCGGCGCGCAGCGCCGCCAAATTTTGGGTACCTTACCGGGCATCAATTTGACACCTTCACACAAAATTTCAAGTCACAGGTCACCTCAGGTCAGGAGTTATTGAGGTCAAACTGAGGTCATGTTCGAGCAAAAATGAGCAAAAAACATGACATCTTGAAACGCTCACCAATTCTATAGTTAACAAGCAATTTTAAAGTTCTTTATGTGGTTGTGTAGAGAAAAGACGGCGCTACAAAACTGCTATCTCGGATTTTCGAAATTTTGGGATTTTGACCCCCAAAAATCAAAAAAATTGATTTTTTTAGAAAAACTCAAAAAATTTCCAATTTTTGTCGAATTTCGAAAAACGGAAAATATGTGATAGTCCCTACGCTCTTCGATATACATACCAAATTTTAGATCGATACCTCTTTTTTTGGCCAAGTTATAGCAAAAAAACTGTTAAAAATTTATGACGTCAAATTTTTGAACTCAATTTTTAGCAATTCTAGACCTCGTAGCGCAAAACGGAGACCACCATTGAACTCCCCGTGACGAGCTGCATCGAATCGATACCCATTTTAAGCAAAAATATCAACTTTGAAATTTGACCTAAGTTGACCTGACTTTGACCTGACCTTGACCTGACCTTGACCAAAACGTGACCTAAGCTGGCCCTAAAGTCTGTCTGACCCACATAATCGCATTTGTCATGTAAAATGGACCATAAAACATGTATCACACGACACTTTCATATTGTGACCCCCCAGTGACCTGACCTCTGTGACCTGACCTGGTATCAGTGACCTCAAATAGCAAAACATGTGTTTGAAGAACATTTCTCCACCGATGATTTTCAATGAAATGCGTTTTACTCGATTTTACAACGCATTTCTTGAAATGCCTGAAAACGGTGAAAATTCGACCTTTGACCTGACCTGTGACGTCATCGGTTTGACCGAGGTCAATGAAATTGGGTCACAAGGTAGTTCCCCGTTGGGGCTATCCAACACCGTTTACCGCTTGTCGCTATGTTGCGTGGTTCTCGAGATCTGAGGGGGGGGGGGCAAAATGGCCCCCCCCCCATCAGACCACGTTGCTCGGCAGACCCCATCTGGGCGCGGGTTAAACAGGTAGGTACCTACTTATCGTGTTTTACCGCCGTCTCCATCGACGGAAATATTTGGTTTTTAGGAAAAAAGTTCCAATTAATTGACAAATGTTAAATATCATAATAATTTTACAAAGCTAAATACTTAGTAGGCCCTAGCAAGCGCTTAGTACGTAGATACGTGCGTTGGTTTAACAGCCCCAAACCTGATCACCAGTTGCTGGGTCACCAGTCCCGTTCATCCCGAACCTACCGCAGTCGATGTTTGTACCGACACGATCAGTCGGCCATTGTTTTGGGCTACGTCATACAGAGAGAATTGATGGAAAATGAAAGAAAATGTACTGTCATGGGGTTCCGATATTTATGAAAATGACTCACTAACCTAACATGCATGACGTCAGCACTGTCCGATAAAAACACTTCAACCTCAAACTACCTCAGATAAAACAATTCGTCATGCATATTACATAGATTGCTACATACGCAGCATTTTCTCACATGACACTATTGAACTTATCGAACAGTAGACAGCGATCTTTAGAAATGACTCACCTTGAAGGGACGTCCCGACGTGACCTTCGTCCAGTGGCGCGCCTCCGTCAAGCTGACAATTGACACATGACTTAAACTTGATCTGACCTGACTTCCCTCAGCTCCAAGGCTCCATCAGACCAGCGACCGGCCTTGACCCGATCTGACCTGACGTGACTTGGCCTGACCCCTGCCCTCAGCTGCAGGGCACCATCAGGCCGGCTGCCGGCTTTGACCTTATCTGACCCGACCTGACGTGACCTGACCTGACCCCTGCCCTCAGCTGCAGGGCACCATCAGGCCGGCGGCCGGCTTTGACCCGGCCTCGGACGCCCACGCGCTCCGGAAGGCCATGAAAGGCCTCGGAACGGACGAGAAGGCCATTATTGAGGTTCTGTGCCGGCGCAGCAACGCGCAGCGGCAACAGATCAGCGTCCAGTACAAGAGCGGCTACGGAAGGGTGAGCCACAGCGGGTTAGGGCGTTTGTTTTTACATGTTTTTGTGTTTGTGTCCGCTTGTTAGTTTGTTTGCGTTTGCTTACGTACATTTGTCATGTGATGACAAATATGTATTGTTAAAAACTTCTCACGCACTGTTCTTTAAGACGCGACATAAATAAGATATTCCTTATGCTCTTATAAAAATGGTTTATGAATTATGCTTGTTTCAAACGTAATACGTATGCGAAATGATTCAATGTGGATGGCTCAGTGCAGATACGTTTATGATAACGGCTAATGGGACTTCGATGAGCTTATTCTGAATAATTTATCTGACCCAGCGCTGAAGTAAGAACATTTCCTTTTGCAGCCCACCTGACGCACCCGGTACCCCTAACCCTCCCGCATCTTCAGGACCTGATCAAGGACGTTCCTTTGGGCTCACCCTGCCGTACCCCTAGCCCTTCCCCAACTCCAGGACCTGAACCTGACGCACCTCTAACCCTTCCCCTACTCCAGGACTAAAACCTGACGCACCCCTAACCCTCCCCAACTCCAGGACCTGAACCTGACGCACCCCTAACCCTCCCCCAACTCCAAGACCTGATCAAGGACTTTCCTTTGGGCTCACCCTGCCGTACCCCTAACCCTCCCCAACTCCATGACCTGAACCTGACGCACCCCTAACCCTCCCCCAACTCCAAGACCTGATCAAGGACTTTCCTTTGGGCTCACCCTGCCGTACCCCTAACCCTTCCCCAACTCCAGGACCTTATGAAGGACCTGAAGTCGGACCTTACAGCCCACCTGACGCACCCCTAACCCTTCCCCAACTCCAGGACCTGCTCAAGGACCTGAAGTCTGAGCTGGGCGGAAAGTTTGAGGACGTGATCCTGGGCCTGATGATGCCGCCGTACGAGTTCCTGGCCTACCAGCTGCACAAGGCGATGGCGGGCGCCGGGACGGACGAGGATGTCCTCTTTGAGACGCTCTGCACCCACAGCAACGCCGAGATCCGCGCCATCCGCGACACCTACCAGAAAAGTACGCGGTAAAATGATCGAATTTGTTATTATTGCGTAATAACGTATGCTTAACTTGTGGTGTGATAGCTACCGATTGTGCTATGGTCTTCATTTGAACCGTTAATGAGTGTTTGGGATGAGTCAAACTGGGTTCTGTATTTTCTTTAATGATTTTCGTTTTACCTAATCAGATTGCCATATTGTTTCAATGTTGGAAATTATTTTTAAACGTTATATCGCTTAACCATGTCGCAGCTCTTGATTGTAGTTTATAAAGGTTATATGTAGCTGTGATATATTTTCAGTGTATAACCGTGACCTGGAGCGCGATGTAACCAAAGAGACCAGTGGCCATTTCAGGAAAATACTCGTAGCTCTGCTGCAGGTAAGATGTGATCTTTTCCTGCTGCCAATTCCGCACCCCGCTGCCCGGCCTTTTAGAGGGTAGAGCTGGGCAAGTACCTAATACCGTGAGCCCAGTGCTAACAAGTACTTGCTACATCACTGACATTGTACAGGTACTTAACCAGCGTCGGAACACAGCTGGGGTTTCCGTAATACTGCTCAAAGCTACCTGTGGATGCACGTAATGAAGCGTGATGTCCTTTATGCTTCTGATGCGGTACCTACATCCGATCAATTTTTGTTCTAAGTAGACCACATAGCCTTTGCAGAAGTACCTACAACCCACGGAAGTAAAGACGACCCACTTAGGTAGATTCTATGCTTGTTATTGCGAACCCTATAGCGCACTACTTATTTCATTAGTTTTTTATGCGTAATTGCATAACTACATAACTACTAGGTATATGCATTGCAGTGCGTGCTATTACGTGGAGTACCGAAAACGGAAACCTCTAAGGTACTAAAATGCGCAAAAGGGATGGTATTCAGCGCAGACCGCCCACCCAAATGTTTCTTCAGTTGCATTAAAATCTTACACCCATTGACCAACATCGAGCATGAAACAGGCGCCTTGCGGGTATTTTCGGCTAAATCCGCTAACACAAGGGCCACGGATAGTTCGGTTAGTGGAACCCGCAACATTAGTTGGGTGGCTTGGCTCTGTGCTCGGTTATGCGGTCATGTCATTTTTAACCTCCATCTCAAGGGCTACGGTCCCTAATCTACGGTATTTACACTCTTCCTTCCACTGCCTGCCTATACCGTTATTGCCACCTCTCTTTCTGTCTTCTTCTTCCGTCCGAGTAACAGCTTATCTCGTGCTACCCAAACTCCTTTCTCTAGACTACTCCCCCCCTCTCTCTCTCTCTCTCTCTCTCTCTCCTCTAACCTTCTCTTTTTTATTTGTCTTCTTAACTCTTCCTGTCCATTCTGCCCGAATCACGGTCAACTCCTTCTTTTGTTATCATAGCTACCGTTTCACTCGAATTCCCTCTAGCTCTGTTCTCCATTCTCTTCCTCCTTCCTCTCCGTCTCTCCCGTCTTCCCTCCATGGGGCCGGCTGCGGGGTGCGGAGGGCTGCTCTCTCTCTCTCTCTCTCTCTCTCTCTCTCTCGCTCGCTCTCTCTCATCCTGCCCTCTCTCCCACCCCGTCTCTGTGTCCTGCAGTGTACGGCAGGTCGCTGGAACAGGCGGTACGCTCCGAATCCAGCGATCACTTCAAACGACTTCTTACCGCCGTACTTCAGGTAGGTTAGCACGGGCCGGGGTCGGAATTTGGCGGCCTTGACCCATCTGGCTGGTCGAGTAGGATGTGAACCCCGATCGACTCATAAGTGTTCTGTTTTCACGGAACTAATCCTGTTCCAAGCTCAAGAGTATCTAGCCGTTTAGGATACAAGAAAACTGACTTTTCTTGAGCATGCGTATTGTCGAGCGGTTGATCCTAACTGATAGTAGTTAGTAGGTATCTTACCTACCTATTTCAAAAATCTTTGAAGATATTCGTTGACTCAACCTGGAACGTTAGGTAGTTTCTTGCGGCATATATTTAACTCTCTCTTCAGCGTCCGCTGAGCCTCAACTCAATCCAGTGTCCCGAGCTCGCATCACGTAGACCAGACCTCTACGACTCTACGACGCTTCCGACAAAACGCTAAAGGCCCCTAGTTTCTACCTGTCTCACGTATTTGAACAGCTGTGATCATCCGTGATCCACTTGATAAAATGCATGCGCTCCCAAAAGCAAACTGTGAGGCATAACCATCAACTAACCCAACTAGAAAAGCTTCATTCATAAATCATAGCTGAAGTAGGAACCTGCCTAACCTATACACATGATTCTAATGGCAATAGTGTGGGCTATGGACTATGGTCTCTTTGAAATAGTTCATCGGGCAGCATGCCGGGGGCGTAACCGTACTTTCGGATTTCCTGCTCACATTTCGTCGTTGTGCGTGGAATTTCGCTTGTAATGCGTGGAATGTTGCATGTGTGCATGTAGGTAATCGACTCTCTTGGCTTTGTTTATGAATTAAGGCAGTGAAACATATTGTAGTTGTCGTATGCCACAAATAGATTCAGTGTCTCGTCCTCCGCACATGGCTCCTATTTTATTCATATTTTTACTATTTTAGTCGAAAAGTAATTTTTTCACAAATAGGAAACGAGTTGTTATACATAGTATTTATTGTGTACAACATTGTTTTCCGATGAAAGCAGCACTTGTTCACTGATTTCCGTTGACCTTCTGTGACCCCAGGCCAACCGCGATGAGTCGGGTCAGGTCGACCAGGCGAAGGCTGCCAACCAGGCCCAGGCCCTCTACAAGGCTGGTGAGTGAGCGCCCTTTACACCCTTTGACACGGTATCGTCACCGCCTGCCGATATTGATCTGCCATTTTTAGTCATATGTGTTGTGCTGGATGTGCTATCGTCGGTGTGATAAGGCGGCAGGCTCAATCTAAATCGGTTTTGGTCCTTATGCGTTTACCGTGCCCTCTCTACCCCAGATGTTGTTGAAAACGTTGCTCAGACGGGTGACTTTTGGCGGTGAACATTATCACTGTCAGTTCTATAGTCTAAATCGGCTAAATCGGCTGAGTCTAAATCACTTTTAAGAAAAGCTGTCCATGAGCATTGAGCATCAATCGGTACCGCCCAGTCTATAACAAACTGTATTTTTGAGGTTCACAAAATCACGCTCACGGTTGTTAGCTGTCGATAGGTTCTTGAAAGAAACTGAAAGTGACAATTACTTAGACGGCGTATCGCTGGTACAAATAAAACCCGACACGTGACTGCAGATTATTCAGTCGCGTTTAACATCGCCACACTGTTTTTCACCACCCAGCTACAGTGATTACCTCTGATGGCCGACTACTGATGACGCGTCTTCCGACGCACATTAACGCATTCACGCACATTTTCTCCCCCCGACAGGCGAGAAGAAGATGGGCACAGACGAGGAGACGTTCAATGTGATCCTGGTCACCCAGAACCCTGCCCAGCTGCAGGCCATAATGGCAGAGTACGAGAAACTCAGCAAGAAGGGTCTCATCAAGGCGATCGAGTCGGAAACCAGCGGGGATTACCGACAGGCGCTGCTGGCTATTGGTGAGACTGGGGTTTATAGACAGGCACTGCTGGCTATTGGTGAGACTGGGGTTTATAAACAGGCGCTGATGGCCCCGGGATTATAACACAGGTGCTGTAGGTCATTGGTGATACTGGGATTTATAAACAGGCACTGCTGGCTGGCCATTTGGCGAGGCAATGTGGGTATGGCCACGTCTTATATTAGCTGTGTCTGTGGGTTGTGATAGATATGGACCAGTTCCCTGCGTCAAAGGGCCGGGTGTGGTGCTAAATGTTTCGTACGGCTTTTGTTGAATAATCGAATGATTTGTATGATAGCATTAGCGTCTATGATATATTGGTTCGAGTAGTTTATCCACCGACAGTTTATTCATAATGTCTCCTCTATGTATCAGCTCCCCGGACCGCATTTGCTGAGTGCTTTAAGACCACACTCCCTCCTGCCTACAGTGAAGAGCTCCCTGAACCGCACTGCCTACTTCGCCGAGCGGCTGTACGACACAATGAAGGGCCTGGGGACGCGCGACAACGACCTCCTGAGGCTCATCATCTGTCGGGCCGAGTACGACCTAGCAAACATCAAACAGGAGTTCCTGAAACTCTACGGCAAAACTCTGGAGAAGGCTGTGTCGGTGAGTCGCACGGCGGCAGACAAAGCAAGCCTCTGGTACCCGGAGGGGGGGGGGGGGTAAAGTAAGGTGTGTGTGTGGGGGGGGGGGAGAAGGAGTTGAGACAAACCTGGGACATACTAGACACACTGGATTGGCTTTGTGGCGTGGGCTGTAGACTTTAGCACTTGTATAATTGACTCTGAGACCATTTAGCAGGTCGGCGTGGTAGGTTACAGGTCAGGTTGCACGTCAGAGTTTTAGCCTTGATTAGCACAGAAACCGCGATGATGCAGCATTTCTTTTGACAGAGAGGTGCATATATTTTTCACTTTGTTTGGTTTGAGCGCTGTAGAATCTTCATCAGAGCCCTGGGTTAATCAATCTACTATTATAAATCTTAAAAAGTCCGCCGCCGCCGTCGGGGTTACGCAGTCGGCGTTACTCCCAAAAACGCCTATTGCAAAGCCGTCGATTGAACCACGAGGGTGAAATTTTCACGACTCGTGGGTCACGTCAATCAACAGGTCGTATTAAATTTTGGGCACGATGCGGCCGGGGGTGCGCCCGTGGCGCGTGCTCATGTGCGGCATGGGGTTAGCATTAGAATCGCGACCGGCGCCGAGCAGAGGGCACGTGCTTTAGGCTCAGTTGTTCGCTTAAAACTGAGTGAAAAGCATCAGAGCCGGGAGGTCGTTGAACTTTGACAATGAATACCGGCGCCGGGCACCGCTCGCCAAGGGGATCACCAGTAAATACAATAAATTTGTTTTTGCAATATCTCAGCCGTTTCTGGGCCGATTTAGCTGAAACTTGGACTGTTGGTGGTAGTGTAGTTTAGGGTAGGGTAGGGTAGGGTAGGGTAGGGTAGGGTAGGGTAGGGTAGGGTAGGGTAGGGTAGGGTAGTGTAGGGGTAGGGTAGGGTAGGGTAGGGTAGTGTAAGGGTAGGGTAGGGTAGGGTAGGGTAGGGTAGGGTAGGGTAAGGGTAGGGTAAGTGTAGGGTAAGGGTAGGGTAGGGTAGGGTAGGGTAGGGTAGGGTAGGGTAGGGTAGGGTAGGGTAGGGGTAGAGGTAGGGGTAGGGTAGGGGTAGGGTAGGGTAGGGTAAAGTAGGGTAGGGTATGGTAGGGTAGTGTAAGGGTAGGGTAGGGTAGGGTAAGGGTAGGGTAGGGTAGGGTAGGGCAGTGTAGGGGTAGGGTAGGGTAGGGTAGGGGTAGGGTAGGTAAGGGTAATTTAGGTGTAGGGTTAGGGTAGGGTAGGGTAGGGTAGGGTAGGGTAGGGTAGTGTAAGGGTAGGGTAGGGTAGGGTAGGGTAGGGTAGGGTAGGGTATGGTAGGGTATGGTAGGGTATGGTAGGGTAGTGTAGGGGTAGGGGTAGGGTAGGGTAGGGTAGGGTAGGGTAGGGTAGGGTTGAATTGAGTAAAATCCTAACTTACAAAGGACTCGAACAACTCGCATGCATCACCATCATACTTTACAGTTCAATTAAAAGCAGTTACCCAGTTCTTCACAAATAATACCAATAAAAATGCAAGCTTCTACACCCAAACTAATGCATCCGTTAATCATACATATCAAAACATACAGTTATCGCGTAAACCTGTACCTCTAGTCTATATTATAAATCCTAAAAAGTCCGCCGCCCACGCCGTCGGGGTTACTCCCTAAAAGGCTTATTACGGCGCCATCGATTGACGCAGGATGGTGAAATTTTTACCAGTCGTGGGTCACGTAAAAAAACAGGTCGTATTAAATTTTGGGCACGATATGGCTGGGGGTGCGCCCGTGGCGCGTGCTCATGTGCGCCATAGGGTTAGCATTAGAATCGGCAAAAACAGGCTATTGCTCGGAAATGGTAAGGGCTACGGGGGTGAAATTTTCATGCCAAGTCGAGCGCGTGCACTCATTTGTCGTATTAAATTTTCGACGGTGTGGGTTCAGCGGTGTGCACGTGGTGGGGCCGCGACCGGCGCCGAGCAGAGGGCACGTGCTTTAGGCTCAGTTGTTCGCTTGCAGAACTGAGCGAAATCAGAGCCGGGAGGTCGTTGACCTTTGACAACGAAGGCCGACACAAGGCACCGCTCGCCAAGGGGATTCGCCAGTAAATACAATTAATTTGTTCTTGCAATATCTCAGCCGTTTCTGGGCCGATTTAGCTGAAACTTGGTAGTGTAGGGTATGGTAGGGTAGGGTAGGGTAGGGTAGGGGTAGGGTAGTGTAGGGTAGGGTAGGGTATGGTAGGGTAGGGGATTGTAGGGTAGGGTAGGGTAGGGGATTGTAGGGTAGGGTAGGGTAGGGTAGGGTAGGGTAGGGTAGGGCTAAGGTAGGGTAGGGTAGGGTAGTGTAGGGGTAGAGTAGGGTAGGGTAGGGTAGTGTAAGGTTAAGGTAGGGTAGGGTAGGGTAGGGTAGGGTAGGGGATTGTAGGGTAGGATAGGGTATAGGGTAGGGGATTGTAGGGTAGCGTAGGGTAGGGTAGGGTAGGGTAGGGGTAGGGTAGGGTAGGGTAGTGTATGGGTTGGGGTAGTGTAGGGTAGTGTAGGGGTAGGGTAGGGTAGGGTAGGGTAGGTAGGGTAGGGTAGGGTAGGGATTGTAGGGTAGGGTAGGGTAGGGTAGGGTAGGGTAGGGTAGGGGATTGTAGGGTAGGGTAGGGTAGGGTAGTGTAGGTTAGGGTAGGGTAGGGTAGTGTAGGGGTAGGGTAGGGTAGGGTAGGTTAGGGTAGGGTAGTGTAGGGGTAGGGTAGTGTAGGGGTAGGGTAGTGTAGGGGTAGGGTAGGGTAGTGTAGGGTAGGTTAGGGTAGGGTAGTGTAGGGGTAGGGTAGGGTAGGGGTAGGGTAGGGTAGGGTAGGGTAGGGTAGGGTAGGGTAAGGTTAAGTTAAAAAAGGACCTAACCAACAAAACACTTGAACACCCCGCACCTATCACCAACCCTTACAGTTTAATTAAAAACGGCTACCCAAATCTATCCAAATAATACATCTAAAAATACAAATCAATCCCTCAAACCAATGCACCCGTAACATAACATAAATCAAAACATACAGTTATCGCGTAAACCTGTACCTCTAGTAAGCATAAACAGCCAACAGGTAACTAGTTATTTCCGTGTTGTGATGTTCATTAGCAGGCACAAACACGACACTTCCATCTTCAGACTGCTCTGCTGACTTGGCCTCAGCAGCGGCTCATAGACTGACGTTCTCCTACTCCCTGTTACAGAGTGAAACGTCGGGCGACTACAAGAAGGCCCTAATAGCCATCATCGAAGGCAACTGATTGATGTCACCGCGAACCCTGGGCGGCATATTCTGAACGCCTCGATGGAACTGTATGGGGGCGCCTACCCGATCCAGAGAGGTTGGTAGACCACCAGAGATGGTGGGCGGTATCGCTTCACCTGTTCGTTGAAGCAAGGTCGTGTTATGAACAGTGCGTATCTGTCTAGCGCTAGCGGCCAAGGGACTGGCTAATTCGCTGAACAGGGGTACAGCTTTCTATCAATGGGATGGATGAGCAGGTTTTTGTATTGCTTTCTCGTTTTTACAACGATATGGCGCGTCATATTTTTCAAAGTTATTTGGTGGTAGGTTTAGGTCTTTGAACAATGTGAAGACCAATGAAACTTGGTAGACATCTAGCAAGCCGATTAAAGCATATGGCTTGATTTTTTTTAACTACTTAACTATTTACGTGTTACAGTGGGGTTAAGGTGACTCCACAATGGATGCCCAATTGAGGTTTTCTATGACTATTTATGTACTTCCAATGTTCTCCCAACTCTATCTACTCATTGAAGATGCTTGCCAATGGAATTGGTTTTACGAAATATGTAACTATGTGCTATTATATGGATGATTTCTGCGTGGGGTGTGTCACGTGCTAATGCCCAATCCTTTAGGATCATGGTAAAATGGTACAACTTGTTACCTTGTGAGTTCTAGTAACAGTGGCCCTGGGAGCTGTACCTTAGCCGGGGCGATACGACTCAAAAGTACACCGGTGTCATCAGTGCTTCAAACCTCAATCTCCAATTCTACATTATCTACAATATCTCCATCAAGACACAGCATGTCATACTACAACTACATGGTGTGTTTCGGCTTCTGTCCTCTTAATGCGCTATTTAGCCTGTGGTTTACCTCTTTATCTGGCGTTACTATCCGAATGTGCGCGTGATGTTGCAGTGTTCAGCTGTGAAGATCGTGCCACGCTTGTGACTGCTGCCTTCTATGGTCTGAATGTCCTGTTATTGATGTTCAATACAGTGACCACGATACGTTATGCTTCAGAAACTGATGGTGTGTTGAGTGTTGACCTCGTCGGTCGTTACGAAAGGACCGGGCTTGGGTGTGTGCAGAGCGTCATTATTCCATCGCTCTGGCCACCAGACCTCCGTGCGGTCTAGTGGAAAAGACATCAGTTTCGCAACGCGGTGGTAGCGAGTTCGTGGCTGTGTAGTTCCAGGTCGTTTGACCGGTGTTTCCCGCACGCCCGTCCAGTACATAGTTAATCAAGGTCTTAGGAGTTCGTGTTATACCCTCCGTACAGTCCGTACGGTCCGTCCGTACGGTGCCCGTACACCGTCTTTCCGTCGGCACCAGTCCGTACATCGTCCATCCGTCCCTCAAACAGGCCGTTCTCCCGCTGGCGGCCAGTGGTGTATTGTCTGTCTGTGTGCGTCGTCCGCCCGATGAAATGGGACTCGAATGGTCGGAGTAGGGTTAGCGCCCGTCACTGAACCCCAAGCCCTCACACTCGCTCAGTACAGCACACAGACCGCGTCGAACGCGGCGGAGCCCGCGGGGCGCGCGTGCCCCCGTTCAAACCTCGCCACCCTCCGGTATTTACAAATAAGGCGATCCCGCGACCGCTCCCGCAAACGCGCTGTCAACAAATCAAATCAAAAGCCGCGCGACGGTCGGCGAGCGGCAGTCGAAAAAAAAAACACCGCTCTCCGAATAATACAAGCTAGTCTAGAGCTAATTGTACATCTGCAACCGACGGGCGGCGGCCGGCCGGGGCGACGAACAATGGGAGACGAGCGGCTGATCTCGCTGACCAATCAGCGATCAGGCAGGTTTCCGTCAGCCAATAGCGGGCCGCCAGCGGCGAGCCCCGCCCAATAATGCCTCTGACTGCCCTCTGGCGGCCGGAACGGGAGAGCAAGCTTCAACGAACTGCCGTCTGAGCAGTGGTGGCGCTGTTCTCTCGCCACCAGCTCTCCGAAACTTCTTGCAGCAGCGGAGACGACATCGGACTGCGGAATCGACACACTAACGATATCCCTAACCTGCCGGGGGTCCGGGCGGAGAGTTTTACTCCCCAAACCCTCCCCCTAGTTCACCGAATTACTCCAGTTCTACGCCACTATCCGGATATCCACTAACCGAAGAACTCCCGCCTTACTTTACCCTTACTTTACTTTACGCCGAGTCGCCACTCAGGCCGGTGCATCTCTAGGCCCAACACAGCGGTTCAAGCCATCTTTGGTCTCCGGCGCCGGACTCCCGGTGTCTCCACGTTGTCTCTGTGTCTCCACAGTCCCGCCTCGTCTCTCGTCTCTTGTCTCCCGCCCGGCCGGCCGCCGCCCGCCGCCGCCCTATGGATGATGATGGGGATGGCCTCTCTCCGTCTATCGCTCTATGTTCTCTCCACTACTGGTGCGAGCGAGTGTGAAGTGATGGCTCGCAGGACGAGCTGACGAGCCGGCGCCGTAGTCTGACGATGAAATTGATGCGCAAAGTCGTCAGACGATACACTGGAGAGCGGAGGTCGTCCTCAGCAGGTGAATTTACTCATCGGTGAGTTCTGGGGAGCGGCAGAAAGATGGGGGAGGGGGTGGTAAGAACAATCAGTGGCGAACTGTACGGTACTGTGGGTACCCGCCAGATGACGGGGCCAGAGTCAGGGAGAGGTGTGGTGGGTGTGGGTACAGTGGGGGTGGGGCGGAGGAGGGGGAGGCGTGGCGCCACTGCAGATCCGGCTGGGAGGTGTGTGGGGGGGGGGGCGTGGCGCCAATGCAGGTCCGGCTGGGGGGGGGGGGGGCGTGGCGCCACTGCAGATCCGGCAGGGCCGGGTAGGGAGGGGGAGTGATGAGATGAGACCAGATGTGACGCTACAACAGCCAAGGACGGGCCGCGGCCGAGATAAGTCTGTTAGCCAGTGCGCCTTGTTGAGTTACGGTCGAGTGTATTCGGAATCGGGACACTACACGGCACTACACACACGAGCGTGCGCACCCCGGCACGCAGCCGAGCCAACTGACCCTGACACCGGCAGCGCCCCGCGACCCTGGTAGCAGGGGCGGACCCAGCCGCTCTGACGGGAGGGTCTATCACATCACATCACCTCCCTCCAGACGCTGACGTGACAAACAAACAAAAAGAACAGCAGTGAAGCGTCTCAAAGCAAACAACTTGACTGGAGATACCAAATAACAAACACATTTTCCGCCCGCAGTACTTGTAAAGCCTACTCGTATGTTGTGGTTCCCCAACGTACTTGTAACCGGCGAGGCGGACCACGGGGTCGCGTACTGCGGCGCAGGGCCGGCGCCGGCGCAGGAACGGCCGTGTCCGCGCGGCGGGGCCCGACTGGCTGCGGCACCACGGCACCACCGGCCAGCTGGTCGCGCTCCGACCGAGCTGATCGAGTCGATGGCCGCTGTGTGGCACAGTCCGCCGCCGTCTCGGAGACCAGCGGGCGGTGCGGCCGCAGGAAACGCCGGTTCCGCCAATACAGGCGCCCGCTCGGCATCTTTACCGAGTACGATCGGCGGGCCCCGATGGCCACCACGATGCCGGTGCGGTCCCACCGCCCGGTTGTCAGGTCCTGCACGTCCACCCTGCTGCCGATGCCCAGTCGTGACAGGGGACGGGTATCCCTGTCGTGGCGCTGACGGGCCTCCTGATGCAGCTTGTCAGCTCGTGCGTCACACTCATCTGCCATTCGCTGCCACTGCGGTGCGAATGCACGATGGTGAACCGGCAGCGGCGTCCGGACGGGATGGCCGAACAGCACCTGGTTTGGAGATCTTCCGTCGGCTCGAGGTGTATTTCTTATCTCCAACAGACCTCGATCTAACTGCTCCTCGTCGAGCGTCCCTCTTAGTGACGCTGCGATCACCAGCTTTTTGACGGCCTTGACGGCTGCCTCAGCGTGTCCATTGGACTGAGGGTGACCAGGGGACGACATCTGGTGGTTCACTTCCCACTTCTCTAAGAAGCGGCGTAATATTGACGAGGCAAACTGTGGTCCTCCATCGCTCCTCAGTACGGCAGGCACTCCCATCAGAGAGAAGAGATGGCGGAGTTCACGAGTCAGCTGGTCAGCTGACGCAGTTCGGCGGCACACAGAGACGTACGGCCATCCAGACAGCCTATCAGCACACACAAGGAAGGTGCGGCCAGCGACATGGAAGAAGTCTGCAGACACTGACTCGAAGACTCGTGCCGGTGCCGGATCCTCCTGCCACATCGGCTCTCGGGGCTGACTGGGTCGCATTGCGCGACACACGTTGCAGGACGACACCATGTTCGCGACGTCGTTATCTATGCCAGGCCAGTAAACACAGAGACGCGCGCGTCTACGGGTTCTTTCGATTCCCTGATGGGACGCATGCAGCTGGCGCAGCACCTCACGCCGCATGTCCGACGGAATTACGAGCCTCGACCCGTACACAAGCAGTCCATCGTCCACGGCCAGCATGCTGCGCACGCCCCAGTACGGACGCACCTCTGGTGGTAGCTCATGGCAGTGGTCCGGGAATCCGTGCATTACCACGCCGCGCAGCTTCATATACTCCGGGTCACGTGAGGCGGCGGCCCTGACCTTCTCCAGCGCCGGATCCATCAGTGGCGCCAGCAGCGTCCCATCTTCTGCGGTGCTCTCGGCCTGGAGAGCGGCGATCACCGCAGAATGCAGCGGATCCGGATCCGGCTCCGCCACCTCGTCCCCTGCTGTCGGGTCACTGACAGGCGCCCGTGACAGGGCATCTGGGATCTTATGATCGGCGCCCCGCTGCCAGCTCGCGATGAAGCAATATGAAGTCAGCCTGAGGCGCATCCGCTGCAGTCGCGGATTTTCGATGTCTGCAAGCCTTTTGCAGTTGAGGATGGACACGAGCGGTCTGTGATCGACAACAATGTCGAACTGAGGCAGGCCGGCTATATACATGTGGCACTTCTTGCATGCCCACAGACATGCAGCCATCTCGATCTCGATGACGGCGTAACGCGTCTCCACGTCCGTCAAGAATCGGGAGCCACAGTGAACCAGGCGCCACACGTCGCCGTGACGCTGCAGCAGCGCAAAGCCCATGCCACGGGTGCTGGAGGCATCAGTTTGCAGCACGGTAGGCAGACTCGGGTCAAAGTATGCCATAACCGGTGGTGCTGACAGCACACTCTTCACGTCACGGAAGGCGGCCTCGTGATCAGGCGTCCAGCACCAAAGTCGGCCCTTCTTCAGCAGGTCTCGAAGTGGACTAGCAGCATCGGCCAGGTCGGATGAGAAAGGTCCCAGCTGAGTAGCTAGGCCCAGGAAGGACCGCAGATCTGTGATATTCTGTGGCCGTGGGAACTCGGCGATGGCACGGAGTTTCTCGCCGTCTGACGTGTATCCCGCGGGAGTCACTCGGTACCCGCAGAAGTCGACCTCCTGCCGAGCGAACCGGAACTTCGCAGGGTTCAGTGTAATCCGGTTTTCATCGCAGCGTCGGATGATGTCGATGACGTGAGTTAGATGCTGGCGATACGTGCTGTCATACGTCAGTATGTCGTCCACGATTTTTGCTGTGCCCGGGATACCACACAGCGCCTGGTCGCCACGGCGCAGGTACTCGTCTCCAGAAACTGTGAGGCCCATGGGAGCTCGGAGGAACTTCATTCTTCCCCACGGCGTCATGAAGCAGGTGAGATCCTGGCAACGCTCAGCTATTTCCACCTGAAAATAGCCCATCTTGGCGTCGAGCGTAGAGAACCAGCGCTGCCCGGCAGGCATGTCGGCGACAACGCTCTGTGCGGTCCTGGTTGGGTACGCCGGTCTTTCGACGTATCTGTTGAGAGGTGTGAAATCCACGCACACTCTGACCCCGCCAGACGGCTTCGGCACCAACACCATTGCGTGGCACCACTCAGTGGCGTAATCGACCGGCTCGATGATACCGCGTGCTTGAAGATCATCCAGCTGAGCTTTGACCTCCTCACGCCAGGCATAGGGGACCGGCCTGGCTGCTGTGATGGCGACCGGCTTGTAGCCGGTTTTCAAGTCGAACTGCATAGGCTCGCCGACCATCGCTCGCAGTTTGTCATCGCCGTCGAACACGCGCGGAAAACTCGCGATGATGGCAGAGCGGTGCTCCTCTATGGTCGCCGCCGATGGGTCCCCGTCGTCCTCCCATGTCGGCAGGCCGCTACCGGCGACGGGTGCAGGCGTGACCGACCGACAATGTTCCGACTGCCCGCCAGGCGGCGGAGTCACCGTCGCGGCGGCACCAACACCAGTGCAGCCACCAGATGGCGGGCACGCACCAGATGGCGGGTCAGTCGATCGGCCGCCCGTCTGCACGGCGGGTGAGCCGAGAGGCGGTGCCGCCGCGATGGGACGGACCGGCCGACGCTCGTCCCGTCCACGGCGGCGGCGGCGCCGAGGCGGGGGTGTGGGAGGTGGTGGCGGCGTCGGAGACGTCACGGACTGTACTTGTGCAGGAAAATCCGGCGGCAGCAGGCCCAGAGCTACTGAGTCAAACCAGCTGAGAAGCATGCCGTCCAGTTTGTCGATAACGAATATGGTGACATTCACTCGCCGAGAGCCGAGAGTGACATCGGCGCGAAATGAGCCTCTGCATGCTAGACGGTGGTGACCGACGGCCGAGAACCCTTCTGTAGCCTCGGCGTGAAGGTCTGCGTCGCTGAGGCCCAGAGAACGTGATGCTGCCGTTCCCATCACGGTCGCCTCGGCACCCGAGTCGGGCGTGCACAGAACACCGTCTCGGCCTGCAGGGTGGTGCACTTCCACCATGACTTTTGGAGCCGGGCGTGTTGGGCGGCCGACGTACACATCGGCGATGACACGCCGAACCCGGTTGGGTGACGGCGAACGTGACTGTGACGGCGAGGGTGAAGGTGACGGCGAGCGGCGGCGGCGGCTGGACCTCCACCGGCCCCGCGAGCGGCCACGGAAACGCCCGCCGACCGATTCCGCTGATCTCGGTACGTCTGCAGCCCTGCGGCACATTGCAGCGAAGTGGCCGCGTAGTCCACAGTTCCGACAAATGGCGTCAGCCGCGCGGCACCAGGCAGGGTCGCCGTGCTCCGCCCGGCCGCACCGCTGACACCGCCCCTGCTCCGGCCCCGGGTCGCCGGCACTTGGCGCTCCGCCAACGGCCCTCGCCGCCCGAACGCGGCGGACATCGGAGCCGGGCCCACCGCGGATGTCGGTACACGCGGTGCGGGCGTTTTCGCATGCACGACAGATGTCGATAGCGCGCTGCAGAGTAAGGTCTTTTGCTTCCAACAAACGACGCACAGCCTCATCATCACCGGCGCCGCACACGATTCGGTCCCGAATCTGATCGTCCACACAGTGAGAGCAAAAGTCACAGAATGCCGCAATCTCTCGCACACCACACAGAAAATCATCGAATCGCTCACCGGTCTGCTGGCACCGAGCGTAAAAATCACGTCGATCCACCACGACATTCCGCTGTGCTCGCAGATGAGCCTCCATAGACTGCAGAACGTCGTCGAGAGGAGTGTCATCGCTCACATTAAGTCCGTATCGCAGCGTCCGTTGCCACTCATCGTCCAGCAGGCCCAGGAGCGCCGCTCGCTGCTCCTTCAGCGGCAGCGTGGACACGCCAGTCAGCATGAAGTAGGCGGAGAGCTTCTCACGCCACGCCGAAAACTCACGGAGATTGGCGGAGGCGTGGAGGTGTGGAGACGGTGTCGAAGACAGCGGCAGTCGGGGGCGTGCCGGGCCGCCGGCCCCGGCGGCGGTTACTGCAGATTCAGGCGGGGCGGCAGTCCTGGTCGGTGAGGCCATCACCAGTTGCTCCACCATGGCAGCCAGCCGCCCCTCCCGCTCGGCTGAGTCCTCGGCCTGCTTGACCAGCAGGGCGGATAATCGCTCCACGTCCGATAGTTCCTCGCCCGACCGCGCCATGTTGAGTTACGGTCGAGTGTATTCGGAATCGGGACACTACACGGCACTACACACACGAGCGTGCGCACCCCGGCACGCAGCCGAGCCAACTGACCCTGACACCGGCAGCGCCCCGCGACCCTGGTAGCAGGGGCGGACCCAGCCGCTCTGACGGGAGGGTCTATCACATCACATCACGCCTCACGGTACTCCGGCACTTCCTGGGCAGCACACCACCAGTACAGACACAGTGCATCACACATAGGCGGCGGAACGGGGAGGGCAACGGGGCACCGTGCCCCCCTTCGATTTTGGCATTTTGACATTAGCCCTATGGGCGTTGCATGGAAAGAATGGGACCAAAAGTCGGCAGTGCCCCCCCCCCCCTTAATTGAAGGTGTTCCGCCACTACTGCATCACACACTTCTACATGTACCTATCCTGTTTATCTGCGCCGCCTCCTCTCTGAATTTTGTCCCTCACCACCTTCTCAGCCCTCGTCACCCCGTTCACGCTCCCACGTCTGTCCCTGCTCTCACTCTGCTCCTTTGAACCTTCCCTCTATCCCCCTCTAATCGCTCTCCCGTCCCTCTATCCCCCTCTAATCCCTCCCCCGTCCCTCTATCCCCTCCCCCGTTCCTCTATCTCCCTCTAATCCCTCTCCCGTCCCTCTATCCCTCCTCTCCCGTCCCTTCCCAGCCCCCTCTGCCCTCCGTACCAGCCGTGTCGAGTCCGCTGATGTCCCTCTCTCCCCTCTCTCTCTCTCTCTCTCTCCCCCTCTCTCTCTCTCCTCTCTCTCTCTCTCTCTCTCTCTCTCTCTCCCCTCTCTCCGTACCGGCCGCGTCCAGTCCGCTGATGTCGCTCAGGTCGGCCATTACTGTGGTGCCGTCGGCCAGCACGATCCGCACACGGCCCTCTTCGTCCACGGTGCCCGTCAGGCCGGCCGACTGGAGCTGGGACTCGTCACCGGCGTCCATCATATCTGTACACACAGATCAGGGGTTAGAGAGTCCGTCAGACCGGCCGACTGCAGCTGGGACTCGTCACCGGCGTCCATCATATCTGTACACACAGAACAGGGGTTAGAGAGTCCGTCATATCTGTACACACAGAACAGGGGTTAGAGAGTCCGTCAGACCGGCCGACTGGAGCTGGGACTCGTCACCGGCGTCCATCATATCTGTACACACAGATCAGGGGTTAGAGAGTCCATCATATCTGTACACACAGAACAGGGGTTAGAGAGTCCGTCAGGCCGGACGACTGGAGCTGGGACTCGTCACCGGCGTCCATCATATCTGTACACACAGATCAGGGGTTAGAGAGTCCATCATATCTGTACACACAGAACAGGGGTTAGAGAGTCCGTCAGGCCGGCCGACTGGAGCTGGGACCCGTCACCGGCGTCCATCATATCTGTACACACAGAACAGGGGTTAGAGAGTCCGTCATATCTGTACACACAGAACAGGGGTTAGAGAGTCCGTCAGACCGGCCGACTGGAGCTGGGACTCGTCACCGGCGTCCATCATATCTGTACACACAGATCAGGGGTTAGAGAGTCCATCATATCTGCACACACAGAACAGGGGTTAGAGAGTCCGTCAGGCCGGACGACTGGAGCTGGGACCCGTCACCGGCGTCCATCATATCTGTACACACAGATCAGGGGTTAGAGAGTCCGTCAGGCCGGCCGACTGGAGCTGGGACTCGTCACCGGCGTCCATCATATCTGTACACACAGAACAGGGGTTAGAGAGTCCATCATATCTGTACACATAGAACAGGGGTTAGAGAGTCCGTCAGGCCGGCCGAGAGACTCGTCACCGGCGTCCATCATATCTGCACACACAGAACAGGGGTTAGAGAGTCCATCATATCTGTACGCACAGAACAGGGGTTAGAGAGTCCGTCAGGCCGGCCGACTGGAGCTGGGACTCGTCACCGGCGTCCATCATATCTGTACACACAGAACAGGGGTTAGAGAGTCCATCATATCTGTACACATAGAACAGGGGTTAGAGAGTCCGTCAGGCCGGCCGACTGGAGCTGGGACTAGTCACCGGCGTCCATCATATCTGTACACACAGAACAGGGGTTAGAAAACAGGGGTCAGAGAACAGGGGTTAGAGAGCATCGGTCACAGAGCCCGTCAGGACGACCTCTAACATGTCCTGCACACAGAACAGCGGTTAAAGGGAGTCTCTAAGGAGTCTCTACAAGATAACTCAGTGTTTTGATGTCAGTACAGTGTACACTACACACGTCCACTTGGATTGCACCACTTCATTGTTTGAGTCAGGGGTTTCTGATCGTAGCTGCAAACCAAAGACTCGTAGACGTCAACTATGTGCTCGAAGAAGTCTAGCTCACCCTCACTATGTCAAGAGATCATCAGATCAGGTCCTCCGCTCAGCAGGCCTACGACATTTGAACCAGTTGGAGGAGTACACGGGGCTGAGGCTAGGGATGGTGGCCCACAACCCTGGTCCAAAGTGTGCTCCGCGGCCAACACACAGTGGTGACGCTGGGAGAACAGGAGCGGCCGATGGGCGCCGAGGGGTCCTCGTACTTTAGAGGCGTTGCTTAGCTAAACTGCGCCACGCTGATATGGTAAGAGACGACGATAGTGTGTTAAAGATCATGCCAGTAAGCGTTGTTGTTGTTTATTGGGGCTTTAGGGCGCGTCGACTGCAAAGGTCATTTTGCGCCCATAACGTCGCGCTAGTAAAACAAGTGTTTCAAAAGAAGAAACTTTCTAGATATCAAGACTAGAAAGTAGAAGACTTTATAAAAAAAAGACAGGGTAAAATAAAACAACGCAAAAGCGTCGTAATAGACAACTGACTAGACAAGGAGACTAGAGAGGATTTGGGTCAGGTCGAGTAAATCGCTTGGAATTTGACTGCACGGATAAAGGAAAAGATGTTGCCAGATAAAACCCAGGGTGACTCGTCACCCAGCAGGTGGCGGACAGTGGTACCCGGAGCGATGCGGCCGAGGTAGCGCGTCCGGTCTGGTTCTAAAAGTGGACAAGATAAGAGCACGTGAGCGACGGTAAGAGGCGCGGAACAACCGTTGCAAATGGCCTGCTCGTCTCCGCGGAGGAGGTGGCCATGCGTGGCATATGTATGGCCGATTCGGAGCCTGCACAAGATCACCTCGTTGGACCGGTTGTCTTGCAAGCAAGACCTCCATGGCTCCAAAGTCGGCTTCACCTCACGGAGCTTTCCGCCTCCACGTAGGCTCCACTCTGCCTGCCACTCAGAGAGAATGAAAGATCGCACAGCCGAATAAAGGTCACGCGCCGGCAATGGCAGACGTCGAGTGCAGGAGGCTGCGGCCGCGCGCCTCGCGGCCGCATCTGCCAGCTCGTTGCCGTGTATGCCGACGTGGCTGGGAATCCAGCAGAACTGAACAAATTTTCCCGATTGTTCCACTGACTGAAGTCGAGCTAAAATGTCTTGAACGATCGGGTCAACTGGATTAAAACTCCGTAACGCCAAAAGGCTACTTAGGGAGTCCGATAAAATCAAGTAAGAAAGGCCGTCCGACACCTCGATAAAACACAGAGCCTTCTCGATGGCGACTAGCTCAGATGAAAACACCGAGGCAAAAGAAGGTAGAGAGAATGAGCGGGTATCGCGACCTGCGATAAAAGCACATCCCACTCCCTCAGGTGTTTTTGATCCGTCTGTAAAAACGGTGTTAAAACCATCGTACGAGACGATGTGTTGCAAGGCCCTGACTCGCGCCTCACAAGGCAGCAAGTCATCCTTCTTAACTTCGGAGAGTGAGAGATCTACTTGAGGTTTTGCGTGTTTCCAAGGCGGAGAGGACGTACCCCAGCTACGTCGTACGACACGTAAACCTATGTTGGCTGCGGAGAAGAGACCTCTCATGCGCGCTCCAAAGCAGAGCGATTGTCGCGCTCTGTCAAGTCGAGTATAGTAGGTGGAGAAGACGTACGGATACGTCGGATGCGTCGGGAACTGACGCAGTTTCAGCGCATAGCGCATGCCAAGCATCTGGCGGCGTAGGGATAGAGGCGGCTCGTGCGCCTCAGCAAGAAGGCTGCTGCTGGGCGAGGTGCGGAATGCTCCGGTGGCGACACGGATTGCAGCATGATGGACTGCGTCGAGGACCTTTTTGCTGGATTGGCTCGCTGAATCGTACACAAAAGAAGCGTAATCCAGCTTCGACCGAACTATCGAGCGGTACAGGAGAAGAAGGGTCCTGCGGTCCGCCCCATAAGATGTGCGAGCAACACATTTTAAAACGTTCAGGGATTTAAAACACCGTTCCCGAAGCGTTCTAAAATGTTCCTTATACGTCAAGCGACTGTCAAAATAAATCCCAAGAAACTTCGCCACCGGCCGAGTGGGAATCACCTGTCCGTAGAGCTTGATTCCCAAAGCTAGGTCGTCACAACGTCGGCGGCAAAAGTGCATTGCCACGGTCTTCGCTGTGGAAAAACGAAGACCATTCTTACCGCTCCACCTCTCCAAACGTGTTACGGCGAGCTGCAGCTGTCTAGCCGCGTGTCGAGCGCTTGAAGCAGCAAACCAGATGGCAAAATCGTCGACAAAAAGCGATCTCCCGATGGAAACCGGGAGGTCGTCGACGATGTCATTGATTGCCACCGCGAACAACGCCACACTAAGCACCCCACCCTGGGGAACTCCGTTCTCCTGGGTAAAACTGCTCGAGAAATCACTGCCAACTCGGACTTTAAACCGACGACCCGATAAAAAATTATTGATAAAGAGGCCCATCCGGCCGCGTATGCCGTACTTATATACTTTGGAAAGTATGCTGTGTCGTAAGACTGTATCATAGGCCGCCTCAATATCAAAGAACAGTGCTCCAAGGTGCTTCTTTTCAGTAAAACAGGTGCGTATCTCGGTGTCAAGGGCTAAAATGTGGTCAACAGGGCTGCGGTGCTTTCTAAAACCGCACTGGGCGTTTGTAAAAACACCGTGATGTTCCAAAAACCAGCTAAGACGCACATTGACCATCTTCTCCATCAGCTTTGAAAGCGATGATGTGAGAGAGATGGGCCGATAGTGGAGAGGGTCATGTCCCGACTTGCCAGCCTTCAAGATAGGAATGATAGTGGCTTCCCGCCAGGTCTCAGGGAAAGTGCCAGTCTCCCAAAGCGAATTGAAAGTTGCTAGCAGCGCCTCGAGGGCAACTGCTGGGAGATGACGGAGCATGTCGTTGTGGACAGCATCCGGACCTTCTGAGACGCTGCGCAACGAGCTGATGGCAGACGTGAGCTCAGCCATAGAGAAAGGCTCATTGTACATCAAATTTTCAGCTGTGCTGAAGTCCACGGCGGCTGGTGCAGGTCGTGAGGACGGCTCTCCTCGGCAGCGCTGATAGAGTGCACGGCCTATCGTCTCTGCGACGTCTAAAGGGTGGGATATGTCCGTGTTGTTCACTCTTAAAACCGGAAGCGGAACAGAGCTGAACCGGCCTTCAATGCGCTTCATGCGTGCCCATATCTGGGTCGTAGGAGTAAAACGGTTTAAGGAACTCACGTACGTGCGCCATGAAACAACCTTTGCCTCTTTTAAAACGCGACGGGCAAAAGCCCGCGCTTTCTTAAAAGCGATGAGGTTCTCAGTCGTACTACTCCGGTCAAACTTTCTAAAAGCGCGCTTCCTGGCACGAATCGCATCTCCGCATTCCTTGGTCCACCACGGGACCGGAGGACGACGAGGCTGACTCGACGTCTTGGGTATGCACCCGTTTGCGGAGTCAATGAGTAAACATGTAAAATCATCTGTAGACATCACAGAGGCGTCGGCTCTGGATAAAACCGTGGCCTCTACGGCGGCCTGGAATTCGCCCCAGTCGGCCTTCCGAACATTCCACCTAGGTGGACGGTTGCCTGACACTGGGGACTCCTGGTGCTCCAGCCACACTGGGAAGTGGTCGCTCCCGAGTGGGTCGTCATGGACGGACCAGGTAAAAAGCTGAGCTAGCCGCGGACTGACTAAGCTCAGGTCCAGAGCCGATGTTTGACCGGAGGGTGTTGTAAAATGGGTGCGCTGTCCTGTATTTAAAATACACAGCGCCTCATCGCGGATAAAAGATTCTAAAAGTCGACCACGAGTGCCAGTCGTGTCGCATCCCCACGCCAGGCTATGGGCATTAAAATCGCCGACTACCAGGACCGGAGGTGGAAGCTCATCGACAAGTCGATGCAGCTCAACCACCGGGAGCGCTATACCTGGTGGTAGGTATAAAGAGCACACTGTCAGTTCCCGGTGGTTGAAATCAACTCTGGCGGCCACCGCCTGCAGGGGAGTCTCCGAGTCACAGGTTTCGTCAGTGTGGTCCTGCGAAGCACACTTGGAGCACGCGGGTCTTCCTCGGCAGTTGTCCTTTGTGTGGCCGAAACGTTGGCAGCGGAAGCAGCGCATGGGCGCTGGGACGAAAGGCCGCACGCGAACCTTCACGTAGCCCACACGAATCTCACTCGGCAAGTCAGTCGAGTCAAACGTCAGAATGATGTTGTTGGTCGAGACCGTGCCTCTCTTCGTCATGATGCGGCGAGCCGCTGTCACGCCGAAATCGGCGAGCCCGTCCGCAATGTCCTCGTCGCTCACTCCCCTCAGATCGAAACAGTTAATGACCCCTCGTGAGGAGTTCTTAGATCGGTGAGGTTCCACTGTAAGCGGGATGGAGACGAGCCTCCGGCCGGATGCCCGTCCCTCGGAGAACACGAAGCGAGTAGCGTCCAACGCTTTCGCCGCCTCCTCGCTTTTCCTGAACTCGACCTCCAGCGCGCCATCACGCATCCGGTCACAACGAGCGATTGAACCAAACCGGTCGCAGCCATCTTTCCGCTGGAAGGGCGACAGAGAGCTCAGCTCCCTGTCTGCGCTCCGGAAGATAAGGATCTTAGGAGATCGTGGACCTTTGTCGAGCACCGTTCGCCTGTCGGCCGAGGCCAACGGGCGAGGATCGGCCGAGGCCGAGGGATTGGACTGGGGGGAAGGGGGATCGGTCAAGTTATCCATGTGAAAGAGTTGGTCTCCGCCAGCTCGGCCGCCGACGCTCCGCAACGGCGCCGCTACAAGGCCTAGGACGGCCGAGCTGACTGTACGGGACTTGGCGGCACCTTCCGCGGGGGAGAGAGAGACTCACCACCCCCCACGGTCGGATACCGCCTCCTCCCTTGACGCCTAGCCGAGTCACCGCCAGGGGCAGCGACAGATCAGTCCCACCGACGGAGGACGAGCACAAGTGCCCGAACCCCGCCGGCGACACCTCTCCGACACCACCCCCGGCGGCGTCACGACTGGGAATGGCTCCTCAAGTGCGGCGCCCCACTGAGTGTCCCGCCCTTACAGAACTCAGGGCCAAAGAGGCGTGTTGCCCAGCCACCGCGACTGGCTCCGCACGGTGGGGGGCTCAACCTCCAGGATCCCGTTGTCCTGGGGTACGGGTCGGCTCGCCTAGCCTAGTAAAACCGGCTGGTACCCGAGGGGACGCCACTCCCCTTACACTAGCCCAACTCGGCTGTGTTCCTGCGGGTGCAAAAAAAACAACGAAAAAGGGGGAAGAAATCAGAAAGCTGTGATCGAACGAAACGCGGACATCCGGTGAGAAGCAAAGCAAAAGCAAACAAAAGGTGCTCAAGAGAAACAAAACCACGGAAACCAAGAAAAGTCGGACCGTACCATCTGTCCATCCAGCAATCAAAGCAAGTCGCAAGCAAGCATGGGTCAAGCTGGGGCCGAGGGGGCGCTACTCCCCTTGCTGGCCGAGGCCAGGGCCGCCGCGGGGCAAGGGCCCAAGGAACCCAGTCCAACAGCAACCCAGGCCGCTGCCAACCCCCTGCGGGGCCAATCCTGCAGACAATCCATCCAGTAAGCAAGGCAAGTCCAGGTCAAACGCGCGTCAAGCTGGGGCCGAGGGGGCGCTACTCCCCTTACTGGCCGAAGTCACAGCCGCCGCAAAGCCGGGGCCAGATGACCCCGGTTAAGCAGCAGCTCTGACCACGGTCAGCCCCCTGCGGGGGCCAGTAAGCGTCAAGAGTTGTAATAGAAACAATAGAATCAACAGTTCATCATAAACAAATTGAGACTTCCAAAAGCCTTGCCTAAGCGGGTGCTCTTTGGTTTTGTGGATGAATAAAAACCAACGGCATAAATGTTTGGCATAAAGCAGATGCCAACTTCGCAAGTCACTCCCGTAGCAAGTAGATAACTAGCGCCTTCCTTCCACGAAAATTGGCGCCGTCGGCACTGACAGGGTCTCACATCTGTTCCGCTTCCCAGCTCTGCTTTTCTGCGCATCTCATTGGGGAGAGGTACTGCGCAACACTTGTTGTCATGCACGATATCAGGGAAGTGTATGTGAGCCAGACACCTGACATGGGCCGGGCCGACCACACCTTCAGTGGAGACGACTGTTCCTCTCAGACCACCCAGGACGTCCTTCTGCAGCACCATGGAGGTGCTGCCACCGCGTCTCCAAGCGGCGGTCTGCCTCCTCTGGCTGCTGGCGTGCGCCGCTGGATCTACCACTGACCTGACCTCTGAGCTGATGTCTGCTACAGACAGTACACTGCAGGAAGATTCGATTGTGCGCGACTGCAGTGATGTGCCCGTAGGGTCGCCCAGCGGGGCATACTTTATCAAACCTGATGGTGTGACTCCGACCCCGGCCTACTGCGACATGGACGATGGCAAGGGATGGACTGTCATCCAAAAAAGAGCCGACATACTTCCCAGGCAAGACTTCTTCCAGGACTGGGAGGCCTATAAGTGGGGTCTGGGCATTTTTGTTGGAGAGTTCTGGTGGGGACTTCACTATCTCTGGCAGCTGACCTCCCAACTGGACCGCGTTTACGAGTTACGGGTCGACCTCTGGGATTGGGACGAGCAAACACGTTACGCCACCTACCAGAAGTTCACCATCGCGTCCGAGGCCGACGGCTACCGACTGGACTTCGTTAATTCCTCGTACGCTGGGGACGCCGGAGACAGTCTTGCCGCCCATAACGGAATGAAGTTCGCAACATATGACAGAGACAATGTGTATAGCTGCGCGGCTGCTTGGGAGTCGGCCTGGTGGTATAAAGACTGTTACGACTCCAACCTCAACGGGAGGTACCATCCCGGAGACACAGACTTCACTGTCATGATGTGGTGTGACTGGAGGGATCATTACTGCCTGAACGCCACCACGATGAAGATACGGCCGACCAGCAAGCTCTGAACAACCAGACACCGACGATGTCTAATGTAAATACATCCCTGCAGTGAGCACCTTGAGCGCCCCCAATTATCTCAGACTCGTAGAGCGAGAAGTTCTCATACTTCTGTGAATTCTTCACTGAGAACTTAACAATTCGATCAAATATCTGTCGTTTTTATAGGGGCCGCTTCGATCTGGATACGGAATTGCTTTTACACCGTTTTGGCTTCACCGAAAACGATTGTGTGCAATAAAGAAAAAGGTGTTTTAAATCGCGTTTGTATCAGCAGACAGGTGAAAAGAAATACTATAGATGGATAGCGAAGCAAGAGAAATGGGTAGAGGTATTTGTTACACTGCCAGCCAGACTTGTAAACGACTCTGAGTTGATTCGTGAATCGACTCAGAATCAAACCGTTTTTCGATGAGTCATGAGTTGATTCGAATCACTTCATCGAGGAACTTGATGAGTCATGAGTTGATTCGAATCAATTAAATTTAACATCATGAGTCATTTGATGAATCGATTCAAATTTTCAGACTCAAACAAAGAACCGACTCAAAAAAAAAATTGAGTCGTTTACAAGACACCATCAACACCCTAATAATCAATGCTAGATCACTCCCTCAGCTTGAGCCATCACTTAACTCCATATTTCAGACTTACAAGAGCCTCAGAGGTTCAGGCACAGGCGCCTAATGAGCCAAAAGCATTTGGCAGTTGGTACCTAGGTATACTAGAGGTGGCAAAACTGGAAAATTTTGGGACCCGGACCCGGACCCAGTCTGACTGGCACATTTCCAGAACCGGTCAGACCCGGTCTAGGTCAGCATTGGAACCAGATGGACCCGTTCCCGAAATTCATTTGGAAAATTGTGTACTGTGCAAGAAGAAAATATTTTCTTTCCAATTGAGCAACCTTGTGTTGCAAAGTAAAACACTCATGCCATGGTCATTTCACTTCGCTTCACAGTTTGTATTTTAGGAACCAGATTCAGGTCATATTTAATAATATAAGGCGTAAGAAGAACAATGAATTTCATGCTCACCTAAGCCCCTTTTACTACAGCTGCTAAAAATGATGTGAACTGGGGATCCATGGAGCAGTGACTTCATCAGTCAGAACCTAACATCAAACATGGAACAAGATAAATATACTGATACCTTTGCCAATATTCTTGGTAAAAGATATTCGTTTTTAGAATGGAATACATAAGTCCTTCAAATATCAACTATATAACGTCCCAAACCAGAAAATCAAAATCAAAATAGAGAAACATAAAACTGTAAGGTCCGCCAGAAATGTCGACACCAATAGCAAGACAAAGCAGGCGTTAAAACACTGCAAAATTTTGTTGGCGTTAAAGTACTGCAAAATCGAAATGGCATTAGAGTACCGCAAGATTGCGATCATGACTTAGTGCCAATTCATTAACGTAGAAAACAAACTACAATTTGTTGTTAGTACTTATCAATCAATCAATCAATCAATCAATTTATTATGCGTCTTTTCGAAACAAGATAAAGCATACAGTAAAACATACGACACAATATAACAAAAGATAAACACTCATCACGACGCAAAGATACAACATCGTAGCAGAATGCACAAAGCAGGTTAGGCGCACAAAAGCCTCAGCAGGCGACGGGACATAACTGTCTGACTAGAATTTAGCACGAAGCGAATCGAGTCGACCAAACCGTCACCTTCAGTCGGGCTACTTATAAAGCTAGGGTCAACATGGCCCCTTACAGTATCTAGCACGCTCTGGAAAGAACAGTTCACCAGGGTGTACGCGAGGTGCAAGAATGTTCCGTGTAAACGTTCAGGCTCAGTTGCTAGCACAGCTAGTTCACTTAGTGCTATGTGCTTAAGTCTATGATCATCTCGGAATATTCCCAACAACGCAAAAACCACCGCGCGTCTGAGGATTTCTTGTATCCTGGGAATTTTTAGAGCAATAAGCAGAGCAGAATGATGTGCGTATTTTGACAGACCAAGGGCAGCTTTGATGCAGCGAGACTGGACGCTGTCCAGGGTATCAACATCAGTTGAGCGGAGAGGAACCGTATGACATCCAAACATAAGGGCAGGGACAACCACAGTTTTCCACAGGAAAACTTTGTCAGCAGGTGAGAGGCATTCACTGAGCATACCGGTAGGAGTCAGTCCATAGAAAGCTCCACGAGCTCGACTGGCGCGGTGCCGTACATGATGTGAGCCGTCAAGGTCCGCCGACAACACAACACCGAGATGTTCTGTCACTGTACGTACAGCAAGCTGTTGTCCAGATAAGTGCCATACAGGTAGCACAGACAAAAGTTCGGCACCAAATACGATACAGTGACTTTTCGTCTTCGCAGGATCCACATGAACAAATTCCAACCTCCAAAAACCTGCAAATTCGCTGACTAGTTTCAAGAGTTTATCTAGGTCTCCCGCATTGGTGGAGAGCAACATGAGGTCATCTGCGTAGCAAACGGCGGGAACATGGTAGCCAAACATAAATGCTCCACATAAGCTGACATCAAGTGTGCTAATAAGTGGCTTAAAATACACATTTGCAAACACCGGTGATAAAATGGCTCCCTGTCTTGTCCCTCGTTTGATAAGGAAGCACATCGATCTACGCCCAGCATAAGTTACAAAACTTTTTAGACGTCTATACCACATCGCAATCAGATGCCAGGACCGGGGGCTCAGAAAATCCTTTAGGCGAAAGAGTAGACCATCGTGCCATATCTTATCAAAACATTTCCTAGCGTCTAAATTTGCTGCAAACACTGGAGAGTCTCTCTGACGATGCCACTGCACGGTTTCAGTAACAATCATTGACGCTTCAGTAGTGCCACGGTTCTCTATAAAGCCAAATTGCAGATCACTGGGCGAGAATGATTCGGTTAACTCAGCCAGTAGCAGGCATTCTAACAATTTCGACATTGTAGTGGTGAGAGATATCGGTCTATAGTTGTCCAAGCAGTCACGGCTCATACCCGATTTCTTTAGCTGACAGAAAAGGCATCAGGGACAGATAAAGTGGAGTAACACGCTGTGAGGAGATGAGCGATTGCAATGAGCAGGGTTTGGGATCTACCATATAATAGATGCTCCACTGTGACGTGGTCTACCCCAGGGGCTGTACCACGCTTTAACTGCTGAATCAGCCCACATACATCATCAGGAGTAATGACACGGGTCTCGGAGGAATCACAGCCACTCGAGAGACGAGCAGCAACAGCATCACATATGAGCTGTTGGGCAGGGCTCAACTGCGAACCATCATCCTGGCTGATCGATCCAAAGTGGTCAGCAAAATCATCAGCAGTGAGATGACTTTGTCCAGGCTGCCCACCTCTTCTCACAGCATTGACACGACGCCAGAATGCATTAACATTTCGCCCCTGCCGTAGATAGTGAATGAGGCGTGCTTCCTCGTCTATCCTACCCGTCTACTACTTAGATATAGAATAAAAACCAAAGTTTCTGGGACTGACCTGATTTTGATCTTAGCGTCTTTGAGCTGGGATCCATGAGCAGAGTAATTGCGTATTTCAAACGTATCACTATGATGAACAAGTAGGAAAATCCGTTCCTGATGCACATTTACTCGTCAATGCATTCGGGGTCTTTGTATCAATGTCATTAGGCGTTTAGTATGTGCTAGAGTGGAGACTTTGTCCTCTTCCCGATCGTGTTCCAAAATTGTTACCTTTATGCAGTAGATTAGCGTGCGTAAGGCTTAGCTTATATGACGCTCAAATGCGCCGTTTTCATATCAACACGGAATCATTGGCCTTGGAGAATGGCATTGGTATTGACTCAGTTATTTGCCAGCTGTTGCCGTTTGATGGCGCTAGTAGAGCGCTAGTGTTATACGCTCTGCTAGCGCCACCATGCGGCGCCAGAGTTGGCTAAAAATCTGTTCAATATCACGGCTTCTGGAGAATGCCTTAGATTCATTTCATACAGATAGAAATAATTTCAAACCTGATTGAGTTATGAAATGCATTTAAATATCAAACCAAGGCCATGGGTATCAGACATGAACTGCGATTTCCGGTGGGCACAGTGACTTTGGTAATTAGTATGTCAATGTCTTTGAAAAGGCAGGTAAGATTTGCAACTGGTCAGCCTTGCTTCAATTGGATTTGTGTCCATTATAAATGGATTTCAGTCATACTTACCTCATATGTTATTGGTATTTGATTTCTACGGCCCAAAATATTGTTGGGTGTGTACAGCAAACTGAATGGAAGTGATGTGTAGTGTGTACAAACATTTGAAGTATTTTCTGGACTGCTTGCAGTTAGCTTGTTTGCTTTGTTGTAGGTGACAAGATAAGAAATTGAAGCAAGACTGACGAGTGACCAGTATGCTACAGAATAGGTAGCCCAATCTGCAGGAATATTAGAATTCAAAAGTGGAATTGGGACTTAGGAACTGGAAACTGCATCAACCATGTTTGCCAAAGTAGGTACCTATATGTACCTAGTCCTACTAGGTAGCTGCTTGAATCTTTGGTCAAGGCTACTATGCTGCTTAATACAATTGTGGTATGCGGCATATTCATTTTATCATAGCTTTGAGTCAAATAATCAACAAATGCCTATAGTGAGTCATGGGTTGAATGAAATAAGTTCAATAAAAATGTCGTGTGAGTCATGAGTTGATTTGAATCGATTCATCAAAATGTGTGAGTCATGAGTTGATTCGAATCATTCCGTTGGCTAGTTGCTCGAGTCATGAGTTGATTCGAATCATTTTATCGAGGAACTTGATGAGTCATGAGTTGATTCGAATCAATTAAATTTAACATCATGAGTCGTTTGATGAATCGATTCAAATTTCCAGACTCAAACAAAGAATCGACTCAAAAAAAATTTGAGTCGTTTACAAGTCTGCTGCCAGCCAGATACAAGGGGGCATTTGGGGGGAAAGCCCCGCGTTGCGCCCGAAATCGCTGAAAATTTATCGTTTTTCTGCAATAGAAATAACACTAAGAAATAAAAAAATAAATGATAATATAATAAAAAATAATATTAGGAAAGTTGCTTTAAACTGTCCCGCATTGTATAAGGAATTGTAATAGCCCTTACTGCACCGAATAGGAATTTATGCAAAACACAATATACCTTACCTATATGCGAGCGTGTTTTGTTTTTGCATGATCGATAGAGAAGGTAGAAATGGGGAGGGGAGGTGGAGAGAGTGAGTGAGTGAGTGAGTGAGTGAGTGAGTGAGTGAGTGAGTGAGTGAGTGAGTGAGTGAGTGAGTGAGAGAGAAAGAGAGAAAGAAAGAAAGAAAGAAAGAAAGAAAGAAAGAAAGAAAGAAAGAAAGAAAGAAAGAAAGAAAGAAAGAAAGAAAGAAAGAAAGAAAGAAAGAAAGAAAGAAAGAAAGAAAGAAAAAGAAAGAGGGAGATAGAGACAGAAAAAGAGAGAGAGAGAAAGAGAAAGAGAAAGAGAGGCGCACAGCAACACCGCGGACATACACAAGGTCTGAAAAAGAATGATATTTTTGTAGGGGTCAGGACACAACCGCTGCCGCCACAGGCCATATTGCTTTCATTCAGCTCTCGACATTTCCTCCACTCGAACGTCAAAGCCCGTGACCAAGTAAGTGCAGGTCCTCAAACCGAGCAGAATCGCAAACGATTTACTCGTCCAGCCGACTCCGAGCGGTCAAGACGCATCGGCCTATCATTCACATGAAACACCATAGGGGTGTTAACTGTAAAGGAGTGAGGCCGAGCAGTTCTCTGGCCCGCATAGTATATGTGTGACGACTTAACCCTCGCCCTGGCGGGGCATTTTTCATAACACGGCCTGGCAGGGGGGGGGTCGATGCGACCCCCCTCGCGATTGGCTCCTATGGCACCTAGAAACACCAAATTTGGTAGGTAGGTGGGCCCCCTGGAGTTCTCGCCCCTGTGCAAATTTGGTTGCTCTAGGTCAATATTTAGGGGGTTTTTGGGGGGTATCAATGTAAAAATTTCGCTAAAAACAGGTCAAAAAATTTTCGCTTATAACTTCTGATCTAATTAACCCTCGCCCTGGCAGGGCATTTTTCATAACACGGCCTGGCAGGGGGGGGGGGGGGGGTCGATGCGACCCCCCTCGCGATTGGCTCCTATGGCACCTAGAAACACCAAATTTGGTAGGTAGGTGGGCCCCCTGGAGTTCTCGCCCCTGTGCAAACTTGGTTGCTCTAGGTCAATATTTAGGGGGTTTTTGGGGGGTATCAATGTAAAAATTTCGCTAAAAACAGGTCAAAAAATTTTCGCTTATAACTTCTGATCTAATTAACCCTCGCCCTGGCAGGGCATTTTTCATAACACGGCCTGGCAGGGGGGGGGGTCGATGCGACCCCCCTCGCGATTGGCTCCTATGGCACCTAGAAACACCAAATTTGGTAGGTAGGTGGGCCCCCTGGAGTTCTCGCCCCTGTGCAAACTTGGTTGCTCTAGGTCAATATTTAGGGGGTTTTTGGGGGGTATCAATGTAAAAATTTCGCTAAAAACAGGTCAAAAAATTTTTGCTTATAACTTCTGATCTAATTAACCCTCGCCCTGGCAGGGCATTTTTCATAACACGGCCTGGCAGGGGGGGGGGGTCGATGCGACCCCCCTCGCGATTGGCTCCTATGGCACCTAGAAACACCAAATTTGGTAGGTAGGTGGGCCCCCTGGAGTTCTCGCCCCTGTGCAAACTTGGTTGCTCTAGGTCAATATTTAGGGGGTTTTTGGGGGGTATCAATGTAAAAATTTCGCTAAAAACAGGTCAAAAAATTTTCGCTTATAACTTCTGATCTAATTAACCCTCGCCCTGGCAGGGCATTTTTCATAACACGGCCTGGCAGGGGGTGGGGGTCGATGCGAACCCCCTCGCGATTGGCTCCTATGGCACCTAGAAACACCAAATTTGGTAGGTAGGTGGGCCCCCTGGAGTTCTCGCCCCTGTGCAAACTTGGTTGCTCTAGGTCAATATCTAGCTGGGTTTTGGGCAGGGATGCGGAGCCGTGGATATTTCAGACGGCTCCGGCTCCGGCTCCGGAGAAAAAAAAATCGGCTCCGGCTCCGGCTCCGGCTCCGGGTGAAATGTTATGGCGGCTCCGGCTCCGGCTCCGGCTCAGAGTAAAATGGTCCGGCTCCGGCGTCTCCGGCTCCGACTCAGTACATCCCCTATGCAATCAATTAAATACGGGTGGAAGAAAAATTGGATTGGTTATACGCGTTACTCTTGGCCATGACCGGTAGAGTTGCAAAATTTCCCTACCGCACTACCGGCATGCCGGTAATTTTTCACTACCGCAGGTTTTTTCGTGGTATTTGGCATGTCCTGTCGGTAGCATGCCGGCATTTTTTATTTTGCACCAAAAAAAAAAAAAAAATCAGCAAATCATTCAAACTTTGGACACCAAGAAGCTACTGAATTGTAATAACAGCAATCTTAGCCACTGCAAAATACATTTTGTGGTAGAAGTTCCATTGCTAAGGGTAATTGTACACATGAACATCAGCATTTCACAGGTTTGGCTCTAATAAGAATTGTCAAGAATCTACTGTGGTCTATCAAAGGAAGAATACTCATTCATGTTGCAAAAGCACAACCAATTAGTAAGTCTAATGGTAGGTAATAGGTATAATACAATAAAATAAATTAATGTTAATGGTAACATTCCCTAGGCAAAAGGCAGAATCAAAACAACACAAAACACATTGCTTGGAAACTGGCCTTGAGTCCTGAGATGTGGTCTGAGATACTCTACAAAGAATTTGACACTGCTCGGGGTTACATGAGCAGAGTTAATACGCATTACAAACGGACTACAATGGTGAGCGAATAGGAAAATCCGTTCCTGATACGCATTTACTTGCTCATGTAACCCCGGTAACTGAAAATCCAGCTGAAAAGGCAGGTGTTAGGTAGCCCTGAGCCTAACTTTGGTCCCAAAATGAAATGAAAATGAATTAAACTGGCATTTTGTCTTATCTTTACCAGAAAACACAACATGTATGTATGTATGTATGTATGTATTGCTTATCTTTGGAGAAACCACACAGGCACTTACACTCCAGCGTCAAGCACAATCAAAGTAAGTTAAAATATGAAGCGAGCAGATCATTGATAAGAGGTCACACAGCCACACTGACATACCTATCGGGATCATTTGGACGCCAAACAACTGCGTATGCTTCGCCTGAACTTGGCCGCCCTCGACTGCCTCACATCCGGTGGCAGGCGGTTCCAAGTCGCAATGGCTCGGTGAGGGAACGACATTTTTGTGCACTGCAGACGACACCTAGGGATTTGTAGCATAGTATCATCAGCGGTGGAGCGCGTCGGTCTCAGCGATACCTGTGACCGAGTCTCAACGAGTGCCCTCAGCTGCCGAGATGCGTCCCTCTGCCGCATTACATGATAGATTCGCTGCACATCGCGCAGATCGATCATCGCGTCGAACGTAGGCCAGCCTAGCTCCAATCGGGCTTCCGTGACGCGGTCAAATTTACGGAGCCCTGTGACAGTTCTGACTGCGAAATTTAACACCTTCTCGATCCGTTTCCTGAGAGTCTTTGATTTGGGGGCCCAAACAGGAAGACAGTACATGAGTGTGGGGAACACCAGCGCCTGAATCAACATTTTGGTTGTCTCCCGAGGTAAATTCAATTTCCGAATAGAAACAATAGCACCACTACACTTCTGTGCCACTGAGCTAACCTGTTTTTCCCAGTTTAAGTGACAGTCGAAATGGACACCTAAGATCTTGATGCTTTCTGAGTGCTGAAGTGACACACCATCAAAGTTCACAACTAAATCTGATACGCTTGCGGTGTTTGCTGGGGTTCCAGCCAGCAGGAACTCGGTCTTGGTGGGGTTTACTTTGAGCCCGTTACAGCGAAACCACCGAGACATTTGAACTAAGTCGGACTCTATGTGACGTTTGAGCTGCGTCACATTATCAGGTCCAGCACAATGCACTAGCTGGCTGTCGTCCGCATAACTAGATAGCCAGCCGAACTGAATATGGCCCACAAGGTCATTCATGAACAGGTTGAACATGGTGGGACCCAAAGTTCCGCCTTGGACCACACCAAACGGCACCTCCTCGATGCTGGTTCCCCCCTTCACGGTCTGGGTCCGATTCGCGAAATAGCTCCCCAGCCAATGGGTCGATATCCCATACCATCCTAGCTTGGACATCAGTGCACCACGCTGGACACAATCAAACGCCTTACTGAGGTCCAGTGACGTCACCGATGTGACCATGCCACGATCGGTGTTGTGAGCTATACGGCTGGCTAGACAGAGCGCAGCATCCTCCGTCGAGTGGGCAGGGCGATAGGCGAACTGGGTAGGAGTCAGAATGTTGTTACTATTTAGATAGCTCAAAATTTGCAAATTTACAATCTTCTCGGCTAGTTTTGAGATTACATTTAGAACACTGACTGGCCGAAAGTTGGCTGGCAAAGTTTTGTCTCCTGACTTATAGATCGGAACCACCGTGGCATGTTTCCATAGAGAGGGCACGACACCGGTTGAAAGCGAGTGGTTAATGACATGTAGCACAATAGGACCCACTACTTCGAAACACTCGCGTAAAAGCTGCACAGTTACACCGTCGCTTCCGGCCGCTCTACTGCTACTCAGTCGCTGCAAGGCAGAGCTCAACTCCGGCAGTGTCACGACGTGCACACGGAAAGCTGAGCTACACACAATCGGTGGCCGTGGACGCACTGGCTCAACTCCAGTCGCTCTTAGTTCCTCAGCCACGCGGGAACCGACACGAGCGAAGAACGTGTTGAAGTCGTCTGGGCGAATCTCGTTGGCTGCCTGATCATCGGTAGCTCCCGCGCTGAGTGCGAACTTTCGCAAGTTGTTCCACGTCTCCTTAGGGTTGCCGGATCGAGATGGCATCGTGAAAAAGTCTCGACGAGCCAGGGCCAGCTGATGCTTGAACTCAGCATGCAGGCGCTTGTATTCCCGCTCGGAGTCTTCGTCGTGATGCCGGTCACGCTGACGCCTGGCGGCGTCCCTCTGTGCCTGTAGTTCCAGCAAACTGTCGTTAGAGGTCAGCCATGGGCAGCCTTGGTGGCGGAATCGCACGGTCTTGAGCGGACAGTGCTGGTCAATGTACGCATTCCACACAGTCAGGAAAGCGTCGTATTTGGTATCAGCACATGTCGCTCGGTACACCGGCTCCCAGTTCGCCATTAGAAGGTCCAATCGCAACCCGTCATAGTCCACGTTACGGAGCGACCTGACGGTGGCCGTGCGCGGTGGTCGCCGAGCTCGCGGTAGAGACGCGTCCAGCATCACCAGGTCGTGGTCGCTGACGTGCGTCGGTATCACCGACGCGCACCGCTGGAGGCCGGCAGTGTCTGTGATGATGTGGTCGATGGCGGTTCCGGGGCCGGACGCTCCCGGGCGAGTTGGCTTGTCGATGAGTTGATGAAGATTCAGGTCACTGAGCATACGCAAGTAGCTTACTACACCAGGCTTGCTGCTGCAGCAAACATCAAAGTTCACATCTCCGAGTAAGAATAATGGTCCCTTTCTCACCATCATTAGTTCGAGCTGCCTTCTGATTTCATCAACGTCACTGGACACCGCGCCGTCCGGCGGCCGATATACGGTCCCGACCGACGCCGACCGACCCCGCGACGCCACACCCAGCCAGAGGAACTCGACTCGGCTGTCACCGGGCGGCGATACGTCCAGCTCGCACGCGCCGATGTCGCTTCTCACCAGCACGACAATGCCGCCGCCTCGCACCTGTGTGCGGCCCCGTCGCGGCACGGCACGGTCGCGTCGGTACACACGGTACCCCGGGAACAGTAGGAGGCCGTCGCTGATGTCCGACGACAAGAATGTCTCCGTCAGACACAGGATGTCGAGATTGTGGCTGTTGAGCATTAGGCGGATCTCGTCTATCTTGTGCGCCGGCGCCAAGTGCCGCACGTTGACATGGCCGATCCTCAGCCGCTGCGACGCCGCTGGTGCCGCTGGCTGATCCAGCGACCAGCGTGCCGTCTGCCGCTCAGTCAGGCGCGGAGGTGTGACCAGGCCACGGGGCGCGGAGCGGACAGCGCTGTGATGCGACATCCCTTCACCGGGGTCTCTCCGTCGCTGCACCCGCCATCCCGCCCGAGCGCCGCGCCGCGTGGTCCGCCGATCCCGACAGGGCCGGGCCGGGCCGGCTCTCGGGCCGGCCGCCCCATCCCCCCACGGCCGGAGCCCCGCGCCGCCGACCCAGGCCGGTCGCAGCTGCAGCGGTACCTCGTCCTGACCCGAGAGCAGATCCGGTAGAATCCGGTGGAGCGTAGTCCGCGGCGCTGGTTGGTCGGCTGCAGCGCCATACCTCTTCGAAAACCGGTAGAGCGGGGATTCAGGCAGCGTGACCCCTCGCATCCAGCTCCGATCGGGTACGAGCGGATGAAAAACAGCAAGTTTAGAATGGTCATAACTGGTTAAAAGTCACAGCAGACGAAAAAAAAAACATGCAGACGAAATGAATAGAAAGTGGCGCAATATGATCAGCTGATCAAGCAACTAAGGATTGACTTTTAAGATCCTCTGTCCCCTAAAAGAAGGACGTAAGCTGATGACGTAATATTTATTCATATGCCCTTTTGGTTGAATTACTCAAGAGAAGTGGATTTTCTTGTAGTGAATAACACTCAGTGTTGAATTTATTGGAATTTAATATCGTGTTGGATGATTTTTATCAATAAAATCATTCACGAGGCAGTAGTTTGCAGTCCTAAGACTTTTTTTGCAGTGTTTTAATCAGCTGGTTAAAAACTGTGTTATGGCGCATCTGTTTCGAAATCCTTTATAACCTTGTGTTCGTTCCCGCGTTTGAGATAGGAGAGGATATTATATCGTTTTTATACATATTATTTGGTGACTTCTCAGGACAAGTGAATTATTAACACATATTTTTACATGATTCGTATCTTACTCACGAGCCAACAAGCCATGGCGGATAGGAAAAAGCAGATGTTGATCTGGCTTCCTCAGTTAGGAACATGGCCAAATCTGTAGTTTTTTTAATATTGTGATTTTTGACTAGCTATAGTTCATTTTAGGGTAATGTGGAAAGTAAGAACGCTTGTGGTAAATGTGATTGCTGCTCACTGTGCAGTCTTCAGAAACACATTTCAGTAATTCAAGTTCTTTTTGACCTTGCTTTTTTGATGAATGTGTTAATGCTTTTTGTAGACAATACCTCTTTGATTACAGGTGATATTTTAACAGCTGTAAACTGGAATTGAGTTTCAAAATTGTGGTATTTGTGGGGCCAACTCAGCCAAAATCAGGCTGCTGGAGTTTTGGTTGGACAATGGGTGGCTGCTGGGTGGGGCGGTTACTGAAATTGCCAAAATGTGGCATCTCATGTAGGGGTAAGCCAGAATCAATAATGCAGGTTTTTAGTATGCCGGTAATTTGGCGGTGTTTTTGCTTGGGGCGTGGTAGCATGCCGGTATCCCAGAAAATTTTTGTGGGCGGGGCGGTGCCGGTAGCAGCCCATTGGGAAAACTTTGCAACTCTAATGACCGGCTCACCGCGTCCCCTCGCAAACGCACCTCGGAGAGAACTGGCAGAACAAAGGACTAGGAAGCGATGGCATTGGAAACGCAGTCGCCGCGAATCGGAGTTCACTGAACCTGCATCGTAAGCTGACACCCGTCTCGGCTGCATTGAGGGGTGGGGGGGGGGGGGAGGGGGTGAGGTGGGGTGGGAAGAGACGGTGCTGGGCGTCGCAGTCCACTGTACTGACTTCAAAACAATGGCCGTCACCTGATGACCGGTCCTCATGTTCTGGGGATGCAGTAGACGTGGGGGGGGGGGGGGGAGGAGCAGACAGGAAGTTGATTGCGTACTGTGGGATACTGGGGATATTCGGCTTTTTTCATTCACTTGATGGCCCATGACAGTACCATATGTTTTACTGCCTTGTACTGTCAAACCGAACTAGGTCAATTATTTTTTCCTCTTCAAAAAATAAAAAGGAGCCGGAGTCGCCTCCTTTTTTGGCGGCTCCGGCTCCGGCTCCGGCTCCGGGCTATATTGGTTCACGGCTCCGGCTCCGGCTCCGGCTCCGGGCAAAATATGCCGGCTCCGGCGGCTCCGGCTCCGACTCCGGCTCCGGCTCCGCATCCCTGGTTTTGGGGGGTATAAATGTAAAAATTTCGCTAAAAACAGGTCAAAAGTTTTTTTGCTTATAACTTTTGATCTAATTAATTAAATATAGAGCAAAATGAAAAGCACCAGTGAACTCAGCACGTCAAGGCGCATCGAATGATATACTTTTTGGGTTGCTTAAGTGTACTTAAAATGCTAAGCATATCTTAAGTACAACTTAAGTCTTAAGAAGGGTCGAAATGCTTAATGTTGCATATCATTCGACTCGGCTTTTCAAGAGGAACAGAATGACACCATTTTGAAAGCTGTATCTTTATTACGTGACAAGTTATTGGCACAAACGTCATTTGACCTCAGTTGACCTCATTTGACCTGAACCATGGATAAGTACACCAAACAAAGAAGCACCAAGTGACATAATGTTATGAACTGAGGTTTCAAAGCACCAAAGTGATAGAACGAAGCGGATATCTCCAGTATTTTCCGAATTGAATATTTTCCCATAGGCTTAACACGCGCAGTGGAAGGGGGGGGGGGGGCGGATTTCGCCCACCCCTCCTGTTTTTCGCCAATAACTCGCGCCGCAAACATAATATTAATGTGAAATTTCGGCTACCTGTCCAAAATTGAATTGCGGATCTTCTCGTGCAAGAAATAAGAAAATCGGTTGGCAACTTTTCTAGTAATAGCGGTGTAAAGTCAAACATCCTGCCGCCGCGGCGGCGCGGGCGGCGCGGCGGCCGGCGCTAGCCGTTACGCGCCGCCTGAATTGTAGACTGTGCCGGGGCGGGACGGTTCCGTCTTTACATCGAGCTCCTTACCGCTGATTATATTAGATTCGCGTCAAATTCGGTGAGAAGACTGAGAAATGTACAGGCAATCATATGGTCCAAGAATTTCGAAAATCGGCCGGTATCAACTTGAGTTATGAGTGTGTAAACACAAAATTGTGATTGCCGCGTTTCCCGCGTCGGCCGATCCCGCTTCAGGCGGCGACATCTTACCCTTAGCAGGCTTCTAACTGCCATATTTATTGTTGGATCATCTAGAAATTCACCATACATACTCACAAATGTTTGTTCTTTCGTATAGTGAAAGAAAAAAGAAAATCGACCGGTAACTTTTTGAGTTATCGGCGTGTAAACGCAAAAAAGTCGCTCATATGGCAGATTTGACCACATTTGACCTCATTTGACCTTGAAGATATTGACCTAGGGTCATGAAATTCACACACAACAGAGTTTCCCATGGCCCCCACCTACCCTCCAAATTTCGTCTTTCTAGCTCCAGTGGGAGCTGAGATCTTAGGGGGGGGGCGACATCCGCCCCCCCCCCTTCCCTTCCACTGGGCGTAGTACTCGCAACCCTTCCACTGCGCGTGTTAACCCTCGCCGGACCTATTGGTTTTCTACATACGCGCCGGCCGAGGGGGGGGGGGGGTACGACCCCCCTCGCCGTTTCGCCCCTGGTGGAGCTAGCGCGTCGCGGAAAAAACGAGCGTGTGCGCCGTTACGAGACGCAGAGATTGGTACCCGATTTTAAGGTCCTAGGTCAACCGGTGACCTCTGAGGTCAGGTCAAGTGCCCCAGGGTACGGTTCAGTTTTTGGTGAATAACTTCGCAAAAAACGGTCGCAGAGCCACGATTTTGGCAGCATCGTGTTCGCCTCGCTCAGGCGCGTCGAATGATATACCTTTTGTCCGGGTCAGGTCAAATTGGGGTGTTGACCTCAGGTCAAGGTCAGGTCAGCACCCCCAGGTCACAAAGTTGGTCGAAAGAGGTCATGTCGCATATCATTCGATTCGGCAGGTCTTCCTGAGTCCATTGGTGGCTTTCCCGACTCGCTGGCTCAATTTGATCAAGAGTTATTGACGAAAAACTAATATGACCTTGATGACGTCATAAATGACGTCACGCAAGGTCAACGTTGCAAATGTGACGCATCTAACCTTGCAAGGAGTGCATCAAATCACGATTCTGTGTGCTTGAGATAGTTGGAGATCGTTCCCGGCGCCAGAATAGCAGTTTTCATTTTTCCCCATTGACTTATAATGGTGAGGTCACGAAAATGACCTGACCTCATATGACCTTTAGGAAAAATCCGAGATATACAAGTTGTGAGACTCATAATGGATACTAGATCCTGCAAGTTTCATTTCCCTGTGACATCTCCTCTGGCAGTGAGGGCGTTGCGAAGTTGCGACATCTGAAGACCGTACAGAGGTTCACTTATGACGTCATAGGTCAGTGACCTGACCTGACCCAAAAATGCGGTTGGTGTCAAAAGATCCGGCTTGAATCAAAGGTCAGGTATGCCAAGTTTCAGCTCTCTATCGCCAGCGTGTTCGGAGCTATCGCGAAAAACCCTATGGAGGGGGGGCACCCGCCCCCCCCCTCGGCCGGCGCGGGTTAACATTACGACGTAATGACCTACAACTGACCTAGAGGTCAGTGACATCGAAAAAACCGAACTATATGTTATACAACTCGGTGAACTTAGCCCATCCTGAAAGTTTGAAGGAAATAAGTCCAAAACTGTGAGTTGGACAGGTGCATAAAGAAAATTGAAATTTGACCATGACCTTGTAACGGTTTTTCTGACCTGGTGACCTGACCCAAGGTCACCCGGACCTGAAATTTTCAGGTCGTATGTAAAAAGGTTGCCCCATAGGCTGTGCCAAATTTAGCGCCGCCGTTTTTACGCTATCTTCGAAAAACCTCGGGGGGGGGGGGGGGGTCGCATCGACCCCCCCCCCCCCAGCGGGGCGCGGGTTAAGTAAAAACGGACACACCGGCTACCCGATCTTACGGTTTTGAAAACAGAATAACATCTCTGCGAGATATGTTATGGACACAGGTATGTTACTAGCATACAGCTTAACTTCGCTAAACTGCGCCACACTGTTATGTTTGGGTACAACGATACTAAGTTAATGATGACATGTCCCTGCCAGCTTGCTTTGAAGCAACGGAAAGGTAGGTACTTTTTGACGCCATATGTCCTCTGTCCAGTGCCACCAGCTTTACCAGCTGTCGTCCCTTCTGCTCAGAAACAACATCAACTAGCGACTTCATCAATAGTTTAATAGAAACAATAGAATTAATATCATCATAAACAAAATTTGACTCAATTCATCATAAACAAATTTTGACTTCCAAAACCCGAAAAGAGAAGGAACCCTCGCTTAAGCGGGTACTTTTTGGCTTGGTGGATGAATTAATAAACTACGAATAAAAACGGCATCAATGTTTGAGACAAAGCAGATGCCAACTTCTCAAGCCACTCCCGCTGTAACAAGACAATCAGCGCCTTTCTTCCAAGAATTTTGGGTTTATCGGCACTGGCAGAGCTTCACATGGGTTCCGCTTCCCAGTTCTGCTCTTTTGCGCACTTCATTGTCGACAGATAATGCTGCAACAGTTGCTGTCGTACACGGTATGACGGTAGTGGATGTGAGCCAGCCACCTGTGAGGTGGTATAAAACGGACGGACGGACCACACCTTCAGTGGAGACGACTGATACTCTAAGGACAGCACAGGACGCCCTCCTGCAGCACCATGGATATGGCGGCGCGTCCCCCAGTAGCGGTCTGTGTTCTCTGGCTGGTAATGTGCAGCTCTGGGTCTGCCGCTGGGCTGACCTCTGAAACCAACGGTACGTCACACCAAGCTTCATTTGCACGCGACTGCAGTGATCTGCCCTTCGGTTCCCCCAGCGGAGTGTATACAATCCACCCTGATCGTCTCACTCCGACCTCGGTCTACTGTGACATGGACGATGGCGAGGGATGGACCGTCTTCCAAAAAAGAGCCGACATCCTTCCCAGACAAGACTTCTTTCTGGACTGGGAGGCCTACAAGTGGGGTTTGGGAAGTTTAGCAGGAGAGTTCTGGTGGGGACTTCATCACCTCTGGCAGCTGACCTCCCAACTGGACCGCATTTACGAGTTAAGGGTCGACCTCTGGGATTGGGAGGAGCAAACACGTTACGCCACCTACCAGAAGTTCACCATCGCGTCCGAGGCCGACGGCTACCGACTGGACTTTGTAAATTCCTCGTACGCCGGGAACGCCGGAGACAGTCTTGCCGTCCACAATGGAATGAAATTCTCCACATTTGACAGAGACCATGACACCTGCTCGATTAACTGTGCAGAGTCTCGCGAGTCGACCTGGTGGTATACCTGTTGCTACGCTTCGAACCTCAACGGGCGTTACCACCCCGGGGATACAGACTACACTGACATGATGTGGCGAGACTGGAGAGAAAAATACTGCCTGAACGCCACCACCATGAAGATACGGCCAACTAGCAAGCTTTAAACATCCAGACACCGGCGATGGCTAATGTAAATCCATCCCTGCAGTGTGAGGGACACTCTTTGAGGGGAAAGTCCATATACTTCTTGCTAGAGGTCCTCGCTGAGAACTTAACAATTTGGTCAAATATCTGTGGTTTTTAATAGATACCGCTTCGAGCTGGATCCATATTTCTTTTAGACCGTTTTGGCTGCACCGAAAGGATTGTGAGCAATAAAGAAAATGTGTTTTGAATCGTGTTTTGTGGTGAGGAGAAAGATGAAAGGACGTGGCTATAGATAGAGAGGGCAGCGAGGGGAAGGGATAGAAAAGTATATGGGGAAAGAGAAAGAGCGAAGGGAGAGGAGAATGTGAAGCATTGGTTTTATTTTTGTAAGATGAGTAGTTGACCGTCAAGGCAAAAATAAATTAAATCATACAGCAACGTCGCTTAGCTTCACAAACATATTACACACTGTTTCCTCCGTATCGTTGTTTCCATCCTCAAGATAGTTAATTCTTCACCACATCTCAATTCTCAACACCCTGCTCCGGACTGGACGGTCCCTTTATCACATATGGGTAGCTCCACACTAGAAGCAGGCCTGTGGCCGGGTGAGCTGACCACTAGCGGGGCTGGGTGGCCTGTCCACTGGACGGGCTCAGCTCCGACGACTCACCAGGGTGCCCGCCCAGACCAATGTCTCCCCGTCCTCCTAATTCATAGCATCCTTCCGGCTCTGAAATGGTCTCGTTTGACCGAAATAGCCTATCCCAATAACCAACAAAACAAAGTTATTTTTCACATCATCGTCCTCATAGTTAAAGTATCATGGATAAATGACATTAGGAACACCTTAGACGTTGATGAACTGTTCACCCTCACACAAGTGTCAGCAATACTCTAATTTTGAAAATGATGGCTCCTAACGATTTTTGGTTTGTGACCTCTTTTTCAAGACTCTTTCAGGCCAAAATCGTGATTCGACGTATATCAGCACCCCTTATCTGTGCGTCTTCAGTATGTCGAGACTAGAAAAGCGTTTATCATGTGAAATGGCGTTTGTTCACGGATTATGGTAGGTATCGAAGATCATGGCCTCGTTTCATAAAAGGAATTACTTACGGCGTTCCGTCAATTATGCCAGATTTGGCGTATTTGATGCCAATTCGGTTTCATAAAGCCGGAGACCGGAGTAATTCACGCCATCGAAATTACGGAGCTTCATTTACGGCAAATGCTCGATTCCGGACCAATTGATGCCATTTGGGTTTCATAAAGCGACGTAATTAACGCCAAATATTTTTTCATGTTCTTGATATCAGTGGTGTAAACTACGCACAAAAATGTTGCGTGAATTTGAATTAATGTTAAGATTCGAAGCCAACCTTTAACCCATTTTATTATGTTGAGCCCGAGAGGAAGAAAGAACAGCCGGAAGGCGAAAAAGGAACTGCAAATCTTCTGTACCAATCGCTTTTGTGTGGCCACTATCGGAATTTTGTTTATTCGCCGCGCCGCGCCACTTTCGTAATAAGGCACTTCTGCTTAGCTGACTTTCTGCTGTTTTCATTTAATTGATTTAATAAAGGATGGTCAGCAAAATCATATTGTTTTTTTCATAAATATTTTTTAATATTTAAAATCAACATAACTGTTTTATAATTTTTCGTAAAGAAATAAGTTTTGACATGAAATTGTAATTTGTAGGACGCTTGATAAATTACGGCAGCTACGCAACTGTGCATAGTTACGGAGGTGTAAACAATTCCAGTTGTGGCTTTATGAAACGGCTTCATTTGCGCTCCGTAGTTTGAAAGGGTGTGAATTACGGAAAGGTGTAAGTTACGGCAGAGTTTTATGAAACGAGGCCCATGAGGAGTTCAATGATATGATGATCTTATTTGAAACCACAATGGGAATATCTTTTAGCCCATGTAACGCGTAGCGGGGTGCCAGTGGTTGATAAACCTTCAGGTAACACTTGGCGAAAGCCTCAGGATTCTGAACTGACCTGCCCTACCGCATATGCATAGATATTGCATCATTTGTACAAAAATCGTTATCAACTCCCCCAGAATATTGCAGAAACACCTGTGGTTGATTCTGGACACATCAAGGAGGCTGTGATGAGGTCACCATTTGGAGTCCAATCGATCCAGCAGGCTGGTGTCACTGGTCTTATTGACCAATAAGGCAGGACTGCCTGCCTTATTGACTTCATAAATGTTACTGGCCAATGATGAGTGAGGCGTAATGTAGCAGCCACACACCAATAAAACCACTCAACAATGTTGCAGAAGACGAGAGGGTTTCATCCCCGATGCCCAGCTCCACTGTAGCATTTCAGGACTCAGCACTCGGACCACTACTTTTCTGCTTTCAGCTGCGCCGGAGTTGTCCAGGGCTCGGGAGTGGGACCATTACTTTTCTCTGCCCTTTAGCTCATGGGACAATTGCAGAGATTACACTAGGGCAGCTACCCCAGGTCTCTCTCTCTCTCTCTCTCTCTCTCTCTCTCTCTCTCTCTCTCTCTCTCCGCGGGTACTCACCGACCACCTCCTCGGTGACGGCCACGTCTCCGTCACCGCCGGCGCCGACCGTCAGCTGCTGCTGGTTCTCCGGGTCACCGCTAGATGGCACCACCATCACATCGCCGCCGGCCGACGCCTAGCGCAGAGCAGAGAGGGTCGGGTCAGAGGCAAGCGGGAAACGAGAGGGTCAGGTCACGGTCCTCTGTTTAACAAATATCCTTCTCCTTTACTGAGCAGCTCCCTTTCCCTGATTTGTCAATTTTCTCCTATCTGATCACTGATTGGTAAGATTGGTAACAGTAAATAATAAATAAACAACATAATAGATAAACATAAATAAACAACAAATAGTCCCTATTTAAGAATGTATGCTAGAATCGCTATAAAATGAAAACCGTTTGATTTTTTGTCATTTTTTGCTCAGGTTGGTGTAATATTGACCAGTGAATTGTCTGAGCTAAAATGACAAAATCAAACGGTTTTCATTTTATAGCGATTATACTGTCCCAAATAGTCACACCTTACGGTATCCCTCTCTCTCTCTCTCCCTAACCCGTCCCCTTTCTAACTCGTCCCCCCCCCCCTGTCTCCCTGCCCTCGGTCCCGGCCTGTACTGACCAGTTCTGCCGCGTCGGCCGCCGCCGGCTGACCGCTCGGAGGCGCCTGTTTGCTCTCGCTCTCACAGATGAGAGCCAGCATGTCCAGGTCGGACTTTTGCTGCTTCTGGGCCGCCGTCTGACTGGCCTCGTCAGAGTCGGAACTGGACGCCTGAGGGGTCACACACCGGTCACCAGAGGTCACACACCGGTCACCAGAGGTCACACAACGGTCACCAGAGGTCGCACACACGGGTCACCAGAGGTCACATGTAAGGGTCACGAGAGGGCATGTGGACAGCTGCACCCAGGCGGTATGGTTATTGGAGCAAATTCCGCATTTTGATCTCACTACCGCATGCCATTGCACACCGGAGTGTGGTAAAATTAATGTCACAACAATTTAAAAAAAAAAACTAGTCAAATGGCCAAAAGTCTTGTCAAAAGCCAAAAAGCCACGTCATTCTAGCCAATGTTCGGCCATCAGCTTCACACTGAGCCAAATATATCTAGTCATTCACAAAGTGATACGAAAGTCTCCCTTACGCCTTCCAACCCAACAATTTATCTCTCCTTCCCCTATCCTTTCCCTCCTCTCCCCACTTTCGCCTCTCCCCCAATCCTCACCTGCAGATCATCCTCCAGCGAAACGAACCGCGGCAGTCCGGTCGGCGCCTGCCGGGTGCCGCCCCTGCCGGCGCCCCTGCCCGCGCCGCGGCCCCCGCCAGCCGCTGGCACCGGCGCCGGGTCGAATATGGAGGCGCGCGCGCCACCACCGCCGGCCGAGGGAGCCGCCGTGCGCTGCTGGTACTGTAGGCGCTCCAGGATCGACATCTCCTGCTGTTTGGACGTCTTGATGACGCCTGCGGGACGCAGAGAGAAGCAGATAGGTGGTAAGAAGGAAGGCGGGTTTGTGGGTAAAATGCCAGGCGTCAGGCAGTGTGACAGATAGATGAGATAGGTGCGTGTTGTTTATTGGAGCTTCAGAGAAAGTCGACGTGACCAACCAGCGAACCAGCTGTCTAGTACCCCAATACTTAATAACCCTCCCGCAAAATCTATCTTTAATGCTTCTCTGTTCACTCCTCAATCCTCATCGATCTGAACAGCGTAGTGTGTCCACTTCAAAATTTCACATCACACGTCCACTTGACCCGATTCATACACCTACCCCACCCACTTCCGGTCTGTCCACATAACCCGACTCACCCACCTCCCATCTACTCTCAGTCCACTAGTCTATCCATCTAACCTCGCCTATCTACCTCCCACTCCACCTCCATTCTCCCTCCTGTCCAATCCCTGCACGTAAGAGCCGAAAGGTGCTGCGATTTAAGCAAGACTGTTTTTGCACCAATTATCGATCATTGTTTTGTACGTGTTCTGATTAATGAAATAAATTTTAGTCTATTTATTCTATCTTTCTATCCCGTCCACTGTCTGTCCACTCACCATCCTCCACCTCCACGGTCCTGCGCTCCACCCGTCTCCTCTCCACCGTGGGCTTCTTCCTCCCGGCCGGCTGCACCACAATCACCCGACTGGTGCCCGTCGGTCCGCCCGCCGTGGTCACGGCCGCCGGCCCTCCCCCCGCCGCTGACTGACGCACCACGGTGATCACTTGACGAGGAGGCGCCGGCGCCGGCGCCGGCGGCGCGGCGGCCGCCGGCGGTTCCGGCTGAGTCGGTGGGACCGCCGGCGGTGCGGGCGGCACCGGCGCGGCGGCAGCGGCAGCCGCTGCCGCCAGCTTGATGTACTTGATGTCGTCGTTGACGTAGACGGGCTCGAGGAGCTGACGGGATGGGCCCAGGCCCACGCGCTTGCTGTTGGGGGCGGGCCAGATGTTGGTCAGATGGTGGTAAAATGGTGGTGAAATGGTGGTTAAATGGTCATCAAATTATAGCCAATACCGGCCGAATGGTAGCTGGTGAAATAGTGCGATAATTAACCCGCGCCCCACAGCTGGGGTCTGTGTATAACACGCCCTACTGGGGGGGGGGGGGCTATTCATAGCCCCCCCCCCCCTCCTAACTCCGAAACTACTGGGCCGATCGTCAAAATTCAAACGGCGTCTGATAGCCCCAGAAAAACTGTCGAGCAAAACCTAATTTCATTGACCTCGAGGTCACCGATGACGTCACAGGTCAGGTCAAAGTAAAAATTATTAGCACTTTGGCTTGTTCACATTTTGGGCTCTGGCCGCCGTCTTACAAGTCAGATCAGGCTCATTTTCGGTTTCCACACTCGTGAACAGATGCTCTAGATACCTTGAGGGTACCAAACTTGTACTTTGATTTTCAGGTCAGGGTCAGGTCATCACAGGTCACGAAAATATTATATCATGCGTCGGTCACGTGACACATGTTTTATGGTCCATTTAGGCCATAGATTTCGAATTTGATGTCGTCTGTGTCATTCAAGGTCATTTTGAGTCGAAATTAGCTTAGGTCAGGTCACTTTCAGGTCAAAAAAGGTCAAATTTTGAAGTTGAAATTTTTCAACAAAAAAGGTGTCTATTGGATGCAGTTTGAGCTCAGGAACACGATGGTGTCATTTATATTGGTGTACGATGCCAAATACGTACTGAAAAATTGATTTGAAAAATTAATAATTGTGAATTTTTTGCAATAATGCGTATAACTTGGCCATTTTTGAAGATATTTAGCTAAAACTTGCTAGAGTTAGTCATAATAATGCGTTCTGTCACATATATTCCGGTTTTTTCGAAAAGTCAAAAACTTTTTGAAAAAAATATAAAAATATAAATTTTGAATATTATTATATAAAATTTTCGAAATTTTCAAAATTTTGAAAATCCGAGATAGCAGTTTGATAGCGCGGTCAATTCTGAGTTCTTTCATGCAAAGAAATTGGATCTAGCTTAAAAACTGAGCTCTTGGGAGCGATTGCCGTGGTTCAATGTTTTGCGTCGAAATCGGACGAACATGACGTCACTCTGACGTCATTTCCGACCGACCTATAGTAGCTACGAAGTTCAAATTTTGACACAAGGTGTCAAATTGATGCAGCCGAAGGTACTGAAAGTTTGGCGTCGATTCGTCAAGCGGTTTGGAAGTTATTGCAGAAAAACGGGAGGGGGGGCTATAAATAGCCCCCCCCCCCCCAGTGGGGCGCGGGTTAACTGCCAAGCAATGTTCAAATAATTATTAAAGGATGGAGAAAATGGCCGGACAAATATTGCTGAAAATGAAGGTCATCCGCAGAAAATGGTTTAAACGCAGTGGTCAAGCGGCGATTTAATATAAAAAATGGACCTAAAGCAGGTGAATTCAGGACCAAACATCCAACAGCCAAGTGTATCGCAAAGTGTAACTGCAATAGGGTCAGCTATAGGTATGCACTATGCATAGGCACATGAACCAAACAGATTATCCCTAGCCGCGCGGCCTCCCTCCTCGCTCCCCCTCCCTCCCCCTTCTCTCTCACCGCGTGGTTTTGGCCAGTTCTCTCAGCGTGCCATCCCTCTCCCGCCGTTTGGGCACCACGTTGACCCGCACGGTACCCCAGCGGGTGTCCAGGTCCATCGCGCGCGTCTGCTGGGCGCCCTCGAACGTCTGGACTACCGGCGGCAGCACCATGATCACCGGCTTACCTGATGGGGGCGAAGCGAGGGGGGGGGGGTCAGGGGGTCAGGTCACAGGGCGGGTCACAGGGCGAGATAGAGAGGTTCACAGCCAGGCCGACGCTGTTGACGGGCTTAATTAGTTGATTTTATGTGTAATAAGCACGCCTAGAATATTGTGTCTGTAATTGTATGCATGCTTCTCTGGTAAAGAATGTCAACAGCGTGTTGTCTAACGTCTAGCAGACGTGATAGATTTGAGGTGCTGTCAGAAATGAGTTTAGCTCTGGCAGCCCATATAAATGGATTATACAGACGCCGTAAGTGTAAGCTAACACCCAGCTGGTCTGCCGATGGCCCCATGACGCCCCTCTTCATCTCACCGTGGATTATCCCGGATTATCTAGTAGCTAATCCTAGTAAATGAACTAGCTAGTGGATACCCTCCTAATGGATAATCCGTGATCTTACCGTTCTCCTTCTGATAGTGGTCGTCATCCGAGCTGCCCGGATCGTCCAGCTCGGCGCGGTGGCCGTCATCCAAATCATCGTCCTCGGGACCCTGGTGGGCAGACGAGAGGTCACCGTGAGAGTTTCTTTACTAAAGGATGCATTAGATTGAGAAGTCAATATTGCGTTCGAATTTCGAACGCTAATCCGGACCGCGTGGATTACCCTCCCGCATGGTCTAGTGGCTAGGATACACGGCTCTCACCCGTGAGGCCCGGGTTCGATTCCCGGTGCGGGAACACATTTTCCAATCCCGTCGCAATGGAAAGTGGGGCACAGGAACGACAGATGAAGATAAATGCGTCAAATTATTCATCCAGCCATTGTAGCCCACGACATTGACCCCTAAACGGCATCATAATTCGTCAGCTGATGACACTAAAAGTACCAAACTAACTGTACAGAGTACAGACCCGCTACGGAAGCCAAGTTCCTGAGCTACTTTCCTTATTCCTTGTATCAAACCCCTTCATCATCCCTCATACTCTCTCAATCCCTCCCTCCTCCCTCCCCCCGGGCAGCCCGTCCCCCCTCTCCCCCGTCTCTCACCGGCGGCAGTTTGAACTCCTGTCGGGCGGTAGGCATCAGCGGCCGGCCGACGGGCGGCCGTCCGACGGGCCGCCGGCCGCGTCCCACCGGAACCGTCTTGGTGAGCGGCGGCCGGCCGACCGGGCGCGGCGACGGCCGCGGCGGCGACCCCGGCACGTCCATACCGGCCGCCGGCCGCTCCAGACCGGTCGACGGGCGCCTGCCGCGGCCGCCGCGGGAGCCCGGCCCGCCGCCGCGGCCCCGACCCCGGCCGCGGCGCGGCGTCGGCGGCGAGATGGCGGCGGCCGCCGCGGCCGTCTCACGCTCCAGCTCACGCTCGGCCCTGGCGAGCGCCCTGGCGCTGCCCATGGGCGAGGCACGCGGCTCGCGGACCACTCCGGCCCGGCCGGCGGCCACATCAGCGATCGTCTGCGAGAGCGAGTCGTCCACGGACGGCGTCAGGAGCATCGAGTTGGTGACGCGCTCCTCCGACAGCGGGTCATCCAGCTCAGACTCGGAGAGCGCCAGCGGCGGCGACGGCGGCGCGATCGCAGCCACCGCGCGCGCCACCTCCTTGGAGGCGCGCGCCGCGTTCCGCGCGGCCTTGGCGGCAGCGCGCGCGGCGGCGGCGCGCTCTGCCTGACGCCTCTCGGCCTCTCGCTCGGCCTCCGCGGCCCGCTCTGCCTCTGCCCGCTCCTCTGCCGCCTTCCTCTCGGCCGCCAGTCTCAGCGCCTTCTCTTTCTTCTTCTGAAGGCGCCTCTCCTCCGCCTCTTTGAGTCTCCTCTGCTCCTCCAGTTTCCTCGCCTCCATGGCCAGTCGGCGCCGCTCGGCGCGAGCCTCCTGTTCTTTGAGCGCCGCCATTTCCTCACGCGCCTCCTTCACGGCGAGTTCCGTCTGCTCGGCGTCCGCCAGCCGCGGGTTGTAGGGCAGCCGCCGGCAGCCGAGGCGGCACGAGCTCCCGCCGTGCTGATCGTTCACCAGCCACCAAGCTGAGAAGCCGGCGAAATCCTCGTCGTCCAGATCAGAGAGCGGCGCCGAACCGGCGTCATCCGACTCATACTCGGAGGAATAGTCGCGCTGCGGGCTGCGCTCGGGCCGCGGCCGCTTCTGTAGGTAGTCTCCCAGCAGAGAGTTCATCTTCCTCTTCCTACCTGTGCGACTCTTCGCCAGCGCGCTCGGCAGCGCCGACTCGGTGCGTCTGACGGGCGCGGAGAGGGGCGCCCGGCCGCGGCCCCGGCCCCTGCCCCGGCCCCGACCCCTGCCCCGGCCCCGGGACGGGGTGGGGGTCGGCTCCGGGCTCGAGGGGGACGACGGCGAGGGGGTGCGGGCCCGAGCGGCCGGCGTCAGGGGCAGCGGGCGGCCTGCGGACACAGAGAAACGCGGAGGGACGGTCACAGTGCAGTCACAGCAGAGCAAGGGTGGAGACTGTACCAGGCACAACAGTCAGGGGCACGATGGATGAGAAAGATAAGACGGGCATTGGACGTGGGTCCTTACTGTAACCTAGTGTCACCATTTCAACTGAGAGTAATTCACACGTCGAGAATCACAACAAGCTGAAGCTTCGAGATATTCTCAAAACAAAGACTTCGACTGGAAAAGATAGTGCATTAATCCAAAAGAAATAAGCAGCTTACAGTAAAATGTCACATCCTCGTAAAACCATCTCCCCCTCTCTCTCCCACTCTCCCTGCGCTCGTTCTCTCACCTCTGCCTCGGGGCCGGCGGCCGCTGAGCGACCCGCGCGCCTTCGGCAGCGACAGCGGCGCGCGCGGGGTCACAGAGAGCCGGCCGCGACCCCTGCCGCGACCCCGGCCCCGACCCCTGCCCCGGCCCTGAGAGGCCGGCGGGCGGCTGGGCGGCTCCTCCGCGGCGCTGGACGAGTCGTCCTCCTCCTCGTCCTCCGGTCTGGGGGGGGAGGGGAGGAAGGTTGGGTAAATCCTCCGGTCTCGATCACGGGAGGAGGGGGGGGGGGCGGATAGGAAGTTCTCACATTCTTAAATTGGGGTGGATGGGTTTATGAAAGGGACCATGGGTGCTTTCACTTCTTGGACATTCTGCTCCAGAGAGTTGATATTACGAGAGTTAAATCACCCAGTAACACCGCCCTAAAGGTATTTAAAGTAGCCGATCCAAAAGCGTATAAAATATCAAGACAGCCAACAGTCAACGCCTCATTCCATGTTCAGCCGCGGTCGTCACACAGCCGGGACACATTCACCCCACCCACCCCGCTCCAGCCACGAGCGGCCTCAGACTTACTCAGACTGCTGGAGGCGGGCCACCTTGGCGGGTCCTGGGAACAGACAGGAAGCCGCTCAGAACGTCGCACCGTCACAGCCAGCGCAACGTTCAACAATCGCATCAAAGGTTTCCAGCGCGCCTAGTCTACACCAAACCATAAAACGCATTTACAAAATAGAAATAGACGCCATTCTACGCTAGTTAGGTAGGCTGGTTCAAGACTTTTGTAAACTGTACCCAGGGTAATATACAGCCCAGCATGAATGTGTTACTGTTCATAGTTCATAACTTCAAACAAAGGACATTTGAGCGACACAGTTCCACCCCCGCGGCCTAAGCTCAGACTTCTGTTATCTCAACGCACTATTCTGTGCCCCGGTTATCATCAACTGAGCTACTCGGCGGCGGCCCAGGGCGGCTCTTTTATCTAGCGATTCAGATTTAGCTTTTTTGCTAGATATCAGATCGATATCAGATGCTAGACATCAGCTGATTTTTAAATCTTATACATACTAAAACCCTGGTAACATACAATTTTTGCTTTGGTGGTATATACTGCCTTGCGCGCGACATATGTCGCACTTTAAAAATACCAGATTATTGCACCCAAATGACGTCATAGGAGCAGCGGATGAGCTCACCGGTCTGACCGCGTCCGGCCGAGGGAGGCGCCTTGGGCGGGCGGCCTCTCTTTTTGCCGGTGGAGACTTCAGCAGCAGCCGGCCGGCCGCCGGAGCGACTCGGGGTGCTGCGAGAGGCGGAGAGGGACAGGGGGGTCATGAGGCGGGCCTCTGGGGGGAGGGGGTCGGCGAGAATTGAACGCAGTGGACGTGAGGTAGAAAAGTGACTGAAAATAAGTGTTTGGATACGCAATTTACATGCAACGCAACGAGCACTTATATCCGTATAAAGGTGTACACTGTATGGGCACGACATGCAAATGTGATATTTTACAGCTACGCAAATGGAGATCACCAGGAATCTTAATAAACAGCAAAACAGCGGATAAAAACTGTATGTTTTGCTTGTAAGTCGAACACAAAACACAACGGACCGCAGCGTTGATTCATTCCGACCCGTTAGCGACACCGTTCACCTGATCCTGCCCCTGGCCAGTTCCCACATCGCCTCTCGCTGGCTGTTTTCCTCACCTTGCGGCACCCGCCTTGGACGCCGCGCCGGCGCTGGCCGCGCTGGGGGTGCCGCCGCCAGAGGAGCCGGTGCCCGTCCCGCCCGGCCGGCCCGGCGCCACCTGTGAGCCGACCTTCTTCCATTTCCTACCGGGGCGAGGGAGAGAGCAAGACAGCAGTTTAGTCAGCGAGACATCGTGCATACTTCATATGGTAATACATTACTATAATTGTGAAGTGTTTATTTATACTTAACAATTAACTTGCACTGGATATTCAAAGAATATTAAAGTGACCATCCCACCTTAACATTAGTTTTGAGTTGAGATAGCCAAATTGGTAACCATGGCCTGAAAATACCGGTTTGGGCACTCACAACATCGAAAAATGCTTTAATTCGGAGATATGGAATTTCAAACTTGCAGTTTTCGGATTCTAAGGGGCTAATGCATTGGTATGCCCCCTTAGAATTTGTGACGTCAGCGGAGATCTAACGATTTTTAAATCTCTTACTAAAACGTTTGGTAGCACGCGGTGGTATCTGCTGCTTTGCGCGCAACAAATGCCGCACTTTCAAATAAAGTCGCTAGGAACAGCGGAGATCCCAAAAAGTAAACAAAAGTAAAAGTCTAATATCTTGAAAACCGGTGAATATTTTTCGATGAAATTTGGTAGATATTCGTTTTCGCTCTTTCTGAACCGAGCGACATCACTTTCATGCCAATTCATTAACTTTTTTGAAGGTGGGAGGGTCACTTTAATCAACCCATTGGAGTCACGTACGAGCAGGCGCTCGTAGAGTCTGTCCGGTCGTACTATACTATAAGCAGTAGCTTACTTGGAGTCGGGGCCGAGCAGACGCTCGTAGAGTCTTCCCTCGCCCCTGTCGTCGATGAGCTGCTGTTTCTCGCCAGCAGAGAGCGACGACCAGCGCTTCTCGAACTGGGACAGCATGTCCGAGCAGTCGAGATTGTCGCGAGGCTCCCAGGTGTTCTCAGAACTGCGGGGGGGGGGAGAGGGGGGTTAGAAGAGCCGAGGGGAGCGGAGGCCGGAGGGTGACAATGTGGTGTAGGGATTTTTATTGCACGATCGACAAAATGCCAACCCAACTATCCTCCGTTTAAACGTCCAACAGCTGTAAGAAAAATTACATACACACTAAATTTATAAGATATCTAATATGCAAGTAATTCATCATCATTCTAGACACAATCGAGAACCTTAACATTATTAAAATTAATTAGTCACTATCACTAAGCAGTGCCTATATCAGAAACCTCATTCCGATTTCCGACCCTAACCCCCCCCCCCCTCCCCTGCCTTCAGTCAGCACGAACCGTCCCCCCTCCCCTCCTTCCCCCTCCAGCTCTCCCTTCCCCCTCCAGCTCTCCATATACGTACTAGGTGAACTCCTTCCACTTGATGAGGTACTCGTCGACCTTCTTGCTGAGGTTGTACCGCTTGGCCAGTATTTTATCCACCTCATACAGGGGATCCGAGCGCAGTTTACCCGACACCGGAGTGGGTTTCTCCTTCTTCTTTGGACCTGAACGACGGAGCGGGCGAGACATGGGTCAGTATTTACTGTGGGGAGGATGTGCTAGTTTCTAATAACGTGCAGTTACATGTCATGCGTTTAGATCATTGAGCAATATAACTCGAATGAATGCTAGTCCAGTTGGGAGACCGGCTGAAAAAGGAATGACGAAATATTTTCTACGGCTCACAAAGATTGTGACTTATATTATCCGGTCCAAACAGAACGTTCTAACTTCTTAATAACCTGTCCCTAGACACACGAGGTTCTTTACCATCTTATAGCCGACTCCAAAGGGTCACGGATATCGCGGATCAGATATCGCCGCCGTGGGACGTAGCTGACTAGCTACTTGAAATGGGAAATCAGGACACATTGCACGGCAGAAAGGCACCGCTACAGAGTAGTCTCAGAGACCATGGTACGCCTCTATTGAAGCATGTCTATCCGTGAATGAGCCTCACAGAAAAGGAGCACCTGGTAATGCACGCTAGCCTGAAGCATGCACATGTTTTGATGGACAGTCGTAGCAAAAACGCTTTTAGATGTCTTTCTGAGACACATCTTAACAAAAAGTAAGCCAGCCCACACGTCCGCAGCAGTCTGCCGGTAAGTTCTTGCCTTTTGCTCCCAATAAACCGAAACAGGGATCTTTTAGCCAGTCCAGGTAGGAATCCTACTCATATTTTATTATTGCTGTAAGTATGAGTGAATAGAGTGGTACCTATACAAGTTATGCTTTCTCATTCAACTAGGAGTCATTCAAGTCTGTCAGTATGACTCCAGGAACCTCCACTTCCCCTACTTATCTCCCAAAAAAACTGTCCCTTACCACTACCCCCTCCCCTCCCCCTCTCACCGGGTTTCTTTTTCTGCGCGCTCAGCGGGTCCTTGTTCATCTGATCGAGCGAGGCGCGTATCGCCGCCTTGGCGATGTCCAGAAACTCGTCCGTGGGCTGGCCGGGCAGCTTGCTGATCCGTCCGTCCAGCGCCGACCAGTGCCGCTCAAAGCCCGACACCCAGCGTGTCCAGGCCTCCTTGTCCGCGATGGTCTTCTCACCTCTGAGAGGCCGGGGTGAGAGGGGGTGAGAGGGATGAGAAGGTAGATGTGTGTCGGGGATACGGTAGAGGGCGTTGGAGATGGGGTTTCTGCGAATGGTGGTCGGGAAAGTACAGTAGAATCCGCTTAATAAATATACCTTGGTGACACGGTATTTTTTATTCAGAGAGGTGGCTACTTTTAACCGGAGTCAGTTATGATTCTATGGAGTCATCCGTGAACAGCTCAAGTGGCCACAATAAGCGGCTGGATTAATTATCCCCGGATTTATTAAGAGGATTCTTCTGTACATACTACAAATAGGGGGAATTTCTTAGAAGAATTAGTGATACTTGTCACGAATGTCGGAATGGTTCATGTTTGAGCAGTGAGGTGGGAAGGGATCGTTCCTAACGCGAAATAAATCCTTCCATATGCCTCATCACACACTGGTGCTAAAACCTTGCATGAGACGCTGGAAATTCCTCCCAACAAGCAAACATCGACGCTGCCAATTAAGAAATACACTGGAAGCTGACTAACACAATTTCAAGGTACGGAAGGTCAATAAAATGTCATCCTCGGTACTAAACCAAACATGATATACAAAAACAAAACCAATATCATTCCATCTCGCCCACGTCTACTCCCCACACATCATCACACCAGACCCCGCTCTCGTCTCCCTCCCTCTCTCTCTCTCCCTCTCTCTGCCACCGTTACTCACTTTTTGTTGCCGAGCTGCGGCAGGTACCATCTCATCAGCACGCGGATCGAGTCCCTGTTGAGCTCCCAGCCCTCCTCCACCAGCTGGATCAGAGCCGTGGAGAACATGTACTCCTCGGCGACCGTCAGCAACTTCCGCGGGCCGCGCGCTCCCTTCTCGTCCAGCATCTGGTCGCGGATCGTGCTGGGGGGGGGGGGGGGGTAATTAGACGCGTGGAGAAGAGTGGAGATGGAAGTATGATACGTGGAAAAGTTCAGTGCAATATGAGGCGTTTAAAAACGCATCTAACTGCCATATTGTCAATGTGTGACGGTTACATAATTATTGATAGTGCCTGACAATATTCATGAAATTAAATATAAGACAATTAAAGACCGAACAGTAAATAGATGTACCACTGAAATGAGTTAAAACTTAAATCTGTAGATTTTTCACGTAATTCTCCTTGTTCAAAATTATTGCGACTTTCCCGAAAAGTCTCTAGCCACCAGGGAGCGCGCGCGTCTCACCTAGCCGGTATGCCGCAGATGTCGGCCGCTTTGCTGATGGCCATGCCATCGTTGACGAGCTCGATGGCCCGCTTTATGTCCGTCATTGTCGGCACTCAGTGGCCCAGCTGCCGGTGGAGGACACAGCTCATGTTATTTGAGTGGTCACAGCAAGGAAGCAAGCTCATAAAATACGGGGGGAAAACGGAGAAACGAGACACGGGGCACAGAGCGCAGAGAAAGTGACAAATACATTTGGCCTCAGCAACTAATATGTGATGAGACATAAGATCATGCAGGGATACAAAGTAAATCAGCACTGATATGGAGCCAGAATGGGTGCCACTGCCTCCCATCCAGGAACAATCGAATCTCTCATCTCTGGTTCCTGGCCATATCCACGACAGTACAAGTGGTCACAAGTGGCTAACTGTTGGCTGGAGTTTAAGGACTACTTAAAAATCAAAGACTCACAAACAACAATCGCCAACGTGAGATGATGTTTTTCGTACTCCAGCGTAGATGGGTAGCCATCTCACGCTCTCAGTCCCAGCGGATAAAAATTAACACCTAAGAACAATCGCCAACCTTTCAAATTTTTAGGAAATTAGCAAAGATATGTAATGTACACTCTTTATCTAAATGATAGTAGTACAATATTCATCGTTCTTCGATTGATAGAAATGGAGCAAGTTTAAAGTAATGATCCCGTCCAATAGGCCTACACCACCTGGAGTAACGTTTAATTTTAACATTAAAAGTTCTCTTTTTTACAGAAATTCCTTTCCCTCAGTTAATTTTTTAATTTATAAAATAAAAATAAAACAGAATTCAAGGTAGGTACGTTTTTCGGCTACTAGTCGTTTATTGTTTTCGTTTCGAAACAAAAACGAAAACAATAAACGTAAATAAACTAGTAGCCGAAAAACGTACCTACCTTGAATTAAGATGTCTAGTCGTAAAAGCTTGAAATCATACATAACAAAACCACTGAACTGAACCAACTCGATCATTATGATGAATGCCTGAGACCACAAATTGAATCAGAGACTTATGTTTGATTTCACCTTTGAAATTAAAGGAAATATATGACTTTCAACATGGGGTTTTGAACTGAAATAGCAGTTTTGTAGCTTGAGCTGATATTAGCACAAATCAGGAGCTTTAACAGCTAAATGATCACCCTAGGCAAAGAAAAAATATATTCTGTTTCTTGTTCTGAAAAGAGACTCTTGTAGAAAAATGCAGCCACGTCATTGTCAGCCAAACAGCATGCTGCTTCTTGCAGCCAATGCAGCATGCAAAGGGTTGAACACACAATATGATTGGTCAACATGTAACAAAAACAAGCTTCTGCAGCAAACAATAGGTATTTTATATACAGAATATAGTTTTCCCTAGTTAAATAGTTTTAATATAGGTTTTAATTTTTCTGGTCATTTTGAGCATGAAAAATCATGAAACTGTATCAAAAAATTAATTTAAGGAAAGTGGTATATTCCCAAGAATGCAGCAGGTTCATGCCTACAGCTCATGTTCATTCCAGCACAGTGCATGCATACCTGCAGCTTTTGTGGGCCCCACCCTAGTGACATGCTGAACTAATAGAGTATAAGTAGGTAAGTGTTGCACCCTTAAGCTAGATATGCATTAGCAGCTTGACAAAGTTCACAGCTGTCACAGCAGAATAGACTCAAACCATGCCTAATATAATTCGTTTTTTAAAAAGTGGTTTGATCGCAGGTACGTTTTTCAACTAAGCACGCCTTTTCGCCAGTAAAATGGGCAAAAAGTTCACCTGAGAAAATTGAGTGCCACCCAAGTCCTAATTTTAAGTTGAATTATTCCCTATAAATTCCATATGTGCATTTTTAAACTAGACATTACAACGCGTGTCAATCACTACGTTTCCATGACATCTAAATCGATTTAGAGAAATTTCACATGCGTTTTTCTCAGATACCATTCACCTTATGTAAAAACGACCATATATATGGCTTTAGCTAGCACCTAATCCTAAATTTTTATTTTTTAATGCTGCCTAAATACTATGATGGAGCAAATCCATTATGAAAAATCTGCTTAACTTTGTCATGGAAATGTAGCCAATGTCATGCTGTGAAACTTCTGTTGCAATGTAATGCATAACTACTGTTGACAGAACTGCTTACTCAATGCTGATCCCAGTTACCAGTAGCAGTGAAAAAATGAATTTTTCCCAAATATCATTAATGCTTTGACCTTTATGTTATCCCTATTATTCCGACATTGGGTGCCAGCTGCCATGGTTGACGTCATCATGGTATGCACATTTAAGAAGACAGTTTGCATGCATTTACCAAGCACAATTTGTAATCGAATATTTTAGCGGTAAGAAATTCTAGGGCCTAGGCTATACGCTGAATCTGCTAAAACTCACGTGATAGCTTTGATAATGAACTCAGTCAAATCAAACCAATTTGAATCCAAATCAATTGACCGAACCTTCGCAATATATTCAATGTGAAAACCAACTGCTCAAAATTATTAGCATCAATAATCATGAAACTTCCTGCCAGTGCCCGATAAAATGAAAATTTCGGAAAAACAATGTTGGATATATTTGGCTGCTACATCTAACCGCCCATCACAATCAATCCGCAGAAAACAAAATGTCTGACCATCACAAAAACAAGAAAACTATTAGAAGAATTTAGCAACAGACAAAAGAATATTTCTTAATGTAAATGAACAATCTTACTCACCGGAAACATATATTTATAATATATTAATAACAATCCAATTCAAACGCCGTATATCAGTCAACGCTAAAACAAATGGCGCTCCTCAAACGCCGCATATTCTTTCAAGTTACAGAAACAATCTGGCATAAGAAATCTGGCATAAAAAATGTCACTAGTCTTGAGACTTTTGCTCAAGATCCGTGTAATGATCTACAAATTTGAGAGAAAGTGCTCTCAAAATCCGACAAAAGCTTGGCTTTTTCTTTTTCCTAAGCAGCGTCAACCCTTATCCTCAGTAAAAAAAACAATAGGCTCAATTGGTTTTCTACGTGCACCGGCCGAGGAGGGTTGGTGCCCCCTCACCGTTTCGCCCCTAGGTAATTGAGCTCCCAGCCAGCAAATTGGTTTGGCTCCAAGTCCGTTTTGCCCCGACAACCGACATGCTAGATTTGGGCCGGTGTAAGCGGAACGCCGTCGAAACAAGGGATTTGGGTCGATATGGCTCTATTCCGGCTCGCTAGTCTTTGCCGTACAACGTTCCGGAGTTGGTATGGTTTCGGACCGCTAAGTCCGACTCAAGTCCGGCTCTTTGCCTATGACGAGCTACAGCCAGCTCCGACCAGGTTCGACTGCCTCGTATAGCTGCGCTGGCTTGCTGTGGCTGAAGTACGATTTGGGTAGGTACGGGCACGGCACGGCTCGGATACGGCATATAAGTCCGGCGGCGGCTGTGGTGCGGGCGAGCTCTGGGATCGTGTGTCAGCTCCGGTAGAGCCATAGGCGGCGGAACGGGGAGGGCACCGGGGCACCGTGCCCCCCTTTGATTTTGACATTTTAACATTAATTAGCCCTAAGGGCGTTGCATGGAAAGAATGGGACCAAAGTCGGCGGCAGTGCCCCCCCCCCTTAACCCGCGCGGGGCTGGGGGGGTAAATTTTACCCCCCCCCTCGCGAATTTTTGCGATATCTCAAAAACGGCGGCGCGCAGCGCCGCCAAACTTTCAGTACCTTTTCTTACATCAATTTGACACGTTCCCTGAAAATTTGAGCGAAATCCATCGGAAAATTTTTGAGAAATTAACGTTTTAGTGACGTCATGTTCGCCATTTTCGCCTCAAAAACGGCAAAAGTTCAAACGCCGCTAACATCTTCATTTTTAAAGTAATCAAGACGTAACAAAAAAGGTTATGCGTAATTTTACTTTGTCTATCAAATTGCTATCTCGGTTTTTTGAAAATTTTGGATTTTGGCCTAATATTTTTCAAAAAACTGACTTTTTTGGGAAAATCATTATAAAATCCAAAATTTTGAGTTTATCGAAAAAACCGGAATATATGTCACAGAAGTGGTCTATGTGCACCTACATACCAAATTTTAGAAGAATCGGTTCAAAAATGTGGGAGTTATTCAAAATTTTATGACGTCACGGCACACAATTTTTTTGAAAAATGACTTTTTTGGAAGTTCTAGACCTCGTACGGAAACAAAAATAGCACCATTCGATTCGCCGTGAAAAACTGCGTCAGATAGACACCTTTTTAGGCCTTAACAACCAACTTCAAAATTTGACCTCACTTGACCTGACCTTAACCTGACCTCGACCTGAAATTCATCCAGAGGTGGTCTATATCACTTATTGAGTGTGCCTATTGAATTCTATGAGTAAAATGACCCATAAAACATGTGTCGCACATGCCCTTTTCTATATTTTGCTTTTTGGTGACCTGACCTGACCTGACCTGACCTTGACCTTGACCTCTGAATGATATTGTATGCAACGAATATTGTCTTGGTAGCCTAAGAACACGTTTTGGGCGATCAGTCTCAGTCCATGACTCCATTCTTCGGCAACTACGGTGCAAGGCCGATACTGTAGAAACTTGCAATTTGTACCCTTGACCTGACCTTGACCTTGACCTCAAACTTTAAATTAAGTACATGTTTTTAGTAGTTCGTGATAAGAGCTTTCGATTGGCGTTTGAATTTTCCAAATCGGACCATTAGTTCGGGAGATAACAGGGGGGTAAAATTTACCCCCCCCCCAGCCCCGCGCGTTCGGCTGGAGACCCCAGCCCCGCGCGGGTTAATTGAAGGTGTTCCGCCGCTTCTGGGTAGGTAGAGCTTCATACCTTGCCCGTGCTTCGGCCGGAGTACCTAAGTGCCGGAGCTAGCCAGAGTAAAACCAGATAAGGACCAGACCAATTTTGCTGGCAGAGCTAGAGCCTCGCGGAAAAAAACGAGCTTGTGCGCGATTACGAGACGCAGCGATTGGCACCCGATTTTAAGATCTCAGGTCAAGCAGTGATGTCTGAGGTCAGCTCAAGTGCCCCAAGGCACGGGTTCAGTTTTTGTACCTATATAAATAGCCTCGCCAAAAATGCTCGCAGAGCTACGAATTTAGCACATTTCGTGTTTATCCTCCTCAGGCACGTCGAATGGTAAACTTTTTTGTCTTGGTTAGGTCACCTCAATTAACCTATAATTGGTTAGTTGACCTTAATCAAGGTCATGTCAAAACCACTCGGGTCATGAAGTTGGTCGAAGGAGGCCATATCGCATGTCATTCGATTCGGCAGGTCTTCCCGTGTCCATTATTTGCTTTTCCGACTCGCTGGCTCAATTTGATCGGGTTGGGAGTTATTGGCGAAAAAACCCTGTGACCTTAGTGACGCCATAAATGACGTCACGCAAGGTCAATGATGCAAAAGTGAAGCATTCATGGACCTTGCAAGTAGCGCATAAAATCACTGTTCCATGTGCCTGACCTAGGTAGGGATCATTGCCGGCGTAAATGACAGAGTTCATATTTCCCAATTGACTTTTTTAATTTATTCCGAACCTTTTGAGTATAGAAGGATTCACCAGGAAAGAGCCCCCGCTAAGCGAAGCTTGTTGCGTTGACTCTGCCCTCTACCCTCCGGTCGCGCAATTCCAGCACATCACAACCAATCCCAGCCGTTGCGTGTTGCAACGAATATCTTGGATCGCCCGATACTGAAGGTGTGCTGCAACAAAGAGTGCAGGTGATTGCAAATCCTACCCTTAAGATAGGTAAGTACGTATAGAATAAAGAAATGTTAGAAATGAAATGCTCATGCCAATTCTCTTCGTCGCCGATTCCGGTTCAGCGTCCGTTTCTTCCAACATCCCATTCGTCTTCCCCTGATTCGCTCTCGGTTATTCCTCTCGGCACCTTACCACATCGGTCACTGCTCAACCATGGGCTGCATCGAGACGGAATGGACGTCGGGCAATGGCAATAAATAGCGGGCGATGGCGATAAATAGCGGGCGATGGCGATAAATAGTCGGAGTCATTTTAGTGACTTCGCCTTTAGATCACTAGTGTTCTGAAATAGCAGTAGCTATGTCGATGCTGTACCAACATCTCCAACGTTCCTGTGCAATTGCACCTGTACTATGTAAATATTTAGTTTTGACGTCCTATGAAGGTAAATAGGGCTAAACAAAATAAAAAATGCCTAAACAAGATAAGGTGTAGTGTGAAAAAGTGTGTTAACGTTGCGTGAAAATAAGCAGGGTTTGGTGTGAAGGGGCATGTCGTAATTTCAGTTAGGTATCCTAGCTTGGTGCAACGATATTAGCTTCTATGTGACTTAAAGCCACATTTCCTCATTGCCGCTGCTAAAATGTGCATTGATTCTTATTTGATTTGTCTTCTCTTAGGTAGACATATCACGCCGCTCATTTTCAAAGGCCGTGATCATTCGCTGCAGAAAATGTATTTGTGCCAAACCGGCACACATTCGTCCTCATCTGGCCCACTGGCCCAATCACATCGAAAGCACTCCTCGCCCCAGCCTTCGTCGCTTTGAGCCATGTTTTCCATGAGCAGAGTCAGAGGTTTCATAGTCATTAGCTAACTATGTATTCTTACAGTAGTCTATGGCAGAGTCTATATCACATCATAATTCCCATATCACGTCTACCGTCTATCACAGGACATTCGACTTGACCATCAATCAATAAAAAATAAAGCTAACGTAAGCACATAAGATATTCTATTTTTTATCCGTACCTACCTAGGCTAGGTAACAAACCATCGACATAGATTACAGAACATGCGCAAAGTCAGAACATGTTCATAGAATTACTCCACCAAACAGCGTTGCTCTTACTTCTAAAAGAAAACTAGATATGAGGTGTGGGAAACTTCAGGTCATAAAACACACACATTTTGCCAACTAATATCGGATAACCATCGCCTCGTATCACCAACGTTCGCCTGAGAATACCTGGATATTTATCATAAGAGTCGTACGGCCGCCTCAGCAGTACATCAGGAGGGTCGACATCTCGCAGCCCCTGAAGCAGCACTGCTCGACAATGCCGTCACCCCGCTTGTACCGCGAATCGGCGGAGAACAGCCGCCTCTCCTGAGAGTGCGGTGTGAACAGGCCCTTCAGCAGGCGCTGCCGCAGTGATATCACGTCTGAGGTGGAGATGACGTCATCGGAGGGCAGTTCCAGCCAGCTGCTCATCTGGGTCACACCTGAGAACAGAAATGATGCAGGTTGTGAGTCGTGCCAGAAACTAAGTTATTTAGTTAGCTGATACCTACTTCGCTAATAGTGACAAACAACGGCGAGGTGTTTGGAGTTTTTTTTAAGGGTAAGGCTGTTTCGATGTTAAAAACTATTTCGGGCCAAGAGTTGATAATGAGCTCGGAAGATGGACAACATTTGGCTGATGCGACCACCGGTTGATGGGCGCAGCGACACCCATTCATATCCCACCACCTCTAAAACCTTCTGATCGTTTTTACTTTTAACCTTTTGTCCTCTTCCGCATCCTTCTTCCTTCCATTAATTCTCGGCTCAACCTTTTCAATGAAAACGATAACTCATTCACCATTCCCACTTCTAATCTCCTCTTTACCCCTCTTACCCATCTTACTCCCTCAACCATCTCACCGTTTCTCACCCTCTTACCGGAACCGCTGCGCCGCCGCCGCCTCTGGTAACAAACGGAGACGAGGGCGTTCACCAGCTCCCCGCCGCAGAGGTGCAGGGCGCGCTTCTCGACCAATCCGGACCCGAGCAGCTCGACCTCCGAGTGGCCAGCGGTCGCAGAGGTCAACTGAAGGTCACTGAAGGTCACCGCGGCCGCCAGTAGCAGCGCGGCAAACAGGGTCAAGGACGACATCTGAAATGGAGTACAGAAGGTGATTATTAAATGATTAACTTGTTCTGTCATGATTGATTGTGATCGTCGTAGTTTTATCGACAAACGTTGAAACCCAGTTAAATACTTAATAATTATATTTTACCGGCGCTGTGATGTAACGACACACCAGCACACCATTACTTCACGACATATTTTGATCAACTCTTCAGACAACCATTGACTGCAGACATTTTCAACTAAACGAAATCCCTAAGCTATATCAAACTAAGAGCATTAAAACTTGCATAGAGGCAATTATCACTTTCTTGTATTTGACGACCAATTACAAATATCAATAGCTTACCACTCCCTGTGAATGGACGGTGGTCACAGGCCGATAGCTGAGAGCAGAAGACGACTACCTGGACACCTCTGCCGCCTTTTATGGAGCTGAGAGCTGAGAGCTGAGCTGCCACGGACCGGCAGCGCAGGCGTCCCACGGGCGACTCGGAATGGCCCACTCCCCTCCTCTCCCCTCCCTCCCCTCCGCTCTTCCTCCCCTCCTCCCATCTCATGATCGTCGGATACGGCATGAGGTACTGGTCGATAGTCAAATACGGAGAGTTGTAGCCTGTAGTTATCTTAAATATTGGAGAAAATAAGTTAAAGTGTCCATCCCACCTTTACATTAGTTTTGAGTTGAGACAGCCAAACTGGGGTCCCTGGCTTACATTTACCGATTTGGGCACTCACAACATCGAAAATTGCTTGATTCGGAGTTATTTAATTTTAAACTTGCAGTTCTCAGATTATAAGGGGTTAATGCATTTGAATGCCCCCTTAGAATTTGTGACGTCAGCGGAGGTCTAACGATTTTTAAATCTTATACCAAAATCCATTTTTAAAACGTGGTGGTGTACCTACTGTTTTGCATGCAACGTCTGCCGCACTTTGAGGATGTCAAACTATTGCTTCCAAATGACGTCTTAGGGGTCCCAAAAAGTAAGCAAAAGTAAACGTCTAATATCTTGAGGACCAGTGAATATTTTTCGGTGAAATTTGGTAGCGATTCATTTTTTATCTTTCTGAACCACGGGACATCGCTTTTATGCCAATTCATTGTCTTTTTTGAAGGTGGGAGGGCCCCTTTAAATGAAATGTGTATCACCTGTACCGTAGCTCAGATGCTAGAGCGTTGGACTCCCGGTAGTGAGAGCTCGGGTTCGAGTCGCTCCGGCGCTCGATATTTGAGACTCCTGACGGATGATCTGCGGTTGGTGGGAGCAGCCGCAGCCAGTTGAAGTCAGTTGAGTGGGGCACACCTGTCCGGCTTTGAAGGGCACGTTAAACTTTGGCATATAAATTCTCCCGTTACCCGGAATTGCGCGATCGGACGGTAGGGGTTGGGGTCCACACATCAACAAGCTCTGCTTAGCATGGGCTCCGGCTCTGTCAATCGCTCCGTTTAAGCGTTTGAGCTTATTTTATCATAAAAAATAATATGGTTACCGCCCGGATAAATCGTTTGTTGAACAGACGAATGACGGCTGCAAATATTTTTACGCAAAGCGTTTCTGGTGGGACTGGGTCTGTCAACTCATACGAATATTTTTGCGTTATATCTATTGAAAGACATGCTTCGCCATCGCTCGTAATTTTTGTTCAGCCATACTGATGCCTGAGTGCTCTGATGGATAAAAAGGGGTATCAAGACCATATAAATGCGCTTCCTAGGCATACAAATGTTTTGGGAGTTTGCTACTTTGTTCGAACAAGAAAAACATTATGGATTTGTGTTTAAAGAGTGTGATTGCTTTGAACATTCTTCACGGTCTTAAAAAAAAAAAACATTTTTTAGTGTAGAAATGTGAAGTTCGTGAAAAGTTGGGGTGAAATTTCGGGCATCAGCCATTATCAAACAACATCGAAAAGGTCTTTCTGGACGCATAATTTGTCCTTTGTAGTCTATTTTTTCCAGAAATGGGGTCAATGATTTTTTTTTTAAAGTTCCTAAGCAGTTGAGTGTTTATGTGATACCTAAGCTTACTTTGCGGTACACTTACACAGAAACGAATAAGGATAAGAAATTGTGTGTAGTGTCGATGATCCTTTTTCCAAGTCTATTAATGTCAAATGACATATTTTATCAATCATTTTCTAGATATGCCCAATGTTCTGTGGATATTTTTATTTTACTATTTTCAACCCGATAGTGTTAAGCTCTTAGGCCTATAGCCCGAATTCGTTTGAGAGCCGCACTGGACGTTGTAGTTAAAACAATAATTTGTGGGTATAGCCCATTAAAAACAATAAAAAAAAACATCAAAAGGATGCATCACAAGCAATAATTGTCACAACAGCCTGTCATTTGCATCGCCCTATTTCAGCTTAGGCCTCCGCGCAATTAAGTCTTCATCAGACGATCATGAATAAATGTTTACCAACCGACACTTCGCTTGCAAAACCTTGTTCAATCTCCCATAACACGACAAGATAATGACATCCTCATTAAAATAGTGTCATTCTGATGCAGGTGTCAAACCATCGACGCCACCTTGTCGACTGGTTATATTTGTCCGTAATTTGGTGTCACCGGTTCGACCCTGTCTTAGGAATGAGGATGTACCCCGCCGGTAAAAGACGGCCCCATTACCTGAGCGGCTCGAAAACCAAATGGCCTGTCACTGCTTCCGACATCAACAGTTAGTGGGCGAGACATGGCGGCGACCGAAAAAAGGACCGCTGGGCTGGATGTTTTCCAGTAAGCAATGCCCTCTTATTTGCAGAATCGCAGATTAGATGTTCCGGTACGGTGTGAGCAGTTGTTAGCTCCGCTGGTACCCATTCAGAGGCATAGGATTAGGATTATGTTTGCGGCTGATAGAAAGCACATAATTCATTGCGGCTGCTTTGTCAGACTGTGGTTAGACTTGGTCCGTATATGAAAGCAGTCGCTCAACGGGCCAGGGATCCAGCTGCTTAGCTGGGTGTGATCAAGATTCTTATAGATAAGGTTGGGACGCCAGTCACGTGACATTTTCTTTCAATTGGCACCCCATGCGAAACTTTTCCCAACCCCGTGTAGCGCTCGGACGAAAAGGAATAACCTTGGTGCCGGCGCCGTTGGCGCCGTAGAGACATTTAGGATAGATGGCAATTGGCATTGCATTTAGGCAATATTTATGTGGCATTTAGGCAATATTTATGTGGCATTAGGGTATGTTGATGTGGCTCCAGATCAAGTAAAATTAACTAATACTTTGGGGGAAAATCGTGTAAAAAGCCTACAATAGGTAAGACGCCCCATGCTGATGTATTGTATTTTGTATTGTATTGTACACTGATACTGATACTGATACTGATGCTGACGTCCTTATTTATAACACAATTGTGTCCTTGCTTTTATTAACAAAAATGCTGGCGCAAGTTTGAATAGCGCAATTCAAATTATCATTCGGATGATTTAGTAGCCAAACACGTTTTTTGCCATTTCTTCAACAAATATCTGTCATAAAAATGACACTGATTCACTGCTCAGTTGTCTTTTGGATCTGAGTAGCATCAGTAAACAAGACTAGTTTATTGTTCTCCAAAAGCTGAAGCAGTTCAAAATGACTTTGATGCTTACCGATCTATTAGATGATACAAGCATTATAAAATTCACTAAATGCCCTGGCACCGAGTTTCTCAGATGTCCATACTATTTCATATGTAAAAAATGGCTCACGTTGTAGACGTGGCTTTATTGTGATGCATTGCTGCTGATTGGGAGTAAGTAAGTACGTACCTTATACCTTGTACTATTGGTCTCAAGATAAGGGCCCAGTCGACCTGCAGTTTTGATTAGGTGAATACCCTTGCCCTCGCCACATCTCGGGCTGAGTGTACCCCTCCTTCCACTCAGCGGCCCAGCGCCACCCCCACTCGAGTTGTGGCAAGGGCGAGGGTATTCACCACATCCATACTTAAGGTCGCCTGGGCCCTTATCTTGAGACCAATAGTACCTCGTAGGATACGAGTTGCGAGGTCTTCTTCACCTGTCTTGCTTGCTCTTTGATTGAATTTCTGTATCTTCTAGATCATCTGTGATACTGCTGATGCAATCAAATCCTAGTAATGTTGCTCAACAAGATAATGAATGTAGGGATGTATGCACTCTGTTTGCTGTTTTGGTACAAATGCCTCTCTGGTCAATGAAAGCAGGGGTTTTCTTTGCAGTTTGTTAATTTATTGTGCAAGGCAATTTTACTTCCAAATACCAAAGCTTTTTAAAAATGGTACTCAATTCAACGCTATTTTCCGAGGGCCATGTTACTGAATACTGACTAACCTAAATACTTGACTAGTAAGGCTCAAAACAATATTTAATGCATTATCTATGCAAACCAGACTCCACCAAGTTACAACCAAAGTGGGGCATCTTACCATACCCGTAATGTAAAATGTCCAACATCAGTTGAAAGTGTACTTAGATATGTCAGGATGACAACTTGTGGTGTTAAGTTCAATAAGGTTCAGTCAGTCTCCATCTACAACGTACTACTTCCGAAAAAAAACAAAAAGCGAGTACCTGTGCCATTTATTGATTACTGGGCTGCAGATGTACAGTGCGCAGACGAACATTGAAAACGGCGAGCCGTCGAGCGTGGGGAACGAAGCCAGTGGCCACGTATTATGCTAAGTACTTTCCAACTACACCACTCAAGTTATTTGGTTAGGTCATAATGATAAAATGCAATTCATATCAGAGCAAACTCCAGGCGTAGTTTATATAGCTGTTAAGCATAACTCGTTTTTTTTATTTGACACCCTTTAATAGTACAGCATGTGGTTTGGCACGTTCACACCACAAAGTCATCAACAAAGCAAACCAGACTTGGCATACTGGAGAACAAATTAGGCTCAACGAGGATTCGCCTCGTGACCGATTACAGAAATAATCATTGAAAGAAACCTGGCTATCAAAGCGATATCGTGTGGAAACGTTGGAGTCGGCCCGCCCGGAATCTCGGCTCCCCGCCGAGGACGCAGGGCGACTCCCGGCAGCTCTTGTACCAACGCCAAGCGAGGTCGGAGCCAGTCGCGAAGTGGGCGCGCCGTCGGACAAGATGAGGGCCCGCGCGCACCGTTTGGACGACGGCCGATAACCTGCCACAGGGGGGAGGGGGGGAGGGGTCGTACATGTTTGTTAGTGAGTGGTGAAGAAAAGAGCAGAAATGAATAACGTGTACTCTTAACAATTGATCACAAATGTAGTCACTATGATGAGCCAAAACAAAACAACAAGCATTGCATTAATGGCAGTTGGCACCACTACATAATACTTAGTAAGTTAGTAGCAACATAATGAGTATTGTGATACATCTGAGATCTGATGAAATGATTGAAGTCATGAATTTCCATTTCAGACTGACCAAGGATCATCTAAACTTGATGCAATTTCGAAACTGACAAACGTAAGACAACATGTGCATGAACATGAGAGGAATTTAATCATTTGAAGCTCATTTAATGTTAAGCTGTTTGGATTAAATTATTAGCATTCAATTTGACCTTCACCTTAGCATTACCATTATTGAATTATTCTAGTTTACAAGTGATAAGTATGAGGCTAGTTACAACAACAAGATTACCTTCTCTTGAAGTCATTCCAAGTAAATAGGGTTGGACCAGCTTCTTTCTTGCCATTCCTAAAATGACAAGAGCACACTCTTGAATGCTCATTGGGCTTTGCATCTTGTCTCCTGTGAAAAAGCAAAGCAATAAAGTTGGTTCTATTAGCAGAAAATGAATCAGACAGCATAGCCCTGCTTCACGGCAAGCCGTAGTTACCAACTCACCGCAGCTGGGCATTAGTGCTCATTTTCAAAAGAATTTAGAAATGTCAGTGAAATATCTAAACAATTTTGCCAGCATTTCCATTTGGACAGAATTTTGTCAGCATTTCCATTTGAACCTGAATGTGGGTAGCAGCGTGCAGTGAAACAGGGCCCTGCTCAGCAATGCTAAGCAAAGGGTGGAAACAAACAGTTGAAAATGAAAAGACAAACGAGCTAGAGCAGCATCTCCACACCAGCAGACTTCCTACATCAACCAATCTACAAATACACACCAGCAAACACCAAGCAAAATCAGCAATTTTTACAACCAAATGTACCTACCTAGAAATTTGGGTAGGTACAAGTGGAGCAGACGTCACACCAAGGTTTTCCAGCTAAGGAGAGGCGCTATACCCGGAGATGCTTCTTTCTAACCTAAACGCCGGTGGTGTTGGCGCCTTCACCCACTGTTCTGGAGGCACCACTGAGATCCGAACTCAGGATCTCCTGTTTACCAGAAAACAAACATAACCTAACCTGGCCTAACCTACAAACCTACAGCGCCTATCTTTGGTTGGAAGGCCTTTGCGTGACGTCTGCTCTACTAATGCCAAAATTTGTACTTTTGGTATGATTAACTGCAACCAAAGGTGCTTACTCCCTTGCTGATCCTGCTGAGCCTCCCATACAGTCATACTGATACATTGTTTGCAATTGTACCATTTGAGAAACAAAGAAATGTGCCGACTGAAAAATATGGATACAAAGAATTGCAGGGACAAACATTTTCCAGACAAGTAATTGCGCAATGAAGATTTTTTTTTATAAATTTAGTCCGAACCTTTTGATGGGAAGGATTCACAAGGACAGAGCCACCGCTAAGCGAAGCTTGTTGCAATGACCCTGCCCTCTACCCTCCGATCGCGCAATTCCGATTCTATGGCAGAATTTTGAGTCCAAAGTTTAACGTGCGCACAAATCCGCGCACGGCCGGTCCCCTCGCTGACTTCACCTGGCTACGGCCTGCCACCAACCGCAGCCATACCTGTCAGGAGGCCCATAAATGTCGAGCGCCCGACATTTTAGGTAAGATACTTAAAAAGATTTGTCCTGAAATCACCTAGAAGTTAAGTTACCCAAGCAGGTACTTAACAAAATGGTGTGAGCCTGTGAGGGTTGCATATCTAAAAAGTCATAAAAGCAGCAATATCACGATAATAAACAAAAGGAGATATCACAATGTCGCATGACGAACCTCATCAGTGTAGTCCATTTCTTCAACTCCCCCTCGTCCCGGGGCAATCGGAAGAAGGAGCACTTGGACTGGGACCTGGCACTGGAATGACTGCATTGAGGCACAAAACAAAAAGGCATATTTGCTCCTTAGATGTAAGACTGACTCATCTCCGAGATTATTCGCCCCAACAGCACTCAAACTCGATGAAAAAAGCGGGAAAAGCCAAAAGGGCGACTCAATGCACATTTCTGATTATCTGTTCAAAGTGCACTTTCATAAAGATACGGAATGCGCTGATTGGCTTTAACGTGATGCGCTAACGTCACTTAACGTGAAAAAGCAGCCGTAAGCGGTTTTTCGAATATATATCGAATAAATGTATTGTTTGCGCAGTATTTGTAACAACAAAAACTGAGGCTCCTTCTCGCCCTTGGAATGTGCCATCGTTCGAGTGGTACATCAAAAATTATTTTTGTTTTTATGGGATGAATACGTAGTTCTGTTCATCCTTCTATGAGATAAGGAAGAAAATTAGATGTCCCCGGCAGTAAAATGAAGATTTTTGGCACCTTGCAACACCCTGACAAAAGTCCATAGGATTTACATAATGTTTTAGAAGAAGAAAAAATCGTTGAACCCCACCGCCATTTTCTGGTCACGTGATGTCACCCACCTGGGTGTGATTATCTAAAAGCTAGGCAAGCATTTGAGTAGGTCACTATACTCTGTTCCGTTTCAAGTTTGCAGCCGAAGTGCCCTGCTGAAAGCAGTGCGTGATTTCTGTATGTATATACCTACACTCTTACATTTTAAGACGCAAATTCTTCAGCGGAGGAGCGATCTGCCGAAGAAACTCCGACTGCAAGCTTGATATGGAACAGACTATAGATGTTGAGACAAAAAATAATTGTCTTTGGCAAATGATATTTGCAAATTTGGAGCTTGTTTGATGATCTCTTATTGACACCAAAACACTGAACAGTGAACAAAGTCTTACATTTTTATGACTTTCCTCGTGGCTAGTGCGTACCTACCAAAGAAAGCGCATCATTATAAAGACAGAAAGTTAAAATATTTGGCTGAAGGATCCGTGAGGATTTAGGTAACGTTAACGTAAAACGCCAACGTAGAGCTTCAGACGAAACACGAAGGTAACCGGAGGTATAAAATAATCAAAACGGGAAAAGGAAGTAATTAGCAACGTGAGAGAGGAAGCAAGAAAGAGAAAGAGAGATAGAGATAGCGAGAGATAGAGATAGCGAGAGATAGAGAAAGACAGATTAGAGAGAGAAAGAGAGAGAGAGAGAGAGGGAGAGGGAGAGAGAGAGAGAGAGAGAGAGAGAGAGAGAGAGAGAGAGAGAGAGAGAGAGAGAGAGAGAGAGAGCACTGAGACGGACCAATGAGGTGGAACAATAAAAACAGCGATTATAGCAAATAAAGCAGAGGAAACAGCTAAGACGGATCTAAGTGTAGAGCATTCAGAGCATTTCTCCTTTCTACATCATCTGAAATTGATGAAAAATTATCTATATTACTATTTGAGGAAGGCGTAGTTTCTGTCTATTACGAAGGTCGCGACATGGTGCTACGTAGCGCGGGTTACAGATCACACCGTTGCACCTACCGCGCTGAAGTTTGCGCAACTCATAGAACAAGGATGGACAACGTGCCTTTGAGCGGTCTCGGCTCGATCGGATCGATAGCGAGCGCGTGGCGCGTGCCCCAAAAGTGCAAATTCGCGTCATAGACTTTACAGGTATAAATCGGCCTGCAAAATCGGGCGAAAATGGCCAAATTTGCCCGACACGGGTCCGGTTTCCGTGCAATATCTCGGTAACCGTGGGCCCGATTGGCACGGGAAAAACACCATCGTGTAGAGAATCGAACGGGCTATCGAATGGTGTGCGGTGCAGGGGTGGCACGCGCCACGTGCAAGTGTGAGGGCAATTTCATTTGAAAAAGTGCCGTTTTAAACGGATTTTGGATTTTATTTTATTTTCCCGTGACCATCAGACTGAGAGAGCTTAAACAACGTCAATTGGCAAGAGAAATGTACCGCCTCTCATAATAAAATTGTGAAAAGCTAATTGATCAAAAACAAGGTGGAAAAAATCGCTGAATTAAATGGTATTTGTCCAAAATGTGCCACTAAATAATTACACGGATTTTGCTGCTTAACCTGATACGTTTGACAATTGAAAATGCTATCATTGGAAAGAGCATTCAATTCTCTCCAAGATCCAATCATCACGTTTGCATGACAAGCAACAGTATTCTTAAAAATATAAATGTTTCAAACCTCTGCAAAACGATTTTTAGTGAAAATTATCTACGCCTTTAATTTGTCATAAAACTACGCACCTCAATTATAAAGCACATTTGACAGATTCTGAAGTGGAAAGCATGCTTATCAGACACGGGCACCTCGATGCGGTGGATATTTTTTCCACAAACCAAAACGTTTAGCCGTCAAAAAGCAATCGACCGAAATGGATAGATAACCAAACCGACACAAGAACAACCGAACACCCGCCGATCGAAAATATCCCTTTTCGCTTTGCGGAGCACGCGGGTCACCCTAGTATTCGCTATTTATATAAACATTGCAATGGCAATTTGTATATACGAGTATAAGCAGTGCACTAGGCTTTTGCATCAGTAGCTGCCTATTTACTGATTTCTTCCTGACGCTCAGTAGCCCTCCGCATGTGCGATGAAAAGGCATCATAGTGCTATGTATAGATTGATGCATGAATGCACCAATCAATATAACACAAATAACCCCTTCTGTCTCATTCAAGTAACTGACTTGAGTTTTAACTGTGTTAATCCGGCGGCCGCCACGCACCAGCCGCTGGAGGGGGGGGGGGGGCAACTAGCTGCCCCCCTTTACTTCTCTGACGATATCGTCGTAACGCATAAAGATAGAGAAAAGAAACTTCGCACACATATTTCTGAATAGCTAGCCAAAGCTGTGTCCTAATTTTGTGTCTATCTCATTTGAAATTACGTCACAGTGACGTCATAACTCATGAGTTTCCTTACGATATACACGATATATAGGATCGAAACCACCAAATATATATGATCGAAAACTGGTCAGAAACTAGTTAAAAGGGTACCTACTTACACGTAAGTACTTAGGTGTCTTAGGATGACAACAGGTGCTGTTTAGTTCATTTGCCGTTGCGTTTCATGCTCAGTGACATCAGAAACGCTCCATATTGGAAAACTACAAAAGCTTTATGTCGTCATTGTGACGTCATCATAAGTACTATAACTACCAAATTTCTATAAAATATTGCCTAGGTACTCATTTGAAACTACGCTAAGTTTCATGTTCATATCTAATCAGTTTTTGGAGGTATCGCGCAAAAAAAATGTGTACACCAAATCAAATATACCCAATCAATGACATACCTAATACCTATATACCCATAATGGGTATTTTCCAAGTTCCGCGATAGATGTAGGGTTTCATGAAACTTACTTCAGAAATCTGCTTAGCACGGATTGTAAAAAGCCAGCAACTACTGTTTTATACTCGTATAGCAATGAATTTCATTTTCACACGTAACAATTGGATGTACTTGTTTAGCTTGTGTAAAAAAAAATGTGCCGATAAAACCCCATAACAGCTAACATATTTTCTAATCAGGTGCGCACTCATACGACAGACTTCATTATGAAAACACCGGGTCGCCGGCGGCGCGCGGCGCCTGCGCTGCCGGTCCGTGGCAGCTCAGCTCTCAGCTCTCAGCTCCATATAAGGCGGCCCAGGTGGCCAAGCAGCCGTCTTCTGCTCTCAGCTGTCGGCCAGTGACCACCTCTCGAGGTCTGTTCACCTCAATGGTGAGCTTGTAAAGCCTCACTCAGTGCTGCAGGCATGGCACACTGTTGTCTTCTTTTACCCTATGTTTTTTTTTAAAGCGCTTGTAGTTATTCTTTTTGAAACTCCTAAAAGTTGCGAATATCTTTCATATTTTACTTCGTTTAATGCATTGTTAATGCTACGATTAATTTATTAAACAATGAGTAGATACGAGGGTAAAAAAACATTTCGCGTTTCTTATTTCGCATTATATTGAATATCTCTTACCTCTGTTCATCGTTATAACATATTGCGCTTAAAAGTGTATACCATCTCTGTATTGTATTGTATTGTATTGTATTACCTTCATGGACAATCCACGCGGGGCGTGGCGATTACAGTCCAGAGTCTGAGTCGGGCACAAACAAAAACATGCGGGGAGCCGCGAGTTTCATCCTAGCACATATTCCTCCCGTCAAGTTGACACGATCTGCCCACAGATGACGTCATCAATGTCGGTGCTGCCCCTGGTGCTGCTGGTAGCGGCTGTCGTCCACGGTGACACCCAGGAGGGTCAGAACATCAGCAAACGCAGCGCCCATCTCTGCGGAAAACACCTCGTGGAGACCCTCTCCTCAGTCTGTGGATGGAACGTCGGCAAGCGCGCCGCGGTTGCCGCAGGTACGCAGGTGTACGTTCATTTCGCCCGTCAGACAAACGTGATGTTATTCATCATTCAGTCAGTCAGAAATCATTTATTCGTTCAGTTATTGGGAAATAAAACATCGGGTTGGAGAGCATAACAAAAATAATTCGATGAAGCATGACTCATTTGGTAAGCTGGATGTATGTAGCAGCACGACGAAACGTGTTTTCCCATACGTAAATTCAATATCATTTACGGTTTTGAACCCCTCTTCTACAAAAATAGTTCAGCTAGCCATTCCCGCTTCTGTTTTTTGGCCAGGATTTCTGCCGGAGGAGCCGCTGTACGGCCGTCTCAGTGACAGTCGCTGGCTGGAGCTGCCGTCCGGTGACGTCGTACCCTCGGCCGATATGACGTCAGTGCGGCAGCGCGTGCTGCAGAACCTGTTCACACCGCACTCTCAGGAGAGGCGGCTGTTCGCTGGGGGCATCCGAAACAAGCGCTCCATCGTGGACGAGTGCTGCGACACTCCGTGTGACCTCAAAACGCTGAGTATGTACTGCTGATGAGCCCGCAAGGAATCGCCACCGTATTGACGACGTATGGGGTTTATGACGTCACTTAGTGGACGATCACACTGGAGTTGATAAACGGTTTTGAATCGTTGGACAGGGAACTGATAAAGGCTGGTAACTGAATAGTGGATAGTAAATATATGAGGAAAATGCTTTTTTGTCTTTGAACATATGGGGAGCAAAGGTGCTATGGAACTTTGATAAGTGAAGACAAAAATAATTAATAGTTAATAAGATGACGCACAGAAGATCTAATTTGTTTTGGATGGATTGGTCGATCCACTGTTGGATCCACAAAAGCGGCAATGATCGCTGCGGAAAACATACTCCTCAAAACGTTTATACGAATTAAAACTACAGCTTCGCCTCTTACGCGCTTCGTGATATGTGGATGCATTCTAAGCGAACTTTACTTCTGGTAAAGATTGGTCAATATCCTTTCTAAGCGAAAAATACGTCAGGTTTTCTCCTTGGGTTTTCTTTAAAGAGCATTAAGGTGCGCTGAGGCATGCGCCCCTGATTCCCTTCCCCATGGATCCACCAGCGTACTCGTAAATCTCCCTCCGGTCCCGTCTCTGCCGTTCGAGCCAGAACATCGGACGCCTGGACGCCGGGTCTGGGTAGACTGTACCGCAGGACAGAGAAGCGCGGCGGGACAGCCTACCCTGCCAGGCAGCCATCAGATGGACGTAATGGTGGGCTGTCGGCATAGCTTTAGCACGAAATCCCGTCAACTAGGTGATAACAGGAGCTTCCACGTTGTTGCCGGCGGCAAGGACGGTTTAGAAGGCAAGGGAACTAAAGGCCACCGTCCACAATGCGGAACGCTTGCGGTCCGTACGGAATTCAACACAGAACCATATGAGCGCATCCGCCATCCGGTCCGCACGGAAATCGTGTGCGTACTGTGCGGACCGTATCCGAACAGCAATCAGCTGTTGATTTTCCGTCAGCTCTCCGCAAGGGTTTCGGAAGCGGTTGCCGCGGAAACGAAATAACAAAGTCCGACATGTTGAACTTTTCTGCGAAGAACGCAGACGGAATGGACGCGGACAGGGACCGTCTTCCGTCTTCGAGTTTTCAATTGCAAATTTAAGATAGAATTTCAACACTTTCAAGATGAAATAAGTAAACATAATTTCCTTGAGATGGCACCATCATGCTAGTAAATTGCTATATTTTCTTTTGTAATAACTGATAACTGCTCTTCACAAAGTGTTAGCCAGTGTCCGTGAGCTTTCCGTCTGCGTTCCGGATGCGGTCAGCTTGCGGCGACATTCCTGACGGACTCCGGACGGAATTCCGGGACAGTGGACGGCGGCCTTTAGTTACCGCCACTACCGTTACTACCAGTTACTGCTATGCCAGGTTGCTTACTCAGTTCCTCCTCAGTTGACAAGTGTAAACGTGAAATGAACTATACGAACGTCTACAATCGACACAAGTGCATCAACCCAGATAAAGATTATCAAATCAAAGTTCTTCCGACGAACCCTATGTCCCTAATGTGTCGTTTTAACTGCCATTTATTACTTTTGTCATACTGTGCTAGCCGAAATAAGTTACGTTCCGTCTGTTCTGTAGGCTGTCTCAGGCCTCACGAAACCCCAACGAATACACTTCAATGGAGCTGATTTGTTGCCATAAGCAATCGCTCTATCTTTGATATGGAGACATGTGTTCCAACTTCCAATGAAGATACTTTCGTGGTTTTGTTTCATTATGCATTCACTATTCACTAACGCAAACATAGACCCGGGAACAGGGGGGGGGGGGCAGCGGGGGCGCTTGCCCCCCCCCCCAACTTGGGAGCCGAGGGGGCGGCGCCCCCTCAACATTGAGGCAGCGAGAAAAGGTCTTTCCTCCCTTTTCCGGACTTCTTTCCTTCTTGTTTCCTTTATGCATCTAAACATCAACACACGGCATTTTCCTTGCCATCTGAATGGTTTCTGCTGATACAGTATCGATTTGACATCTGCTATTGTCATCCCGCTTTGATTTGGGCCTGACCTTGGCCATAAGCTTGGCAGACCAGTTTTATACTGGACCATTTTGAGTCAACTTTGAGAAATGCATAACGTACAACGGTGGTAAAATCGTTGCTATAGGTACTCGTATAACACAGTTTACCCCTCCGGGTGTGAGGGAGGGGTGTGGGCCGGGCAATGAGTGCACTGACGTGGCGCCCTCGGTATGGGATGGGATGCATTGGATACATTAGAGGGCCGGTATGGGATTAAAGCTCAGCGACACTTAGGGCTTATGTGGTGCCTTCCGTTATCGGCAGCACCCTCAGAATCACCGGCGTAGGGCCCTCAGAGCCGCCGGTAAGGGGCCTTTAGAGGCACCGGTGTGGGGCCGTTATGCAGGTGCCGGTGTGGGCGCTCAAAGGTGCTAGTGTGATTCTCTCAGAGGCGCCGATGAGGGTCCTTACAGGCGTTGCTGTGGGCCCTCATAGAAGCTGGTGTGGAGCCGTTACAGACGGGTGTGGGGGCTTTAAAGCTGCTGACGCGAACTCTCTACAAGCCGGCAGGGGGTCTCAGTGACCGGCAAGGGGTCCTTAGGCCGGTAGAAGAAGTCCTGTGGGGTCCTTAGAGACCGGCATGGTACTGTCAGACGCCGGTGGGGCCCTCAGACTCACCGGTGTGGGACCCTCAAAAGTCACCAGTGGGTGGCCTTCAGATGCACAGGTGTTGGTTGGGTCCTCAGAGCCGCCGATACAGGGCTTAATTTTAATAGGCACTGGTGTAGGCACTCAGAGTTGGGGGTGTGAAACCCTCAGAGACACCGGTGTGGGCCCTCATAGGCGCCGATGAGGGCCCCATAGTTGCCGTTATGGGGCCTTCAGAAAAATAAGTGTGGGACCATCACAGGCGGGAAATGCCTCTAGAACTGGCCCCTCATAGGCCGGTAAGGACTCTCAGAGGCCAGTAACGGGCCTTTGGACTTTGGAGACCACCGAGGTGCCCTGAAAAGGCGCAAGAGGCGCTCAGAAGCCGGCGTGGGGCCCTTATGGAGATCTTAGTGTGGCTATTTAGGGCCCATGAGGTGCTCTAACGAGCCCCATGGGGCGGTCAGCGGTTTGACCTTCAGTGGTCAAATGGCGCCGCAGAGCCACTCGGACCCGAAGGTCCCTTTGAACCCGATGGGGGGGGGGGGGGTACGTGTTCCCCTACACCCCTAGCTACGCCACTGTTTCATATGCATCATGTCAGGTATTTTAGGCTCGCCCCCCAACTTGAAAATCGTTCCCGGGCCCCTGAACGCAAAGGAACAACACACAAGTTTACATCATTCACAACCAGATAACAAGTCTCCTTTTATTTATTCGCAATGAAAGATGGTAAACATGGACGGTGAGAGGCCAAATAGGTTTGTCTTACCATATCAATAGTACGAGTGACAGGAATTTATTGCGAGAAGCTCCCTGGGCTTCCTTATTCATAATCTGAGTGTATCTACATCGCAACTCATCAAACATCAACTCTTGTAGTTATAAATGGACAAGTATTGTATCGAGAGTACATGAACCTCCAGGCTCCACGAATCAAACTATTAAAACAGTTACATTTAAGGCGTACCGGTTTCGTCTATTGACTTCTTCAGCGCCGTATGAAACAAGGAACAAGTTCCTTGTTTCATACGGCGCTGAAGAAGTCAATAGACGAAACCGGTACGCCTTAAATGTAACTGTTTTAATAGTTTGATTCGTGGAGCCTGGAGGTTCATGTACTCTCGATACAAAACATCAACTCATATCACTCATAGAGTTTTTTTCTTGGGTGAAGCTGTAGCAGCTTGTTGCCTTGAAAAAATGTGCTTACCTGTATAGTCGACTACAAAATGATGTTCCACTCCTCAGAAGCTATCAGTTGACCGGAGCGCTAAGTTGTGCCGTTTATCACGCAATTAAGCGTGTCAATTGTAAGCATTGGGACAAAGCTATAATTTGTGAACTCAGCCCGTGTGATGCGGCACAGCCTACCACTCCAGGCAAATAATTGCCTGTGAAAAGTGGAACATCATTCTGTAGTCGACTATACATACACCCAAGATTCCTTTACTACTCCTTTGCTACTCCTTTACTACGGGCCGCCTTTTACATACACCTGGGCCGCCTTATATGGAGCTGAGAGCTGAGAGCTGAGCTGCCACGGACCGGCAGCGCAGGCGTCTCACGGGCGGCGGTTACCAACAACGGCCGGTTGTTCGGAGAAACAATCTAGCGCCCAATCAGATACAGATTAGCGAAAACGGGAAATCGATCTGCCTGGCCAGTGCCAGCACTCGGAACCAACTTATAGCTCGAATGGGTACACAACACAGCAGCATGTTGCAGAAATGGGTCCTTATTCTACATCTGAACCTTTCTGTGTGCTTACTGGTATAAATTGTCCCAAAAGTAATAAAGCGGTAAGGAAGCAGACCAGATATGCTCATGTACGAGTACGAGATAAAGTCTAGTACGAGTTTGAATCACCCGACTCGTTAACTATTATCCCGTTATCATGTTGTGCACGCTTCACTTGGTCACAACTCTGCAGAATATAAACGTGTGAACCGGGCCGCCCGTCGAGAGATTAGGCTTTGACAACTGTCTGAAGATTCGGCGGTGACGGATACTGGAGGAGTGGCACAGCCCGAGATGCGTCCTATCTTGTTTGTTGTAATGCTTACTGTCGTGTCAGTTGTACTTTTTCAAGTGTGCACACCACACGTGTGGTGTGATTGATCATGATCTCATTCAACTATAGTCGACACTGATAAGACATAACTTGCTTTGAATATATTTGCATGATATGTTTTCAGTCACACCGATGAAAACGAAAAGTCGATATTGCATCTCCCACCATCATATGTGTATGTGTTATCAGCGAGCGTACATTAATCATGAGCGTACAACGATGCAGAGGAGCATAATATATACACGTAACACAATGAAGAAAAGCGACGATTCCTAAGCTATACTATTCACAACACGTTTATTGAGCAAGTTTTCAAGGGAACAATAGGTGACAGTTTTCTAAAGATGATCTAATCTAATGCTGGGAAATAGCAATATCGTCTTCAGCGGACGCAATGATATTTATGTAGACATTTCGAGCATCAATTTATACAATCATGACCAGCAGTACTTGGCTTAGTCTGCTCCGAGTGAAAGGCATACGACAGCATTCTTCGACAATGCCTACGGCCCGCTTCGTCCTGGACTGTACAGAGTAAACCGATACCATTTGATAGAGAGGCAGGGTGGAGCTAGCCGGGAAAGACAGACTGCCTGGGTGCTCCGGTTACAGAAGATTAAATGCAGGTGCTGTGGGAAAAGTGAGGATATTGCACAAAACAGGTATATTTCAATTTTGCCGGAAGTCTATGCTACCCTGCAGAAGTTAATTCATATCTAGACTTAAACTTTTATGGCCATGTGGATCACTTTTAAGTCTTCGAGCCTTCATATGGTCACAGTAAACATGCATGCACTTTGCTTGACCCACGAGATAAAGTAATAAAAACGAAGAAGGCTCAATTATATGCATAATGATATATACAATAGCCTGTCTTTTTTATAACTATGACTTCACTTCACTTATAGTTATGACTTCACTATGACTTCACAATACACACCAGTTCCGGCCCGCTTTTTCCAGTTGTAATTGCACATCATCTCCAAGGCATTGGACAGTTCTGCTCCACAAAAGTGCATCGCTATCTCTTCTTCGCCTACCGGGAATGTCTCGCGTTTTGATGAGATACTCGCTGGAATGACTGCAAGGAGCACAGCTACTAAAACGTAGCCGTACAGCATCTGTGGAGAAGGAGGGATGGATAACCAGTAACCACTCACAGTTCTGAGAGAAGGAACCTTATTAGGAAGGGTATAATTCATTATATTCCAAAACATAAGCATAACTAGCCTCGCTATGATACAATGGTCTGAACTTGAGTTGGAGAAAAGTCGTTGGCTTCGTAGATCCTCTACATGTACTCAAATGATGCATGTTGCACAAAAGGAATCCATTACTCGTCCAAAATTATGTTACTATCTACTTTGTTTTGCTTTTTAGTTTAATTTGCTTACAGGTTTAAAACTTGAGGAAAACAGAACGTGTATCTTTCGCATTGATTTAACACTTTTTCTCTTTTAGCTTTCCGCATAAGATAGCTTATCGTATGGAGTCGGTATACGCTATATAGACCCCAATAACGAACCCATTTCATGAAAGCATGAAGTGTGAAAAAAAAACAGAAAGGTCACCACTTGTTTTGATGGTCTCACCATTCTAGGATTTTTCCTGCTGTGAGGGAGCTGCTCCCTGTTGTCCAGCTGCAAGCAGAAGACGGCTAACTGGCCACCTGGGCCGCTTTATATGGAGCTGAGAGCTGAGAGCTGAGCTGCCACGGACCGGCAGCGCAGGCGTCTCACGGGCGAATTGTCAGTTTCAAAACCCACGCGCCAGCATGGTGTATGTAAGTATTGTTCGAGGAAATGGTTCTATCGTTAGCTTACAAGAATCAAGGTTATCTACCATGATTGCGATTGATGAGACCGAAGAGTCGTGACTTCGTTGGACTTAAGATGAGAATGAATCTGATTAAAAGGCACAGAGTTGCATTGATCATTTAGTAACTAGTTATGTATCGAAATGTAACGAATCACTGAATCACTGATGATGTCTCTGTTAAGAGAAGAAACGTTTGAAAATGTTACTAAATGATCAATACAACTCTGTGCCTTTTAATCAGGTTCATTCTCATCTTAAGTCCAACGGAATCAAGGTTATTGTGGGCTCAGAGGAAGACTGTAAGGTTTGTCTTATAGCGCATAGGACGAATACCAGGGCGTACTGCTAGCGAACACAGTAGTGGGAAGCAATAGGACTGGCAGTATTGGTGCAATGAATAGTGAATATCCTTGGTGCACCAATTTATGTGCTTCTATGTTGAGATAAACCCAGTTAATAGCCGTTTTCACGACGGCCATCTGGTACACATTTGGTGCAGATTAGGTGCAGATTTGTTCAAATTAGGTTCAGCGTGTCTCTTAGTAGCTATAAGCTAGGGTTGCACTAATTGCTTAAATGTCTGCTTTATCATGTTATCAGAGAGTATCATAGATTTAAACACCGAAATAAATTCATAAAGGCCGTTTTCACGACGGAATAGCAGGCATCTATTTAATCCCCATTTGATCCTTAAGTTCCTCAGGAATTTTAGTAGTTCTTTTTAGTAGGTTCCCCAGCTTTCGAATGAATGGTGCGTTAGTTTGCTATTTTTCTATTAAATATCACATCGATTTACTTTATCTAAGGATTTATCACTAATATCAACATAAAGCGTAAGCACAATTATAAAATTATGAAATTATTAAATACTAGTACAATAGTTAAAAAAAGATACTGAGTTGCCAGGCTACAAAGAATATATTCATTTATGGCGCACGACAGACATTTAGAAAGCAGCGCCCTGTTTTATTGCACGCTGCTAGCCGCTTCCATTGGGTTTTGCAGGCCGTCGTCATTGGTCGTTACACGTATGATGTCACGCGACTTGTGGCCTGTCACGGCTCTTTAATGATCTCCACTAAATGAATGCAACAATGGCCTTTTAAGTTGATCTCTGTGGCCATCTGTCTATGGAGCGACCAATATGAAAGTTGGGTGAATTTACCGGGGTTACATGACTATGAGCAAGCAAATGTGTATCAGGAATGGATTTAGGTGGAGAATTGCGCTGGACCATGAGTGCTCGAACGCTCCCAATTCCACGCCGGTTTGGCTTTGGAGCCGAGACAGACGATGCGGGTCAAGGTCACCGCTGGGGTAACGGTGGATTGGGTGCGCCCGAGCACCCGTAACGCGGCACAATTCTCCATCTATGGATTTTCCTATTCGCTCAGCATTGTGATAGGCGTTCGTAATAGCATTTACTCTGCTCATCTACCTACCTATCCCCGGTTATTTAAAAGAAGTTTTTGTGGGGGAATATCACGGCTTTAGGTACTCGGTGGCCCTATTCACGACTTTCAAAGAATGCTCCGATAACTAAACACCGCACAGACCTACTGCATTAGTGAATCTGACAGAATGTCTGTGGAATTACATCCCCCCTCACCACACCCCTAAAAACTCATCCAGTGTCCAAAACCACTTTTATCGACTCGCCAAAAAAAAAAAAACACACACACACACATACACACACAAAGCATGGGGCATGTCAGCTCTCAGTTCATTTATTATTGTCTTTACCATGGTTCAATTGCATTGCGCGATTTAAAGCACGTGAGTGCCTATATAGTATATATGTAGAAAATAATATCTACAGCAAAACATCCAAAATTACAAAGGCTACAATGCTTAAAAAGTAGGTTCATCAAGGAAGCCCATTTTTACTTGCGTTGTGTTCCCAACCATGCGATTCCAACGCGGGCTATTCGCAACGTCTGTTAAAGGCACGTTAACAACTGACAAGCCGCCACCGCTGCCACTTATTCATAGATGGTTGATATCGCAGCTTGGGCGTCAGCAGCGCGGCCCACAACGCGTCGGCGCCAGCGCACGCAGCTGTTGGCACTCGGCAGCCGGTGTTGCGACTTAACGGCCGGCCGGCCCCATGAAGGAGAAGCTCTTGGTGAAGCTTTGTGATCGCCTCATAGCCGCCTTGGATGTCATCTTTCTTGGCAGATCCATCCGTTCAGATGGTACGGTGCAGTCTGGATAAAGGACGAAGTCCAACGCCGCTAACCCCGCGACCGCCACCCCACAACGTGGCCGCAGACCGAACGGGCGTGAGGGCCGTAAGGGCCACCCCGCCATCCGGTAGGTGGCTGAGCAGCCGGGCGCAGCGGCGCCTGGGCGGCGGCCGCGCTGAGATGAAGTCCCAAACCGCCATGTCGCCATCACCGCCATCACCATTGCTGCAGCTGTTCCCAACCGCCTCAATCGCCGCCGTTTTGCCAGCAGTCGCGCCGCGGAATGGCAGAAGCTCCTGAGTAGCCTCCATCGCCCCTCTCCGCACGTGTGCAGGTGCACTGCGGCCGCCGGGTCCGACGTCCAGGCAGAACATGATATTTCCATGCTGCTCCGACGGTGGGCTGGTCTTGTTTGGGCGTTCCTCCACTGTGACGTCGGTCACGCCTGCCCCGGCCAGGGCGCAGCGGCCGACGTGTCACCATCCGGTTGCAGTCCTCAGTCGGGTCGCAACGTGTACCTCTTCCGCAGCGTGGAGCGCGCTCCCGCTGGGCAGCGATACAGCCAAAAGTAGCATAGCATGCGGGCGGCCAGCGCTGCGCCGGACAGCGGACCCATGCCGGGGGTATGCCGGTCTCGGCCATTAGCGGGGTCGTCGGGGCCGAGGCTGTACATACAGCTGGTGACCGCGTGAGCCGCCAATCGAAGCTCACGGCTTATAAGCTCGACGCGGGCATCACACGCCGTCCCGATGGGAGCTCCACGACGCCGCCGCGAACTCCAGCGCGGCTCGCAGCGCGAAGACCAGTACGGACGGCCCGGGCAAACGGCGTGCGGGAGTCGCAGGCGACGTTCTGCGGACAGAAAGGGTTGGGCATAAGCTGGTCGGCAGGACACTCTTGAGCCGAGCCTTTGATGTAATTACAGATGATCCAGAAGCATGCACAAAAATTCATGACACACTATTCTCATTTATGTATTTGCTACATATGATATGATATACCAGCTCATGATCAGTGACGCATTCTGGGCAATATGTTCTAAAGTGAAGTAACTGAAGTTACAGCTTAAAAGCTTAAAAAACAGCTTAAAAAACACACACACACATTCGATAGCTTATGAGAATAAGATGCCTTGTGTGCTTAATGCAGGAAAATATTTTTTTCACTTTTTTAGAAACAGCAAAAGAGTTGTCAACAAGCCATGTCAACTATCTAAACAATTTTTATGGAAACTGCTCTAGCTAGCTTAAAGTTCCACAACGTTTCCGGAGCACCGTACCCAAACTCAGTTCATGTTACAAGAAAAACAGTAATAATGCCTCCTAATTTTGAATGAAATATAGGTATGAGTAATTTGATTTAGAAAGCAACAAATTTCCGCACATCATTTTAGCAAAATTACTATTTTCTTCAGCCATCAGGTTACACAAAACTATAGTAAACTTTATGATCTAGTTTACAAAAAACCAAAGCCCCGATTTTAACAAATGTAGATAAAATTTAAACAATTTTAAAAATGTATCGTGGAGAAAATGAAAAGTGTAGATTTGTAAAGCCGGGATATTTCAATTTCACGGATTAGGCACTTAAAGAAATATCTTCACCTTTCTTTGAGCAACCAGCCTTCACCCAAGTTTTACACGAATGTAGTGAAGCAGACAATGTGGCAACTCAAAATTGTGATAGTTTGAGATAATTATGACGGTAAAAGAAAAAGCAACACAAGGTTCCTTACCGTCGTTTTTTCACATGGGTTCAGATGAGGCTTCAACTGTTGCCGACCTGAGGAGCTATAGGGACTTGAGCTTTCCAAAACTCAATTTCTAAGGGCACTGAGCAGTGTTTGGCTTTCACACGAATGCGATAGTAAGTTATATGAAGTTGACAAAGCAAGCAAAGCAAAGCATGATGCCCCGCGCGTCCGCCCGCGACCACGCCCCGCGTCCGACTCCCGACCGCCGCGTGACCCGAGGCGCCCGGCGGTCACGTGACCTACCGGCCGGGACTGCAAACGGCCTTCACCACCATTCTTGTATGACGTCATATCCTACTGAGGTGCTGATTGGTCGGAATTAGATACCTGAAGGTAATTATCTGCCGTAGTTATTTTTGTTTCATTGTTTTGCGTGTTTTCTTATATGAAATGTAATTAAAAAATTTGTCATATTTTAATCACCATTAAAACATAACTGAATAGGTATAAAAGAGAACTCGATATATACTTTCCTTGTTTTTAAGAATTCCGGAATTAGATACCCGAGGGAGCAAAGAGGGAGCAAGTTGCCACGCTGATTTAATACCTCATAGTCGAAAGGTGGGCTACTAGAACCAAAAATTGCTGTGTTTGTAAATAAATAAGTGATTTGAGGGCAAAAAATGCCCAGATTTAAACTTCTAAAATTATTTTGAACATAAAATATTTCAGTTTGAGGGATGTTAAGGCCTCTAAGGGTAGGTACTTTTTAGGTATCAAATAAGTTCCTCTGCGAAAGTTCCGTCGTGAAAACGGCCAAAATGAAGATATTTGCTGTAAAAGAGATTAGGTGCAGATTTGGTCAAATTAGGTGCATTCGCCGGAAAGCCTGTCGTGAAAACGGCTAATATACCAGCACAGGCTGAGGTTATCATATCCTCACAAAATATGTTCTTAGAGCTGTTCTGACAGCGTTCACCGCCATCACAAGCTGTGGCACAGAACTTTATAAGTAAAGTTAACCGAACATTACGGAAAAAATATGAAAAGTGGTTAGCATGTTTCTGGTCTTGCTTTTTTTTTTTGCTTTACTGCGTGCCTTTTCTATATATAAATATCTTTCTCAGCAATATGATGACAGACACATGGCGTAAATGCCGGCATTCATATCCGCTGACAAAGGCACCTCACTTCCGATACAATATGGAAGTTAATAGTTTTTGTCATTGTTTGTGCCGCTGATGAACCTATTCTTCTAATTCCCAAGTTCTTGTGAGATTATAGTTTATCATAGAAAAAAATGACAAAAAAATAAAGATGACGCACTTCCAGCAGACGACTCATCTTTGTCTGCGAATGAGGTAAGAAGTCCCTCATTCTTGTCGTCGAGTATTTTGCCAAGTTATCTAAATTTCTAGAACAATAGTATCGGTCTCCTCTGGGCTTTACATTGGGTCAACTTACGCTTTTGTGCGTGTGTGGTTTTTGCACCCAATTCACCGTTCCGAAAGTACAGGATCCTTTGGTCATTACTAGCCTTACGCTGTGCGTATATGCGACAAAGAAACTAATGAATCCCCGTCAAACCTACATTCTCCTTACGCACTGAAAAAGCTGGCACTAGCGGGCAGCACAGCAGGATATAATCAAAGCAGCAACAACTGGGCTACGCATCTTATAGCACCTAGCTAGGAAGTTCTGAGAACCAAGCCTGCCAAAGCTCCCAGATTGGCATCTTAGGTCACCTCACCATATCTGACTGGTAGAGGTATACTCACAATCCTAGGTCGTACATAAGCATATGAGTATATGCACATTGCACATCTAACAATCTACACACTTAATGCAAGTTTATTATGGCATGATCCTGCGTTAAATTTATCATCATTAGGCTAATGATATTACGAGATGCTTTTTGTGATCTACTCGTGGTGATTGTATTTTTTCTGCTTAATTAGTTCCATTTCGTTGACGGTAATGAGGGCCATGTGTTGGGCGCAGTAAACCGGCGAAATTGAGTGACTTATCACGGTAATAAAGTCAGTGCGAAACTGTAGGTTAATAGCACCTGCCTTTGCTGCGCTCAACTGACAATGTGGGCGCATTACCAACACCTGTATAATCGCCATACGGGGGTGCGCCAAATCCCTGAAGGCATCAGTTACCGGTAAACAGGCGTCACATAAAAGTGCCTCTAAACTTGGGGGAGCGAATACATCAATAGCTGATTTTGAGCATAAATACTTACCTCATGGTGCTGTTTTAGGCAACGTGTTCATCATTCATCGCATGCGATGTGCAATAACATTTGTATAATGTTTGTTCTGCCATGCTTATCTGTCGCATTTGTAAAAGTATGTAGCAAAGAATACACATTACCTTTGCATGTCCAAATAGTGTCAACCATATATTGTTGCTATCCGTATACACATGTGACAGTATCGTTCCTGGATTGAATGTCTCCCACTGAATACTGAATACATAATTCTCTATCTTCACCTTTTGTCCGAAGTTACGAGCTTTTTCCTCGAATGAAAATATGCCTATACTGTACACAGTACACACATGCTTTTCACTGCAAGGTATCCGTTGCTTTCATGCTGATCCTCGACTCCATATGCTGGAATAGTAAACTCTGTAAGTAGATATTTCAGTGACATCTTCCAATTTCAGGTGAAGCTGTATGTCTTTCGACTATCTCCGCTGATGATTTGAAAGCAAGGTAAATGCATTTCTTGTTATATGGTAGACAGCTACATGATAACCGACGTAAATGTTTTTTTCTCCAGAAGAATCCCTGCAATCTTAAATGAATGACACCGCCATTCATATACAATTTGAACAAGTAGTCGTAAAAGCATTCGATTGAAGGATGTCTCGAGTCGCCGAAAGACTTTTGAATCGCATACATTATGTGCATGCCATCAATGAAATGAAGCATGTCTTCTGGCATAAATAGATGTTAGTTTTTATTAGAGCCAGACGCCGAGCATTTCTACCACACGAAGATGGACGGGGAAGACTGTTAGTAGCCGGAGCCATTTATTTATACTCGTATGTTATGTACCACTCAAAGACCTGTACGATTCTGTATAAGTCGAGAGAGGGATGAATGTCTTTTCAGACATATCGCTTATATAATGTTTTCAAAATAATTACTGACAAATGAAAGAGTCTGGTATGGTTCGTCTGGCTATATCAGCATTGATTGTGAGTGGTCCGGCTTTAGCTGGTAAAATAGACTTGATTTAGTCTCAAAGTTCGTTAGGTTACTGAAGATACCTGAGCAGAAGTGATAGAAATGCTGTATCAGTGCTAAGCGAGGTAACAAGGTGGGATTAAAACAATCGTTCTTAACTATTCCAAACCATTTAACTTATCTCTTAGCCGGTTGACTAACATAAGAGGCATGGTGTCACAACAGTTCTTCAAAAACCATGTCTTCGATATTTTATATAAGAATTGCTTAACCCGCGCACCGACGGGGGGGGGGCGGATATCCGCCCCCCCCCCCCTGAGGTTTTTCGCGAATAGCGGGAAAACCGCGTTGGTATGACTATAACCTCATCAATTTTACACATGGTGTGCAAGTTTGAACCTCCTACCTTTTAAGGTCAGGTCACCAGGTCACTTTGAATGACCCAACCTCAAGTCACTTTTTTGCAACTTTGTCACCGTGCCAGAGCTACAGTAGATGTCGGAGGCCTTTGAAAGTCGCAGGATATTATTAGGTCATTAGTAGCTACAACTTGTGTATCTCGGAATTTTGCTATCAGTGACCTAAGGTCAGGTCAATTTCGCGACCTCCCCATTATAAGTCAATGGGGGAAAAATCAACTCCCTGTTTTTACCACTAAAACGGGTCAGAATGGCCCCATATACCATACATGACTTCATATACGATCAACCTTCACTACCTTGAGGTCTGTTTTGCTGTTGGGCAGCTGTGAGGTCATGTGACGTCATCAAAGGTCACCAAAGGTTTTTGGCCAATAACTCCGTACAGGAACAAGATACAGACGCGTGGATGGTCTCATTGTGTTCAGCTCGTCAAGACGCATCGAATGATATACATGATGACCTCGAGGTCACGTGACCTGAGGTCAACCTTTGACCTTGACCTTTCGAGGTCAACATATATATCATTTGATGCGGATTGACGAGAGGATCACGATGATGCCCTTAGTTTGTTCCTATCTTGACTAATTCGAAAGTTATTCGAGAAAAACTCTCTCCATATCTAGCGCCGCCATTTTGACTTTTTCGACCCCTGTGACGTCATCTTTGACCTGACCTGAAAATGACCTTAGTAAAAATTGTAGATCTTGGCCGTGCGTATCCGATGCCGTTTACCGCTTGTCGCTATCTTGCTTCGTTCTCGAGATCTCAGGGGGGGGGGCGGTCATCCGCCCCCCCCCCCGTCGGTGCGAAGTTGGCGCAGACCCCCGTCGGTGCGCGAGTTAAGTACGAACATGTGCACCGAATTTTAGAGCCGGCTAATTGCGGCTGAGGAAATGCTGCCATTTCATCTATGATTACACAGACAAATGTGATTTCAATTTTGACCGCGTTGGGGTCCCTAGCTCCAACAAATTACACGCACACAGGAAGAATGATCAATTACCTCGCTTTTCACACTCAATTTTTGGTCAGTCAGCCACCATGGCCATTAAGAAAATATCCGTCACAGTCCTTCAGCGACTCACAGTCTCGCACTCGACAGGAGTCTGATGTACTCCACAGCCAGCTCAGTGATAGTCCACCTGACTGACGCAAATAAATGACTTTGAAGAAACGTTCCTTTATTGACATTTAATCAGATGGGCTTTCAAGGTCATAAAGAAATATAAAACATTTTTAGAGGTTCTCCTTTCCATCCTCCCCCCCCCCAAAAAAAAAAGAAATGGTGGCGCTGTGTCTTTTATTTCAGCATAGACGCCAGGAACGAGGAAGCATAAGTTGCTCCTTTTTGTTCAAGTATTACGAAGTATTCTTTGTAATTTTTATCTGTGTTTCGATCTTTCAGAAAAAGGTGTTTAATCCGCCGCTTTGAAGCAGAGTGTACTTAGATTGCAACGTTGTATGTATTATGCAGTGTAATGTTTAAAAACAGCTGAGTTTCACACACACGACACAAGCGGGGCAAGATTATCCAAAAATGAATCCTGTCTTGCTCATGGTACATTTACAATGCTCTACGCAACGATAATAACATCGAAAGGCCCTTGTGCCGAGCAAATGTGCGAATATGAGGGGCAAAGTTTATATAAAGCATCCTCAGGCATCCGCCACTGACATTTTGCGTAACCGAACCACCATACCGCTAGCAATATACGGCAGGCAAAGTTCATTTCTCCGGTATCACACCATCTGCATTGATACAGACTTTATATTTGACAATGCAGTACCTCCAATCATTACCGGAACATCGTACATATCAATAATAAACTTGAAAGTAAACGTTACAAATCTTTCAAGCACGACGGGCAGCAAAAGTTACAGTGAACATGTAGGTGAGATTTGCGTTATTCAAAAGTGTGTTTCTAACAGCCTTATTTTACCATTAAATCACAACACAGAATGCTGTTTTATAACGATACAAGTCATGTGTGAGTAAATGTACCGAGCGGCAATCCCAATGAACATAAAGAATAATAATATAAATAAGTCTCCGATATTTACACCGAACTCTTTGATTTTCTCGACGCCTGCTTTTCGGACTTGCCAACGCTACAAAGCTCATTTTCCAAATAAACAGCACAAAATTGCCTCAGACTTTCCCGAAAGCACGCTTGGTTGCTTCTCCTCCACAAGAGTCATGCTTTTCATCCCTCGGCCTTCCAGCTATACATATCACAATGCCTATATCACAAGCAGCGTTCTTGTGTCAGGTCGAATTAGCAGAACTCTCTCATAACTGAGATGGAACAGGGCCGTTCGCAGCATTCCTCCACGATTCCTCGCTTCCTCCGCTGCCCTCGCGAGGACAGACGACGCTGTATCTCGTATGCAGAGCGCAGCGAAGGCAGCAGGAAGTCACGTGACAATGTCGTGGCCGATTCCTCAGCTATAAGATCTGTGAGAAAAAAAAAATGACAGTTATAAGCTATAGTTCGTTTTTCTAAGTTCGACCCTCACTGTAATCGTCTCTTTGAACACAGCACGAGCATTGGTAGCTGAACTAGGTACTGAGAAAACTCGTTGGCGCACAATGATTTCGCAGACGATCAATTGTATCAAAATTATTTCTACCTGGCTCCTTTTCCCAGACTCGCAGCTCGGTATTTGCAACCCCACAAGGATCGAGGACTTGTCAGGTAGTATATCTGAACTAATTAACAAATCGCACGGCGTTTAACTAACATAACAGTATATCATCAGTGCTAGAAACTTATTTTGAAAATATTAGTTCACATCTCCAATACAAAGTGCGCTAGCCAGTTTTCTCAGTAATTCAGCTGGCAATTCTCGTGCTGTTTCCAAAAAGATGTTTACAGTAAGGGTCGAACTAAAAAAAAAAACGAGCTATAGGCAGTCACATTTACAACGGTGCAAAGGCTATCAGGCTAAGATTAGGCAGTCGGATTTTTATATCTGTCCAATCGCCTCAAGCGTTTTAGCGAAAAACTCGCGTAAAGCCTTAATTTTACACTGGCCATCTGAAAAATCTTACTTTTGATTTCACTTTCGACGTGCTATTCATTCCTATTGGTCGTCTCGTGCCGTATTTATTTGTGGATTTTAACGATCCGACAGGCTTGAAAAAATCCGACTTAAACCTCGTGCAGATTCTAACGCAAGAAGAAGGAGGACAACAAGTAGGCGGACAAAATAATAATGAATTATCCAGAAAACCATTAAGTTTCTTTTATTATCTTAATCTAATGACAGGTGCTTGGTGGTAGTTATATGATAGATGCAAATTGCAAAAGTACATAATATTTAAGCAAGTAAGTATAAAAACTATGCGTAAACAGCTGACGTATCACATTGACACAGGCACAGACTGACACAGGCACAACCGACACAAACTGACCCAAACTGACATACCTAGACTGATACAGGCACAGACTGACACACACACCACAGGCAGACACATACTGACACAGACACAGCCGACACAAACTGACACAAACTGACACAGACTGAAATAGGCTGACACAAACACAACAGGCAGACACATACTGACACAGAAACAACAGACTGAAGCATATACATTATACACCAGTATAGCGCCTTTTGGGGCGACTAACGGAGCGAGCGAGAGGGTGAGCCTTGCACGTGCGAAATTTCGAGGGGGTACCTCCAGCTGACTTGTGCACGGCACCCTACTAACCGGTCTCTAGCGATGTGCCAAATTTGAGCACAATCGGCCCAGCCGTTCTCGAGATCTGGAAGCGGCACCCTGCACGTGCGCACGTGCAAAATGGGTCCCAACTGACTTTTGCACGGCAGCCTACTAACCGGTCCCTAACCATGTACCAAATTTGAGCGCCATCGGTCCAGCCGTTCTCGAGATCTGGAAACGACCCCTGCACGTGCGCACGTGCAGCAGCACCCCAACTCTGGCACATGGATATGCAGTGCCTAGTGGGTGCCTACCTACATGCCAACTTTCAGCGCAATCGGCCAAGTAGTTACCGAGATATTGCAACAATTACAAAAGTGACACCTCTTCGTTTTGCACGTGGCACGTGCATAAGGGGTCACCCACATGCATCGGGAATAGTCCAATACTTGGTAGAAGGAATGAAGCTACCCCACAAAAATTACCGCATGTAAATCGGTCAAGTGGTTGCTGAGATATAAGCCTAGCAAAAGCGTGACCACGGCCGGCCGGCCGGCCGGCCGGCCGGCCGCTCATACTCAGAAATTTCCGTTATTCTACGTAAGACTCCGCTCGCTTCGCTCGCTCCGTAATGACCAAATCAACCACTACACGACCAAAAGCTTGGCAAGTGTTTAATTCCCTAGGTTTAATGAGATTCGTATTTGTTCTCTATCAAAATGGGCTTAGAAATGGTTTAACCACTAAGAAAATACAGTTGCAAGTAAAAAAGGTTCCAAAGGGAATACTCCGATTTCTTGGGGAACGAAACTCGTCTAATTAGCTTATACGCACAGTGCGTGCTCATTAAAATGGTAAAGATAGCCTACGTCGAACTATGATATTGAAACTTAACATTTCAACGTAATATGATTTTACAGCATTAGAAGTACCACTCTCTCTCTAGTTAATAACTTAGTTGCGATAATCGATCCGCGGAGTCCTTAATAATGATGAGCCTTATTGAATTACTCGCAATTACAGAAATAAAGGAGGACGCTCAACTGATATCAAATGGAAGTGTGTGAAAGTACTCGTAGCATAGACGCAGCAGCCGGAGGGGGGGGGGGGGGGCGGCAGTGGGGGGGGGGGGGGGGGGCCGTGGGGGCGCTACTCCCAGAACTTTTTACATGGCCAGGAACCGTCAGGGCAGCTTGTCCTCCCTAAAATAGCGGTTGTGGGTCACAAAGGAAAACTGAATGGAAGAAAACATTGTAGCAAAAAAAAAAAAATCCCGCTCTTTACCTGGCATGACACTATGTGCAAGATTTAAGCCTTTATTCCAGGTTACCAAAAAAGATAGTTCCTTGACTCAGCTAAGACGGAATATCTCACTTTTTAGCATTTTTTCGTTTCGTTCTTTCCGTTGAAAAGGCCATGGGGGAAAATAAGTGGCCTAAAACCGGTGAGAAAGCTAGATTTAGGGGTAACCTAGGTTCCGGGAGGTATCAGGTGTGTCCCCCCCCCCCCCAGCCTGAAAGTAGTTCCCGCGCCACTGGAAAGCAGTCTTTTGATGGTAGTCATTTAAATGATTTACGTTGAAATGAAGCAGTGCATTATCCAATATTGATATTCCTTTGTTTCAAGTTGTGAATGTTGGCGAAAAAGCATTTCAAATGCAGTTCGCAGCATTATGAACTGAATATGTGATTCTATGTACATTAAATTCAGTGACGGAATATGGAGGGTGACGTATTATCACTTAGGCCCATCAGAACAGAGATTGCCTCAGAATACGCCTTGTCATTAACCTTCATTCCTAATGTCCACTGATCTAAAAAGGGTGAAGCCACCAGTCGGTTAACTTTGTCCCATTTCAAGCGACAATTCTCTTATTCCTCACAGTCTTAGGCTAAAACCATGGGTGCAAAACCGGATCAAGGGGCTGCTAAATTATTTCTCCTGCGGTTCCTTACCTGGGCTGGAGCGTTTCCCTGCACCTCCTAGACACAGCAGATCGAGCATATCCGCCAGATCTTTTCCACAATAGTGCACTGGGTTCCTCTTCTCGAACGATACCATACGCTCGTGCAGGTCCAGGCGGCTGGTGCGGACACATGTGACGGCCAGGAGGAGCATCAGAAGGACGAAACGTCCCGCCAACATCTGAAAATGAGGGACAACGTGAATGAATGATGGACGAAGTAAGGGACGAAATAGTACCTACAAACAATGACCTAACTTTACTGACAGACTACAGTTTAATTATAGCAATAATGATGATATAATATTGTTGATTATGGTTTAATGAACAATAATGATAACATTTATAACACAGGACGACGCTTGAAAAGAAAATTACAGCGTTATTTGTCTGCAAAGCAGTTTTGAGAGCAATGTTAAAAAGCGTCAGTCTAATGTGTGAGTAGTCCAGCATGAAGTTGCCAGAACTACTAAACAATGCTATGGAATATAGGAAATAAAACGAACATCTTTTGGCTTTATTTTCATTTGTTTGTCGCCCATGGAGTTGACACAGAAAACAGTAGTTATATCTACATCGATGTTTTTAATGATTGGAAAAGTAGAAAGACACATGTAATTGCAAGAAGACAAGTCCCTAAGCTTACTTAAGTACGAAATGCATAGCCTTTCCTCTCTCTCACCATTTTACAGGCGACACTTGCTGGACGGAGCCTGTTTCCAGTTGACCAACGGAGAGCAGAAGACGGCTGCCTGGACACCTGGGCCGCCTTTTATGGAGCTGAGAGCTGAGAGCTGAGCTGCCACGCGGACCGGCCGCGCAGGCGCCGCTCCCATCTCGAGTCGTTGGTAACATCTCCTGCTGGTGGGGTCTTCGTGGTACCCGGCCGAACGTTCACAGAAATATCGCCGTCTATTAGTGAGCATGCATGAATTCATTTGTTAGAGACGTGAAAATGTAGAATAGTGCACCTAAACAAAACGGCGAGCATTGTAAAATAGACATGATTTCCTCATATAACATCACCAGATTTCCTGAAATGTAATTCAACTGAAAGCTGAAAAGCACAACAGGTTTAGCAATGATAATATGATTATGAAAAATTATCGCAGCCCTGCCCAGCGGTGCTGTAATTTGACGATGACTGTTCAGATCGTCATGGAATGAGGATCTCAGAGTGGTATGAAGTGTTGAAATGAGAAATTATTTAAATACAGGATGTTCTTCTGCATCTCTCTCTCTCTCTCTCTCTCTCTCTCTCTCTCTCTCTCTCTCTCTCTCTCTCTCTCTCTCTCTCTCTCTCTCTCTCTCTCTCTCTCTCTCTCTCTTTCTCTTCCTCTTTCTCTCTCTTTCTCTCTCTCTTTCTCTCTCTCTCTCTCTCTCTCTCTCTCTCTCTCTCTCTCTCTCTCTCTCTCTCTCTCTCTCTCTCTCTCTCTCTCCTATGTGAAAGATCTGAAGAAAAATTAATCTGAAGAAAACTTTGAAAGAAAAACATTGCACTGTTCTGACCTTAAGGTCACCTATGAAATAAGCTAACTGATGACATTTTTATTGGCGTTGCCTTCTGCTGTCATGAATTTCTATTTTCTGTTTCTCAAAATGCTGTTGAGCAAACAGATAAAAGATCCGATTCTGTATCCGTGATCAACCAAGGATGTTCTTCGGTTATTTAGGTTTGCTGACCGAAATAAACTCAACTCAGTCCGTGGGCGTTGGAACTGACAATCCGCCCCGCGTCGGACGCCTGCGCTGCCGGCCCGTGGCAGATCAGCTCTCAGCTCTCAGCTCCATATAAGGCGGCCCAGGTGTCCACACAGCCGTCTTCTGCTTGCAGCTGGCCTACAGGAAGCAGCTCCCTCACATCGAGGAAGGATAAAGCTACAATGGTAGGAACCAACATATGTTTGATGCAAATGTATAATGTTTCTTGTTAGCTCTGCACTGCTCTTATTTTCACGTCGAGGTCGATAAATAAAAACCTATTGCTGCTAGTAAAAGACTTAATACACACTTTGCGATGACTTTTTCAGGGAGATAAGTGTGGTCCATTGTTACGTTGCTCTTCATCAATATTTTATTTTCCCTTTCAAGACATGTCTAGCACGGCGCCTTTCTACGTCCACAGGCACAGCTGCGACACGTCCTCTTCATGGTGCTGCTCGGAGCCGTTTCCACGGACATTGCATCGGGCTCCAGCAGCTGGAAGCGGCCCGTCGACAAGCGTGGTCCTGCGATGCACTTCTGCGGTCCCTCGCTGGCTGACGCCCTGGAAATGGTGTGCGAGTCCGGAATGGGAAAACGATCCGGAACCGGTAAGTTTATGCTTCTTATTTAATGACATCAGGCTATCATAAGGCTCTGCAGGATGTGTTCACGTGAATGATTTTTCAGTTTTCCGATCCGCTCAATGATTTGTTGTCTGTCCCCACAGCGCCTCGCCAGAATCTGCTGAGGCCGGAATTTTCTGGCGGACATCTCTCCATCTCGTCTGCTTCCACCATGCCCTACTACCAGACGCAGCTCTACCACTCTGCAGACTCCAGGACGAAGAGGAGTCCCGGCATTGTGGAGGAATGCTGCCTGAATCCGTGCACTCTGAGCACACTAGCGCAGTACTGCTGGTAAAGGTCCTGAAATGATGTCAAGGTTTTGTCCTATGCTCAGATACGAAGAAAACATAACTCATGAACGGAAAATCCTTCACTTATTTGATGGTGTAAGTGTGATTAGTTTTTGTGAAGCTATTATCCCATATGATCTTAATTTAACCATTTAAATATATTGCACACATATTTCTAGTTGAGGCATTGCATTGTGATTTGTTTCGTCAGCAGACACACTACGTCAAGCTACAGTAGGTACATAATGGCACTAGCTTGCAATTTAGTAACTGTATCCCATCTAAGACCCTTGAGCCAAAACTGCCACCCTGAGCCAAAGTTGAAGGCAGTTTGACAAAAGTGTCAATAGATGTGAGCACCAACTATTCATAATGCTCGCTAAGGTTGAACATTCATCACTTATATAGACAAAAGTAGGCAAAATGCATACATTTCACACTCATTAATGATACTGTCTAAATCTAACGCTAACTGCAACCCTCTAACCTCAAGATCCTGGATCTAAGCCTGTGATAGCTACCTATGTGATGATTGATTGGGAAACCCTGTGTAAAATGCACATGACCATTGTAACACTGTCCCATGTTGGTGTTCTATTGTTGTGATATTAGCTGAAATATACGCTTGAGAAAAACTAGTCTCTATCGAATGATGAAATGATGAAATGCCTACTTGTTAAACCGCGCCCCGTAGGTCTATCGGTGGACCCTACCACCCGTAGGGGGGGGGGCGTTTGTCCCCCCCCCCATGATCTCGGAAATTTGCCGGCCGATTTTCAAAATTCAAAACGGCGTTCGATAGCCCCACCGGGGAACTACCTTGTGACCAAATTTCATTGAGCTGTGAAATCGAGTAAATTGGTAAATTATTGAAAATCATCGATGGTAAATTGTTCGTCAAACACATATTTTGCTATCTGAGGTCACTGATACCAGGTCAGGTCACAGAGGTCAGGTCACTGGGGGTCACAATATGAAAGTGTCGTGTGACACACGTTTTATGGTCCATTTTACATGACAAATGCGATTGTTTGGGCCAGGCAGCCTTTGGGGCCAGCTTAGGTTACGTTCTGGTGAAGGTCAGGTCAAGGTCAGGTGAAATTAGGGCAAAGCTCAAAATTGATATTTTTGCAAAAAATGGGTCTCGATTTGACGCAGTTCGTCACGGGGAGTCAAATGGTGGTCTTTGTTTTGCCCTACGTGGTCTACAATTGCTAAACGTTGAGTTTGAAAAATTGACGTCATCATTTTTAAAGTTTTTTTTCGCTATAACTTGGCAAAAAAAATATATATCCATCTGAAATTTGTTTTGTAAATAGAAAATGGTAGGTGCTATCATATGTACCTATTCCGGTTTTTCGAAACTCAAAAACCGTTTTGGATTATTTGGCTAATGCATCCAAAAATAACTTTTTTGATTTTTAGGGTCCAAATTCAAAATTTTCAAAATCAGAGATAGCAGTTTTTTAGCCCTGTCAATTCTACACCTTGTATGTCTTGATCAGATCATTTTTCTGTATCTTCAAAGCTGTAGGCCTGACAGCTCTTCTCGCGAAACTCTTTTTTTCGGGCGAAAATGGCAGAACGTGACGCCATTCTGACGTTATTTGTGGCCACCCTATCATAGCCTTTGGAAAAAAAAGAGTTGGTCACAATGTGTAAAATTGATGCCCGAAGTGGCCCTGAAAGTTTGGTGGCGATATCTGCAGCCGTTTAGGAGATATCGACGGAAAAGGACAGGGGGGCGTTTCGAACCCCCCCCCTCTACGGGGCGTGGGTTAAGCTAGGAACGGGTGGTGGTACTCTTATATCATGCTGAACGACGCCGGTGTAAATAAATTTCAAGACCGAGGTCCTTACACGATTTTTGGACGTGGCCGAAGTCCGAGCGCAAAAATCCGTAAGGTCATGAAAATTTATCACCGGTTGAGTTTGGTATGCATTTTATTGTATGCCTGGTCTATTCAAATACATTAGCCGGAGACGTGTGCTATATATTGGGGTAAACAAAGTGACCACGGTCAAAATGTTACACCAATTTGCAACTAGAGATGTCAATCGGATACCAACTTTTTGTTATACCGATACCAAACCAATACCAACTCGGTATTTGGTATTTCAATCCTAATGTGTTTGGTATTTTGTTGGTATCATGAACCCTTGCTAATGTTTAAGAGGCTAAGAAATCGGTAAAAATTTGGTATTTTCCTCATGTTCCCAAGTTGGTTTGGTTTCGGTATTTCTCCACGGTTTTGGTTGGTATTTGGTTTGGTATCGGTATTCCGATTTTCCGTAATTGACATCACTATTTGCAACCATCCAACATTTTGGGATGGCCTCGCTTAAAAGTCGGCTGAGCTTCGGTCTACAAAGTCTAACGTTGGCATACAGTAAAATACATAGGTACCAAACTCAGTCGGTGATAAGTTTTCAAAACAACTCTAGTCCTTACTGGTTTTTCACCTCGGCCCTCGGCCTGGTTCAAAAATCCGGTCAATCAAATCAAAACTCCACAGTCCACTTTGTCTTGATTATTAGGTAAAGATAACAATGGTGGCAGAGCAATAAGCTCAAGTACATAGGCGGCGGAACGGAGAGGGCACCGGGGCACCGTGCCCCCCTTTGATTTTGACATTTTAACATAAGCCCTATGGGCGTTGCATGGAAAGAATGGGACCAAAATTCGGCAGTGCCCCCCCCCCTTAATTGAAGGTGTTCCGCCTCTACTGCTCAAGTACAAAATTGTTCTGAGGCCAGTTTTACCAACAGAAAAATAGCCACCTGCCGGAACTTTTTATTTTTAGACCGCTCCGCATAATATGGAGCGTAATCGGTAAAGCCCTATTCGCCTACGTGCCCAGCGCTCTTACGGTATGTGAAGCGGTCTTCAGGCAAAAATTCCGGCAGGCGGCTATTTTCCTGTTGGTAAAACTGACCTCTACACAATATATAAAGATTTTATTTTCGTCTCATGTATTTTTGACGGATGCAATCAGCATCAGATGTATGTACTTGCATACATACGGGAGCCTATCATGTAAACAAATTATCAGAGTTGGCTTAGGCAAATATTCAAACAGTCAGTCACATCGAGTATCAAAGAAATCGAGTATCAAAGGAAGACTATCAAAGAAACTCAATAAAGAAATGACAAAACCCACCGGTACTATATTGGAAACTCAACCCTACTGAGTCTGATTAGATAACCTGTCCTTTCCAATCCCGCTAGGACGCAACCATGTTTTCTCAAATTATCAAGTAGCCGTTTTCACGACGGGCTATCCGGCGAATGCACCTGATTTGACCAAATCTGCACCTAATTTCTTTTACAGCAAATATCTTCCTTTTATGAAAGTATTTCAGTGTTTTAATCGATGATGCTCTCTGATAATATGACAAAGCAGGCATATAAGCAATTAGTGCAATCCTAGCTGATAGCTGCTAAGAGACACACTGAACCTGATTTGACCAATTCTGCACCTAATCTGTACCAGATGTGCACCAAATGTGTACCAGATGGCCGTCGTGAAAACGGCTAATATCTATATACCTACTCTGTGAAACATCAAACGCTGTCTACTTGTAGAATGCCTCAGTTGAGTTAATACTGTGACGCTTGGGATTGGTTAATTTCGACCTCAATACCTACACCACGCAATGATGTAGCTTATTCGACAGGGTGTGGGTACGAGAAAGAGAGAGAGAGAGAGAGAGAGAGGAGAGAGAGAGAGAGAGAGAGAGAGAGAGAGAGAGAGAGAGAGAGAGAGAGAGAGAGGTCTGTGCCTCAGGATATGTATGTTGGTGTAGAAGCTTATAAGTTATCGCGCTAAAGTAAACGACTTAACGCTCTTCTCAGCCTCATGGTAAGCGGCCAAGACTCTGTGGCCACGGCTCGGCACGCTTTCGGCTCACTCAGCCCGCTGGTTACGGGCGACCTTGACCGCTCAATTCTGATTGGCCAATGGCCGAGGCTGTGTGCCGGTCAGAGGCACTAAGCAAAGCTGTTGTAAACAGTGCCTAAACAGCGCCAACTGTTGTTTCTTGAAGGCTAATGCAGAAACTATGTAGAGTTGTCGTCGGATTCATGTTGTCTAACTGAATCTCGAAAAAAAAAAACAAATACGAGCTGCATCGTATGTAGGTAGGTATGCTTCAAAAAAGCCGACATCATGATCCGACATTTCAGATCCGGATCCGTTTTCACACAGATAGGACATTGCCTACATGCACAATGCCATAGACCTCTGTATGCATACAGAGGACCTCTAACATAGGTCTATGACAATGCATATTGTACAACAAATATTGCATCACGGCTCTGACCTGCCCACCCGCTGACCCTGCTCCAGGTCACTGCCTCAGGGACGGACCTATCTGCCCACCCGCTGACAGGACCCTGCGGCAGGTCATAGCCTCAGGGCCGGACCTATCTACCCACCCGCCGACTGAGCAGTCCAAAGATTAAAATCTGGTTAAGACGTGTATGATATATTTATTATTTTACTACACATTGGACACATCCTTACACTGAGGTAGAGCGTCATGACCAAGTACCAACATTAAACGTGATCACAAAGAAAACTCACTGTTTGGTAATATTTTATAACGTTCCTACTTCCTAGGCAACACGATGATTTTCCCAATGTGGTTTATCCTCACATCCAGGGTTGTATACGACTCAATCAATAGCAATCAATTCAATCACGACAAATTTGGGAAACCAATCAAATCAATCAAGTCAGAGCAGTTTTCGGGAATTGATTCAATCGACTCAAACGCGACAATGAAAGGAATCAATCAACTCAATCAAACGACTCAAACCAAGACATACATTAGATTTTTTGCCCCACCAACTTGGAAAAGTGTCCATAGCAGTCTGGTGTACCTTACTACCTACCTCCTACAGAAGAAACATAAAAATATTGTCATATAAAATTATAAATTGCCATGCCATTCAAAGTTTCTATGTAATAAGGAAGGATACCTAGTGATGGACAGGTGGATCATGATATTGAGGTTCAATGGGTAGAATTGGAGCAGAAATTTCATTTAATGGGTGCAAAATAACCCAGTAGTTGACTTCAACAAACGCCCCTTAACCCAAATCACCACCTTTCACCTAAAAGTTGTCAATTTAATTTTGGCCATATTCCAGCTAAGTCATCAGGCCATCTATCTACCCCATGTAAAGCCCCTGTCTGTCTCTTATATGAGTTATGCGGAGCTCTTCTGAATTGAACCCTGAACATAATGAACCTAGCTAGGTTTCATGCCACACAGACACCATATGAAAGTATTGAAAATGTGCTAAATTTGACAACTTCATTAGGTATGCTTTATGAAGACAGCAGGAAAGCAGGTAGGTACCTACTTACCTGCCTAGATGTGTCACTGGCTACCAACAGTACCTACCAACGAAGGTAGATAGGTTATATGTGAAGAATTCAAAACATTTTATTGCAATACAATTTGAAACTGTTAGGACTGGGGGAGAGGGATGAGCATTAAAATATTATTTAAAAAGAAATGGAGAGGACAGGGACTCTGGAACCACAGGATAAGTAAGGACAAAAAGTAGGAATTCAAGGAAAATTAAAACGCGGAAAACGGCACGGTGCGACTGCGAAAAAACAAAGAAAACGTTTTGCCAATAAGTATGCTAAGCTTTATAAATCCTTATTCTACGTCTTTTGATTTTTGGTAAGATGACGTCATTGATTATCATGTAGTATGGTAGATCATCATAAAATAAATCGGTCATGTACAACACCAATTTCGTTTTAATTATTATTTCATTTGAAATAAAACCACTAATATTCGGTAAAATATTTTAAGGAAAATGAAATAGATTAAATATGTTATGCTTAGGCTCTCAGGAGAAAAGGATCAACAAACGTTCTGCTGCAAATTAAAATGCAGCAAATAAGCTATTGATAATTAGCGAGACGAAAACGGCGCTTTTGTTTCAGTTATTTTTGTAGGGGTTTCAGCACTGAACTCTATAATGGGTTTCAGATATTTATAGAGTTCAGTAGGTTGTTTCTGAGGAGATGTGGAGATGTGAATATTAATTAATCACACTTAATTATAGTATATAGGGCCTTGCACTTTATCATCTGGATTAAAAAAAAAAAACGTTTCCTGCTGAGTGCAGAAAGGTAGGTAGGTGCATC